>NC_081194.1:37452655-37808155 GCF_902713425.1 Acipenser ruthenus
TGATTTCTATCTCTCTCTTGGCCTTTCTAACTTCCTTTTTTACTTGTGTTTGCAGTTCCAAGTACTCTTTCTGTGTGCTTTGTTTTTGGTCCCTTTTAAACGCTCCGTAAAGTGACTTTTTTCGCTGAATATTTTTTTTAATTGATCTATTAAACCATTTTGGCCATTTTGTTTTAGATTTAGATTTGTCTACTTTTGGGATGTAATTGTTTTGTGTATAGTACTACATTTTTAAAAAACAGCCATCCTTTTTCTGTGGATGTTTTCTCTATTTTACTCCAATCTACTTCTGTTAGTCTCTGTTTCATACCTTCGTAGTTTGCTTTTCTAAAATTGTAAACCTTAGCTTTAGTCATTACTTTTGGGGTTTTAAAAAATATTTCAAATGAGACCATGTTGTGGTTTGCCAATGGCTCTCTGACCTCCGTTTTAGCTATTCTGTCTTCATTATTTGAAAAGACTAAGTCAAGGCATGCCTCCCCTCTAGTCGGTGCCTTGACAAATTGCGTTAGGAAGCAGTCATTTGTCATTTCCACCATTTCAATTTCGTCCGTCGTGCCCCCCATCGGGTTTTCCCATTTTATACGGGGGAAGTTGAAATCCTCCATTAGTATGTCTTCTCCTTTTCTACACGCATTTCGAATGTCATTGTACAACAGATTATTTTGTTCAGCATCTGAATTTGGCGGTCTATAGCATGCTCCTATTATTATGCCCTTTGAATTTGTGTCCATTATTCTGACCCATATTGATTCTGCATTGTTTTCTTTGTCCTGATTTAACACCTGGGCTTCAAGACTATTTCTTATGTATAGCGCTACCCCTCCGCCTCTTCTGTCCTGCCTGTCTTTCCTATATAGCGTGTACCCACTAATATTATATTCGTCTCCATCACTCTCAGACAACCAAGTTTCTGTAACACCTATCACATCATAGTTACTTGTTAGTGCAGTAGCTTCAAGTTCTAACATTTTGTTTCTGAGACTTCTAGCATTAAGATAAATACATTTAATAGTGGTCTTACCTGAGTTGTTGCCCTTGTTTTGATGTGGTCTCCCTTCTGTTTTTTTGTTTTCTCCCCCCTTCCTTTCTAGTTTAAATGCTTCTGGACCGCCTGAAGGATCCTTTCTCCGAGTAGATTGGTTCCCTTTCTGTTTAAGTGCAGTCCGTCCCACCTGTATAGATAGTCCTTGTTTTAGAAAGTGCTCCAATGTTCAAGAAAGGTGAAGCCTTCCTGTGTGCATCACGATTTCAGCCATGCATTTTGATTTTGTATTTCCAGCTGTCCATATGGTCCTTTGCAAGGCGCCGGCAGTATCCCAGAAAATACCACAGTTTTGGTCTTGTCTTTTAATTTCCTTCCTAGCTCTCTGAATTTGTTTTGCAGGAATCTTGGCCTGTCTCTACCAATGTTGTTTGTACCAATGTGGACGACTACTATCGGGTCGTCTCCTGTTCGTTCTAGGAGCCTGTCCACATTCTCTGTGATGTGCTTGACTGAGGCTCCTGGAAGGCAGCACACTGTTGTAGTAAGGGGGTCCAAACTGCGAACTGAACTTGCTGTGTTTCTCAGTATGGAGTCCTCAACAATAATGACCTCCCTTCTTTTTGCTGCCTGGCCAGCACTGTTTATAGGGTGCTAGGTGTTGTTTCTTTCATTCTCTTGATGTTGGTTTTGGTCATCTAAATGTTGAAGTGGCTCAAATTTGTTGGCTGTCTGGATTTCTGGTGGTTGTGTTTGACGAAGTTTCTTTTTTCCCCTCCTTCTGCCTATCTGAACCCAGCTGTTTCGACTCTCTTCCATCTCCCTGGTGGCTTTCAGTCTGCTAGGGGTGCAGACTTCCATGAATTGTGGGTGTGTCAGCTCCTCAAGCTCCTGTTGCTGTCTCATTTCCTCCAGCTCCTTTTCTAGCAGGCTTAATCGCTGAAGCAAGTCCTGGATCGTGCGGCACTTTACACAAACTTGGTTGAGCTCTGTTGGGTTTTCTCGGATTTCCCACATCATGCAGTTGTCACAGATTACTGGCTTGAAGACCATGTTTTTTTTTTGTTTGTTTTTTTTTTAGTTTAGTGTAGCTTCTGCAACTGTCAACCTGCTTTCAACTGCTTCTAACTGTGTTGTACTTGTCCACTCGTACTTCTTCCACGATGTCGCTTCCACACGCTGTCACTGGGAAGCCTGTCTGCCTTTGTTTGTTTTTGTGCTGCGTGGTCCGCTCCTCCCCCGTGTCCCAGAACGCCGCGGGATTTGAATCAGCTGCTCCGAGTTTCAGCTAATCAGAAAAATACACGCAGCTGCAAGGCTTTAAGCTGCAATGTTTTCTGATTAAAGCAACTCCAAATTTAAAGATGTAATTCCTCCTTTCTGCTTCTAACTGCGTTGTACTTGTCCACTCGTACTTCTCCCACGATGTCGCTTCCACACGCTGTCGCTGGGAAGCCTGTCTGCCTTTGTTTATGTTTGTACTGCGTGCTCCGCTCCTCCCCCGTGTCCCAGAACGCCGCGGGATTTGAATCAGCTGCTCCGAGTTTCAGCTTATCAGAAAAATACACGCAGCTGCAAGACTTTAAGCTGTAATGTTTTCTGATTAAAGCAACTCCAAATTTAAATGTAATTCCTCCTTTCTGCTTCTAACTGCATTGTACTTGTCCACTCGTACTTCTCACACGATGTCGCTTCCACTACCTAATGTTAACGCTGTTAACATAAGGTAGTCCTAGATTAGTGCTAATTGAGGCCTGTGCAGCCAGCCATTTCTACAAATAATTCAAATGCTCTGATTAGACATTTTATTAATTCAATTGAGGGCTCAATTTGTAATTTAAAGCTCAGTAGGAACACAAATCAGCAAACACTGGGTCCTCAGGACCAAGATTGGGAAACACTGTTTTATGTAACTTGCTTCCTATATTGGTACATACCTGTTAATTATTATGAACTACGTGATTATTGTGTTTATGTTGTTATTATATAAACTGTTTTCCTTGTATGTCGCCTTGGAAAAAGGCATCTGCCAAATTCATGTTAATAAATTAACATTTGTTGTATGGGAAAGTATTTGAAGTCCATTTAGCATTTGTCACATATTTGCATTTGTATTTAGCTTGGTAGTAAATGTATTAAATTTGCATTTGTATTAAGCAAATTCACAAGAAAATTGACATCGCCACTGGTCTCATCAATTTCCTACTATCTGGAAAACACAAGTATGCTGAAAACCATAACCATCAAATTTAACAATGGTGATACCTTTCAACATTTATGTTCAAAGTTTGAAATCATGAATAGAGTTTACATTGTCTGAGAGCAGTTCCCAGTCATTGGTGCTCATGCAATCACCATTCACAAAAGTCAGGGGATGACATTTTCTCCTATGGGCAAAGTTTCGTTGCACTTTCCACAGTTACTTCCTTAAGCGGTATCCACCTTATCAATTTTGACCCCACCTGCATCTATGCATGTCAAACTGCACTTGAAGACTACCATCGGCTCAGAGGGCTTTATTGTCCGAAGTTGAAAAGCTTGAAGGAGACTAACACGCACAAGGGACACAAGGTAAAAGATCATGTGCATTTCATTCACTGAGCCATCATTAATGTTCAGGAGCAGCAAAAGCCTCAGTCTTCTAAGCGAACATTGCACTTACACATCCATTCAGAGGCTTGTGCAAACCCAATTTCACCTCATGCTATGCAAATGCAACATTGCAGTGCCTTCTTCATTTGCAACCTCTGAAGGATTCATTAAAACACTGTCAACAAGAGGCTATCAGGAGCTTTGTTCACAAATAGGATCACTTGCCATCCACTGCGTCTCTAACTACTGTGGATATTTGTCACTTCGTTGGAGAAACTTTCAATAGAGGTGAGCAGCAACATGTTGCAGAGTTTCTCACCAAATTGTCTGAAATTTGTCCTGAAGTATCTTGCATGGTTTCAGTCACAATAAGTCATGACATTCTATGTACTACATGTAACTACTGCTCATCAAACCGAGAGGTGCTGCATGTTTATCCTCTACATGTACCTGCTGGTACAGATTCCATGTGTTTGGAAGAACTCATTTATAGAAATGACAAATGGGCAATGATTCCTGGTAGCAAATGTAGGCAATGCAAAACTTCTCCAATCATGAAACGTGAACTTATTCAATCAGCAGGGAGACTGATTGCAGTCCAACTTATGCTTTGAGAAACCAAACCAGACAGGACCGTTACAAAGTTATACAATGCTAAGTTTACTACTGTGCAGAAGAGCACAATTACTGTGGACAACGGAATTACCAATCAGCTTCCATTATCATACACCAAGGAGGGTATTACTTCAGGACACTATGTGTCTGCTCTTGGTGTGGGTGCTACTGGAAAATGGGTGCTTGCAAATGATGCACTTATTGAAGTCAAACCATGGTCAAGAAATGCAAACTAAATGTATAGGCCTTTTAAGAAGAGATCTAATGCTTTACAAATGCCTTAGCCTAAGTTCATAACACCACTATATCAAGGAGAATAATGTTTTTTTCAGTATTAAACTGTGTTAGTATACTAAACTTTAGCACGGACATTCATATGTACCTTTTAAACTATTTATAACATTGTAGTTTTGTACCTACATAAATGTTAGCCTTTAGGCGTAATTCGGGGGATGACGTAGAGGGCTCTCTCCCGCTTTGCGCTGCTTTTTTCTTATCCTATATCCTTTTCTTTAGCCAGTCTTACCTTCCCTCCGTGGCATCCTGCCCGGCAGCGTCCGCGATCTCTTCCTGGTGGAAGCTGATCCCAGTTCAGCCTCATTTAGTATTTCCAGCCAATCACACAATGCAGCGCTCGCCTCGTCAATTATTAGGGCATGGCCAGCACTGCTCCACGTATGTGTTATTGGCTGCCCCTCCTGTCTATCTCGCCCTTTTTTTCTATTTTAACCCAGCACTATTTCCGCTTCCTTGTCTGTGTTTGTTTTTTGTTGTTCGCTCCTTTCACTGCAGGTCATTTCTTTGCTCAGCGCTGGCAAGATTGTATCTGCTATTTTCCTACCTGCTCAGTCTGCACCGTTCAAAGCGCAGCGTCATTCTCAACTTGCTCTGCGTTTTCATCAGAAAGACTGTTCCAACGTCACCTCTGTACTGCCACTCTTTCCCTCCGGCGCCTCACAGACCATGGTTACCACGGCAACTCCTCATCAAGTGACTACTGGGAGTGGTAAGTTACCACGGCGACCAGGCAGCTGTAACAGGCAAGGCGAGCCTGTGTCTTACTACTGCAATCTTCTGGCTCCTGCTGCTGCGCTTTTGCAACATGAGAGCGTCAACTCACCGAATTGTGACATCTAAATACTGCAGGCTTCTCTTCTATACCTACGTTAACTTACTTATATCATCACGAACTGTTCTAAAGCAAATGTTTTATACATAGAGGAGGATTTTAATCGCATTAACTAAATATATGTTACCCTGCTTCACTGAAGCCAATAGTTTCAATTCCAATCGCAACCTCTAGATGGCAGCATAACACCACAAGCGCTACCTAATTTAAGCTGATTTGCTATTGCTGCGAATCTCGCACTCGCCAAACTTTCTATCAATTCCTGCAGTTCGTTGTCATTCCAAGGTATTCTCAGTTCCCTCCTGCCTCAACCTGTTTTGCTACAATATATTAACTTGATTTTTTTAAATCCAAACCCCTCCCCTTGAGGACCTTGTCATGAAGCAATGCTTATCAGCTTTCTGAGATGTTAAGAATCCACCGTCACATTAATTTCCAGCTTCCCTGCATCAGGCCATTCCTGCAACCTTCTTGTTCCCGGATTTGCACTTCCTCATTTGCTCCCAACTTTATCAAGGCACTTAATATAACTTTCAAAGTCCATTTTATTCAATTTGAGCTATCAGTCACATACGGAAACTATGTGCTACGATTATCAACATTTCAGTCAAGCGTCCTCCTACCCCGCAATAGACAATGCACTCTTATACTGCTCCTGATCAAATCAATAGGTTTTGCAGCAGCCTCAATGCATTCTTCATCTCTGCCCAAAGGCAGCCTGTCACAAAGACGGCCAGAGTGGGTGGCGTCAGACCAGAAAGGAATACACAGACAGAGACGGTGGTGATGATGAGCTGAGTGCAATGGCTGCACTCAGCGTTTATTAACAAATAAAAGGGTTGAAAACAGCACAAAAACAGGACACGGCACTTGACGCCAAAATAAACAGACAGACAAAACGACTAGACACTAACACACAGGTGAAACGGAGACGAACAAACACGGTGAGAATACACTTATTATATTTATAATTACGCTGATTTTAACTCTCCTCTCTCTCTCCCGTTCTCCACTCTCTGAACACCTAACCACGAGTGACTAAAAATGTGCCTATTTATACTGTTGTGCTGGGATTCAATTACTAATTAATTATTCACTTGAATCCCAGCACGTGAATTAATTCTGTGCAACCCCGTGCTCACATATTACATTTAACCAGCACGTGAAGTGATTTGTGCCCTTCTCGTGCCTAAATACAAATCTACACTTTTTAAATACACGTGAAACACAGACCCGTTTATATCCCGTGTACCAATCTATACACCAACATTAACATACGCACCATACATACAACACATAACACACAAAATACACACTTTGCCACACAGCCCCATCGCCGACATCATCTAAAAACACCTTAACTCTCAAATACCAATTTCCACCGCATCCAGCAGCTCTGCTCTCTACAGCAAGCCACTGCACACTAGTGACAGCATTCCATCGTCTACTCCCTCAGATCTCTGCCCGTTCAGCAGATCTTGCCTCTACTGTTAACATCTCCTCATTACAGCAAATCTTGGCTCCCTCTTCAGATCTGCTCACTATTGCAACATACAAAAGTGGCTTTAGTTTACTGTTTAAATCTGCAACTGCTCTCCTCCAGAGCTTCCAACGCTCCAGCTTTCCTCCAATACCTGGATCTAATATATATATATATATATATATATATATATATATATATATACACGGAGAGCTTGACTTCCTCAGCAATTTAGTCATATGTCCGCTCATCCTCTCACATACTACAAGCTTTAATATATGGTATGATCTGTTTGGTTTATGAATTAAGGAGTTCCACTATTTGGAGAATGACTGGAGTTGTGAAACCCAAATCCCTGATTTATGAGTTCACCTTTTCCATTCCAAACAGACATGATGGTAGCAAACCGCTGATCAATCCCGTATTAACTAACACAGGATGGTTGGCATCTCATCTCTCTTCCTTCGTTTTTAGAAACAACTCGGCAGTCGATTTCATTTATTTGTTCAGGTCCAGCTGCCACCTCAGCCCTCATCAAACTCTGCAACACCAACATCTGCCGTTCAACTAAATACAACACTCTCCAACCTTCTGCAATCTGCTCATCACTACATGGCCACACTCTTAGCCCCAGCGACCAAATCATTTACCAATGGATGGAAAACATTTACAGCTTTCTGCACTCAAAACAAAATACATCCCATTCTGATTTAGAGCAACGGATTCTAGCTTCCATTGCCCATGCAAGGGATTCTCTTCACTTAGCCCCCACTACCGTTAAAGCCTACATCTCCCCGGAATTCAGTATTTCTGCCGCCTCATCTCCGTCCCTTCTCCAACACTCCTATCCATCCCATCAGTTTGCTTGACACTCAGAGATCCTCAAGAGCCCCCCCCCCTCCTCTCCTGGCTCCCTATATCAATAGACATCCTTCACTCTTTTTTTTATTTATTTATTTATTTCTTAGCAGACGCCCTTATCCAGGGCAACTTACAATTGTTACAAGATATCACATTATACATTATTTCACATTATACAGATATCACATTATTTTTACATACAATTACCCATTTATACAGTTGGGTTTTTACTGGAGCAATCTAGGTAAAGTACCTTGCTCAAGGGTACAACAGCAGTGTCCCCCACTGGGGATTGAACCCACAACCCTCCGGTCAAGAGTCCAGAGCCCTAACCACTACTCCACACTGCTGCCCCTATACAATGACCTGACCTTAGAAGTCTATGTCTAACTTACCGGTTTAAAAAAAAAAAAAAAAGCATTACAGGACATCAAGGGGAATACAATAGATAGACTCGGAGCATTAAGCCATTTCAACCATGTAGTAATTTTACTACAGAATACTACACCTTGCAGGAATCAATCAACACTTGATTAAGTTTATGGGGCGCTGGATCTCTTCAGCTGTTGAAATTTATATTAGATCATCCTCTGCAGACATTGCCACAGCTCACAAGCACTCTTTAGCTTGCCCGGAGTGGGGGGCGCCCTCTCCGCCGGCTTATAGGCATAGGTTGTCTACTAACATCTCTTGTCTTTTCTCTTTTCTTATAGCTTTTGTCTATGTGTACGGCTCTGCAATCTCTTTTCTATCCCACGGTGTGGTTCTTGCGGGGAGCAGGGGGTCCTCTTTTTGGGGAAGGGAGTCTCACTCCCCCGGCTGTCCGGGTCGGCCTCTCGTCTCAACCACTGCCACCTATTTAACATAAGAACATAAGAACAAAAGAAAGTTTACAAATGAGAGGAGGCCATTCAGCCCATCTTGCTCGTTTGGTTGTTAGTAGCTTATTGATCCCAGAATCTCATCAAGCAGCTTCTTGAAGGCTCCCAGGGTGTCAGCTTCAACAACACTACTGGGGAGTTGGTTCCAGACCCTCACAATTCTCTGTGTAAAAATGTGCCTCCTATTTTCTGTTCTGAATGCCCCTTTATCTAATCTCCATTTGTGACCCCTGGTCCTTGTTTCTTTTTTCAGGTCTATACCTTTTAGGATTTTGAATATTTGAATCAGATCGCCGCGTAGTCTTCTTTGTTCAAGACTGAATAGATTCAATTATTTTAGCCTGTCTGCATATGACATGCCTTTCAAACCCGGGATAATTCTGGTTGCTCTTCTTTGCACTCTTTCTAGAGCAACAATATCCTTTTTGTAATGAGGTGACCAGAACTGAACACAATATTCTAGGTGAGGTCTTACTAATGCATTGTAAAGTTTTAACATTACTTCCCTTGATTTAAATTCAACACTTCTCACAATATATCCGAGCATCTTCTTGGCCTTTTTTATAGCTTCCCCACATTGTCAAGATGAAGACATTTCTGAGTCAACATAAACTCCAAGGTCTTTTTCATAGATCCCTTCTTCAATTTCAGTATCTCCCATATGATATTTATAATGCACATTTTTATTGCCTGCGTGCAATACTTTACACTTTTCTCTATTAAATTTCATTTCCCATGTGTCTGCCCAGTTCTGAATGCTGTCTAGATCATTTTGAATGACCTTTGCTGCTGCAACAGTGTTTGCCACTCCTCCTATTTTTGTGTCGTCTGCAAATTTAACAAGTTTGCTTACTATACCAGAATCTAAATCATTAATGTAGATTAGGAATAGCAGAGGACCCCTAATACTGATCCCTGTGGTACACCATTGGTTACTTCGCTCCATTCTGAGGTTTCTCCTCTAATCAGTACTTTCTGTTTTCTACATGTTAACTACTCTCTAATCCGTGTGCATGCATTTCCTTGAATCCCTACTGTGTTCAGTTTGAGAATTAATCTTTTGTGCGGGACTTTGTCAAAAGCTTTCTGGAAATCTAAATAAACCATGTCGTATGCTTTGCAATTATCCATTGTCAATTTTGCATCCTCAAAAAAATTCAAGCAGGTTAGTTAGACACGATCTCCCTTTTCTAAAACCATGCTGACTGTCTCCCAGGATATTGTTACCATATAGGTAATTTTCCATTTTAGATCTTCTTTTATAGTTTACATATAATAGAAGTCAGGCTTATATGTCTGTAGTTACCTGGTTCGGTTTTGTCTCCCTTTTTGTGGATCGGTGATCCCCTGCGTCAAGTGACTGTTGCATGATCTTGGTTAGCGGTTTGTAAATAACTTCTTTCATTTCTTTGAGTACTATTGGGAGGATCTCATCCCGCCCAGGGAATTTTTTTTTATTTTAAGAGCTCCTAGTCCCTTGAACACTTTTGCCTCTGTTATGCTAATGTTATTTAAAGCTGGCTAGGAACAGGACAACATGTGGGGCATGTTGTCCGTGTCCTCCTTTGTAAAAACCTGTGAAAAGTAATCATTTAATATATTTGCTATTTTTTTTTCTTCATCTATGATTTTGCCATTTGTGTCTCTTAGACATTTAACCTCCCTTTGAATGTTCTCTTGCTGTTATAATGTTGGAAAAACATTATGGAATTGGTTTTAGCCCACTTAGCAATATTGATTTCTATCTCTCTCTTGGCCTTTCTAACTTCCTTTTTGACGTCTTTGCAGTTCTGAGTACTCGTTCTCTGTAACTTTGTTTTTGGTCCCTTTTAAACGCGCTGTTAAGTGCTTTTTGTCGCTGAATATTTTTTTTTATTGATCTAGTAAACTATTTGTCATTTCCACCATTTCACTTATGTCCGTCGTGCTCCCCACCGGGTTGTCCTATTTTATATGGGGGAAGTTGAAATCCCCATTATTATGGCTTCTCCTTTTCTACATGCATTTCTAATGTCATTGTATAACAGATTATTTTGCTCGGCGTCTGAATTTGTCGGTGTATAGTATGCTCCTATTATTATGCGCTTTGAATTTTTATCCATTATTCTGACCTATATTGATTCGGCGTTTTCTTTGTCCAGATTTAACACCTGGGCTTCAAGACTTTTCTAGTTTCCCCCAAAAACTAGAAATCCCATTTGTGAGCTAAAGGCCCTGAAATCACTAGAGTCCTCCCCTAACTTTGAAAATCGCAAAAAAGCTTGTGCTGCACTGATTATCTTTGGAGTTGTGCCACTGTGTGTTTTATTTCAGCTCAGTAATGCGTCTCTACAGAAATGTATAACAATGGTGTTTACCCCCAAACTAGAAAACCCATTTGAGAGTTAAAGCCCTGAAATCACTAGACTCCTCCCCTAGTTTGAAATCACCAAAAAGCTTGTGCTGCACTGATTACTTTTGGAGTTGTCCCACTGTGTTTTATTTCAGCTTTGTAACGTGTTTCTACTGAGATACATGACAATGGTGTATCCCCTGAAAACCCCATTGAAAAGCTAAATGCCCTGAAATCACTAGAGTCCTCTCCTAACTTCGAAACCGCAAAAGGGCTTAGGCTGCACTGATTATCTTTGGAGTTGTCCCACTGTGTGTTTTATTTCAGCTCTGTAAAGTTTTTCTACTGAGATATATGACAATGATGTTTTCCCCAAAAACTGGAAACCCCATTCACAAGCTAAATGCCCTGAAATTACTAGAGTCCTCCACGAACTTCGAAACGGCAAAAGAGCTTAGGCTGCACTGATTAGTTTTGGAGTTGTCCCACTGTGTGTTTTATTTCAGCTCTGTAACGCTGTTCTACTGAAATACATGACAATGGTGTATCCCCTGAAAATAGGAAACCCCATTCACAAGCTCAATGCTCTGAAATTACTAGAGTCCTCCCGAAACTCCTAAACTGCAAAAGAGCTTAGGCTGTACTGATTACTTTTGGACTTGTCCCATTGTGTGATTTATTTCAGCTCTGTAATGTTGTCTTACTGAGATATATGATAATGATGTTTTCCCTGAAAACCCCATTCACAAGCTAAATGAGTACTAGAGTACTCCACTAACTTCGAAACGGCAAAAGAGTTTGGGCTGCACCGATTCCTTTTGGAGTTGTCCAACTGTTTATTTTATTTCAGCTCTTTAACAAGTTCTTACTGAAATACATGACAATTGTGTAAACTAGAAACCCCATTCAAAAGCTAATACCCTCAAAACACTAGTCCTCTCCTAACTTCGAAACTGCAAAAGACCTTATGCTGCACTGAATTACTTTTGGAGTTTACTCTGTGTTTTATTTCAGCTCTGTAATGCGGTTCTACTGAAATACATTACAATGGTGTTTCCCCCGAAAACTAGAAACCCCATTCAAATGCTAAATGCCCTCAAATCACTAGAGTCCTTCCCTAACTTCGAAACCGTATAAGAGTTGTGCAACTGTGTATTTTATTTCAGCTCTGTAACGCGTTCCTACTGAAATACATGACAATGGTGTAAACTAGAAACCCCATTCAAAATCTAATGCCCCTAACTTCGAAACCGCAAAAGTGCATGGGCTGCGCTGATTACTCTTGGAGTTGTCCTACTGTGGGTTTTATTTCAGCTCTGTAATGCGGTAATATACATGAAATACATGACAATGGTGTATCCCTTGAAAACTGGAAACCCCATTCACAATCCCCAGTCCTCAGTAGTAAAGGGAGGATAGCCAATGTCACTTTTTCTAAGCCCTGCCCTCTTTGGTTGATTTACAACCGTAACCCCGCCCGTTCCACGCCTTTTGATTGATTTATGACCCCAAGCCCCTCCTCTGTTGGTTGATGTGTGACACCTAAGCCCCACCTCCTAGTGATTTATAACCCTTAAGCTCCTCCACTTTTCCCCTCGGTTTTAGAGTCTACAGGTAACCAGGGAGAGAGGCAGATAGATAAGTTCCTTTTTGTAATTGTAACTACTACATTTGGTGACATTGTAAGGTGGTGTTTGAATTGGCTGAGTTTGTGTGTGATTAGTACCAGGTGAGTGGCTAAATTGATTAGCAGTTGATTTTGCTATTCGATTGGTTTCCACACAGTTTAGTTGGTTCTTTTGCCAAGCAGGTGTAACAACATTTATTCAAGCAGCTTATTTTAGCGCCAGCAAGAAGCGCCAGCAAACCGAAGAGCCTCAACAAAAGAGCCGGGAGTCTAGCTGTGGGAGTCTACAGCTTATTTTAGCGCCAGCAAGAAGCGCCAGCAAACCGAAGAGCCTCAACAAAAGAGCCGGGAGTCTAGCTGTGGGAGTCCAGCAAGGGGAGGCCTGCGCTAAGACACTGGTCAAATAGATCCACACCTAACAGCGCTCTGGAAGAAGCCATCTACTAGTCAGGTCTGTATCCTCCACCCCACTGCTCCTACTGTGCCTTTTGTCTTGCTTGTCCTGCTATGACTGTCTCTCACATCCCTGTTCTGTCCTCCCGTCCTCGTCCTCTGCCCTCCCTCCGCTGTTGCTCCTCCAACCCCTCTAACCTCATTTCTCTGCCTCTCCCCCCCTCCCGCACACTCTCTGGTGCACTCTGGAACTGTCACTCTTCTGCTAACAAAGCTGATTTCATATCTGCCTTTGCCTCCCACCTTTCGCTCGATTTCCTTGCTCTCACTGAAACCTGGCTGTCCCCTGATAACACTGTTACTCCTGCTGCCCTGTCCTCTCTCTACGTCCTGTCCCATACCCCGCGTCTCACCGGACGGGGAGGTGGGACGGGTCTTCTCCTCTCTCCCTCCTTACTCTTTTCTGTCCCCTCCGATCTCACCTCCCTCTCTGTCACTACCTTTGAATTTCATGCAGTCCAACTAACCTCTCCCTGTCAACTCCTGCTCATTGTTCTGTACCGCCCCCCTGGGCCTCTCACTCACTTTCTGGATGAACTCGACTATCTACTCTCCTCCGTCCCCTCTCTATCTACCCCGACTGTCCTGTTGGGTGACTTCAACATCCATCTCTCCAACCCCAGCCACTCTGCTGGATTCCTCCCTCTCCTTCACTCCTTCGACTTCTGTCTCTCTCCGTCCCCTCCTACCCACAAAGCTGGCCGTCAACTGGACCTCACCTTCTCCAGGGCCTGCTGCCCCTCCAACCTCTCTGTCACCCCCCTGGACCTCTCTCATCACTACTTCATCTCTTTTTCTCTGTCTCTCCCCCCTCTCCCTGCTCCTCCTACCCCCACTGTCACCTCTCGCCGTAACCTCCGCTCTCTCTCCCCCTTTGTCCTTGCCTCCACTGCTCTCTCTCACCTCCCTCCTATCGACTCCTTTTCACAACTCTCCGTAGACTCTGCTACCTCCACCCTCTTCTCCTCACTCACCTCCTCCCTCGACTCCCTCTGTCCCCTCACCTCCCGACCTGCTCGCCCCTCCCCTCCCCATCCCTGGCTCTCCTCTGTGCTCCGCTCGGCAAGAATCACACTGCGATCTGCTGAAAAGAAATGGAAGAGAACCAAACTCCCTGCTGCCCTAGACCTTTACCGCACTCTCCTCTCCTCCTTCTCCTCTACTCTCTCCTCTGCTAAATGTGCTTATTTCCAATCTGTAATCCAAGCCTCCACTAACAACCCACGTAAACTATTCTCTACCTTCTCCTCCCTCCTAAACCCTCCCCCCTCCTCCTCCCTCCTCCTCTATCTCCCCTGACGACTTTGCCTCCTTCTTCTCTTCTAAAATCTCAGATATCCGCAAACTCTTTAACACCTCTCCCTCCCCCACACCCCCTCCTGCTCCAACCCCTACACCCACTACATCCCCTACTAACTCGCCCTCCCTCTCCACCTTCTTGCCCCTCTCAGACTCTGACCTCTTCTCCCTGCTCCAGGGTCACAAACCCACCACGTGTGCCTTGGACCCCCTCCCCACTCACCTCTTTCAAGCTGCTGCTCCTGCTCTACTCCCCTTCATCTCCTCCCTCCTCAACACCTCTCTACTTTCTGGTATCTTCCCCTCTGCCTTCAAAAAAGCCTCTATCACTCCCCTCCTCAAAAAACCTACCCTCGACCCCACCTCCCTCCAGAGCTACCGCCCTGTCTCCCTCCTACCCTTCCTCTCCAAAACCCTCGAGCGGACTGTACACCGCCAGCTCTCTGCTTTCCTGTCCAACCACTCTCTGCTTGACCCTCTCCAATCTGGCTTCCGCTCTGCTCACTCCACTGAAACCGCCCTCCTGTCTGTCACCAACTCACTTAAGTGTGCCCGAGCTGCCTCTCTCTCCTCTGTCCTAATTCTCCTCGACCTCTCTGCTGCCTTTGACACTGTTGATCACTCTATTCTACTATCATCTCTTGCTGACCTGGGGATCTCTGGCACTGCTCTGGCCTGGTTCTCCTCCTACCTCTCCAACCGCACATACCAGGTAACCTGGCGTGGAGCAACCCCCACACCTCACCCTCTCTTAACTGGAGTCCCCCAAGGGTCAGTCTTGGGTCCTCTCCTGTTCTCTCTCTACACCCGCTCCCTGGGCCCCCTCATCGCATCCTATGGTTTCTCATACCATTTCTATGCTGATGATGCTCAGATTTTCCTCTCCTTCCCCACCTCTGACTCCACCATCTCCTCCCGTATCTCTACCTGTCTGTCTGCTATTTCCTCCTGGATGCACTCGCATCACCTCAAACTCAACCTCTCTAAATCTGACCTCCTTTTCTTTCCCTCCTCCTCCCCCTCCTCTGATCTCTCTATCTCTGTTCCTCTGGAATCTACCACACTCTCTCCCTCTTCCTCAGCTAAGAACCTTGGAGTCACCCTGGACCCCTGCCTCTCTTATTCCCAGCACATCTCCACTCTGGCACGCACTTGCAGATTCTTCCTGAGCAACATCCGAAGAATCCGACCCTTCCTCACCAACTATGCTACCCAGCTCCTGGTCCAGGCCCTGGTACTCTCCCGCCTAGACTACTGCAACTCCCTCCTGGCTGGCCTCCCTGCGTCCGCCACACGTCCGCTCCAGCTCATCCAGAACTCTGCTGCTCGCCTGGTGTTCTCTCTACCTCGCTTCACCCACGCTACTCCACTACTCCACTCGCTCCACTGGCTCCCGATCACCGCTCGCATCCAGTTCAAGACTCTTGTACTAGCCTACAGATGCCTTGATCAGACTGCCTCCAGACCCTCATCTCTCCCTACACCCCCACTCGACCTCTCCGCTCCGCCTGCACTAGAAGACTGGCTCTACCTCCGCTACGCTCCCCTGCCTCCCGAGCCCGCTCCTTCTCCACCCTTGCTCCGCAGTGGTGGAACGACCTTCCTACAGATGTCAGGACTGCCCAGTCCCTGACCACATTCCGGCTCCTCCTTAAGACTCACCTCTTCAAACAGCACCTGTAGAACTCCTCTGTTGTATCCTGGGACACTATCACCCTTCATTTAAATATGCTTTATTTTGCTCTTATCTGCCCCCTATTTTACTGCATTTAATCCTGTACCTCAGAATATTGTAATCTGCCAAGTGTTTAATCTGTAGTATTTTGTACTTAATCATATCCTGATGTAACTATCACTATTTAATCATATCCTGATGTAACTTTCACTATTATCTGCTGTATTATTGAATTGTGGTTTGTCACACTTGAGAATTATTGTATTTTGCTCTTATTGTATGACTTATATTGTAACACTTGAATGTATTTGTATTTGCTTGCGATTGTAAGTCGCCCTGGATAAGGGTGTCTGCTAAGAAATAAATAATAATAATAATAATAATATAGTGATTTATGACCCTCCCCTTTTTTTATATTAGCTGGATATCCGCCAAAAACAGCCCTCCCCTAAAAATGGCATCTGTTGTACCCTACTTTATAGGCTATTATATAGAAAAGAAAGACAAAGAAAAAAAAGTGAAAGTTGGGTGGTACACACGTATTTCTTTTTTGACCACGTTCAAGACCCTCCATAACAATAACAAGGGTTATTGACAGAGAGTCCCTAAACAGAGTGAAGAGTGTTATAATCAGAGGGACTTCCGGTTGGACTCAATCTAAGATGGCCGCGTAGTTTTCAACTCGCACACTTAACAGCCCAATTTATTGAATATTTTACTATTTTTCTAACTGTGGGCATTTTTCTACCGGTATTTTTGCTCATGAATACTGCAGATAAAAGAACGTCTTTGGAAATGGAACCTCCCCTTCGATGAAAAACAAGGGTAAAAAGCGAGAAAACAGCTCACCATGTCGTCGGATACTTCGCCGATTCCGTCAAGGATATAAAAGGTGCACTGTCCGAACTCTCTGTTGATGTTAAAGCTGTACGCAATGACATGGATTTAATTCGGTCCAGACTACAACAGGTTTAAAAGGAAGTGTCAATGCTGACCTCTTCGATACAGACGCATGGCAAGCGTACAGATATTCTTCAGGCCGCTCAGAGGCAAAATAGAGATAGCATTAAGGATGCAAAGGCTGATATTACTCTGCTACAGCCGCATGTGGCGGAAATGGAGGATCGCAATCGTCGCTCTAATCTACGTCTTGTCGGTCTTCCTGAAGGAGAGGAGGGCGATGATCCAATCTCTTTTCTTCAACACAATTTGCCACTTTGGTTTCCCTCCCTGCCCTCCAAAGGTGTCATTGAGATCGAGAGGGCTCATCGGATTTATAGTGGAGCCAATACCCAAGGAAACAAACCACGCACACTGATTTTTAAACTCCTTAGGTATAATGACAGGCAAGCTATTTTGAAAGCATATAGGCAGCCTGGTACACAGATATCGCAAGGTCAGTCAAAGTTGTTGCTGTTTCCGGATTATTCTAATTTCACAGCTGAGCACAGAAAAGCCTTTGCACCGATCCAATCGTCTCTTAAACAGATGAGCATCCAGAGCTTTCTTTTATACCCATCGAAGCTTAAAATAGTGCACAACGGCCAATCTAATGTGTACAGCACCCCCCAGGATGCCCAGCAGTTTGTTCTGGAGCTGAAGCGGAATGCCTAACCTATGGGACGGGACTGCAGACTTATTGCAAGCTTGTTCTACAATCAGTCGGTTCTTTACTTGATGACTGGTCTGTCGCTTATTTGTACTTAATGGATGCCTGGCCTGAGGAATAGTGCCGCCACTATAGGCTAATTCTGCCCTGGACAACTGTACGTTTGGACTTCTATGAGCTGTATTATTGGACATTTGCTTGTTTTAGGTAAGAGTTCGAATTTGCAATGTCTATCAGTCACCAGAGGGGGGAGCAAACAAACAACTATAGGTACGCTCATACAGGCTGTGATGGTGTACTTTGTTTATACTTTTTCAAAGACTTTTCTTTGGGACTTAAAGTTCTTTATTGCAAATATTAGACCTCCTCAATGAATAACTGTAATATTTTATCTTGGAATGTGCGTGGCTTGAACACGCCCATTAAGAGATGTAAATGCCTTGATTTTCTCCATCGCAAGCGTGTTGCTATTGCTTTTATTCAGGAGACCCATGCTAAAGCTGCTGACGTACACAGATTCCAAAACAAACATTATAAAATGATTGCCCATTCATGTGCCCTGAATAAGTCAAAGGGAGTTTTGATCCTGGTAGATAGGAAACTCAACATTACTGTGGGTGTCTCTGGGGGTGATGCAGAAGGTAGATTTTGTTTTGTGATTGTTATTTTCAATTGGACTAAATTGTGTCTTGAGTCTTTATATGCACTGTGGCAATGTGCCCCGCCCCTGTGTGCATTTGTGTGTTATGTGTTGTATGTTGCGTGTGTTAATGTTGGTGTATAGTCATTGGTACACGGGATATAAACGGGTCTGTGTTTCACGTGTATTTAAAAGTGTAGATTTGTATTTAGGCACGAGGAGGGCACAAATCACTTCACGTGCTGGTTAAATGTAATATGTGAGCACGGGGTTGCACAGAATTAATTCACGTGCTGGGATTCAAGTGAATAATTAATTAGTAATTGAATCCCAGCACAATAGTATATATAGACGCACATTTCATTCAGTCAGGGTTGGGTGTTCGAGAGTGGAGAACGGGTGAGAGAGAAGGAGAACGTAAAGTAGTAAAGTAAAAATAATATCTAGAAGTGTTTGTACTCACCGTGTTTGTTTGTCTCTCCGTGCACCGTTTGTTAAGCGTTTAGTCCGTTTTTGTTTGTCTATTTATTTTGGCGCAAGTGCCGTGTCCTGTTTTGTCTGTCCAAGCCTTTTATTTTCTGTTCTGTTTATTAAATGCTGAGCGCGATCACGCGCCCAGCTTCACCAAACCGCATCTCTCTGTTTATTTATTTCCTGGCTCTGGTCTGACGCCACCCACTCCGGCCGTCTTTGTGACACGTGGTGTCATCGTGGGATACTAGCGCCTCCAAGCGTCAGACCAGGAGAGGGGGTTTTGTGAAAAAAAAAAAAAAAAAAAAATAGTAAAGCGAGGATGGGAAGAAAGAGCTGCAGGAAGCAGCAGAAGCAGCAGCAGCAGCAGCAGCAACAACAGCTGCAGCCCTCATCCTGCATGCCGGGCTGGGAGGAGGACAGCCACAACGGGGCAGTAGCCACCCCTCTACCCCCACTGCCACCGGGTTCCCCACCGTCCCGGGAAATATGGGACTGGCTGGTGCACCCCGAGGGGAACTTCGCCAGTGACCTCCCCTGGGTTATTCACGCACTGCAGATGCGAGATGGGAAACGATGGGAGGACTGGGAGCAACAGCACAACCCGGCATCCGTTCGTGACCTCACCATGGTGGTGCTGGGTTACCTAGCTGCAGACATGGGAGGGATGCCTTCCAGTGAGCAAGAGGGAGAGGAGCAGTCGCTGCCCTCTCCAGTACCTGAGTGGGAGGAGCCTGAGCGTCCACAGCCCGAGTGGGAGGAGCCTGAGCGTCCACAGCCCGAGTGGGAGGAGCCTGAGCGTCCACAGCCCGAGTGGGAGGAGCCTGAGCGTCCACAGCCCGAGTGGGAGGAGCCTGAGCGTCCACAGCCCGAGTGGGAGGAGCCTGAGCGTCCACAGCCCGAGTGGGAGGAGCCTGAGCGTCCTACGCCTGAGTGGGAGGAACCCGAACGTCCTACGCCTGAGTGGGGGGAACCCGAGTGTCCACAGCCCAAAAGGGAGGAGTCGGGGCGTCCACAGCCCAAAAGGGAGGAGGTCGGGGATGATGGCTGGGAGGTTTTTTTAAAGAACCTCGCAGCAGAGTTATGCCCTGGCTGTGGGGCTTATGGGCACACGTTAGCCATATGCCCCACCCAGTATGAAGAGGAGGAACTAGCGCCCAGACGGGGGGACCGCGAGCGTCCAGCGCCCAGACGGGGGGACCGCGGGAATCCGAAGCCTGAGAGGCAGCTGTTCCCACCTTCACCAGCAGAGCAAGAATGCCTGCTGGTTTCCCCATCACAACCAGCAGAGGAAGACTGCCTGCTGGTTTCCCCAGCACAACCAGCAGAGGAAGAATGCCTGTTGGTTTCCCCAGCACAACCAGCAGAGGAAGAATGCCTGCTGGTTTCCCCAGCACAACCAGCAGAGGAAGAATGCCTGTTGGTTTCCCCAGCACAACCAGCAGAGGAAGAATGCCTGCTGGTTTCCCCAGCACAACCAGCAGAGGAAGAATGCCTGCTGGTTTCCCCTTCAGAGGCAGAGCCGCACCAGTCCGCTGCAAGAGAGGCAGAGCAGCACCAGTCCCCTGAAAAAGGGGGAGACTACACTCTGCTCCCACCTCAGTCGCCAGGAGACTACACGCTGCTCCCACCTCAGTCGCCAGGAGACTACACGCTGCTCCCACCTTCATCGGCAGGAGCAGAGCAGCTGGAGCTGTCTCTGCCTCCGCCACCTACACCGAAAGGAGCAGAGCAGCAGGAGCTGCCTCTGCCTTCGCCACCACCACCGCCAGGAGCAGAGGAGCAGGAGCTGCCTCTGCCACTTCCAGGAGCAGAGGAGCAGGAGCTGCCTCCGCCACTGCCAGAAGCAGAACAGCAGGAGCTGTCTCTGCTTCCCGTACCTCCACCACGGGGAGTACGGTGGCCGGAGCCCCAGAAAGGGGAGCTGTCGGCCACGAAGAAGGGGGAGGAGGTCTGGAGACCACCAACCCCAGCAGCAGTTTCGCTGCCGGAGATCGTGGGGGAGGTCAGGAGACCTGCTCCCACTGCAGCAGTTTCGCTGCCGGAGATCGTGGGGGAGGTCAGGAGACCTGCTCCCACTGCAGCAGTTTCGCTGCCGGAGATCGTGGGGGAGGTCCGGAGACCTGCTCCCACTGCAGCAGTTTCGCTGCCGGAGATCGTGGGGGAGGTCCGGAGACCTGCTCCCACTGCAGCAGTTTCGCTGCCGGAGATCGTGGGGGAGGTCCGGAGACCTGCTCCCACTGCAGCTTCTTCGCTGCCGGCAGTACTGTGGTTGGAGCCCCATCAAAGGGAGCTACCGGCTACAAAGACAGGGGGAGAGGTCAGGAGACCACTTTCCCCAGCAGCAGTTTCGCTGCAGGAGTGGACCAACAGGCTGTCAGCCGTGCCACTACCGGCAGGGGTGCTGACAGCATGGCCAGCCATGGGCCCACTGAAGCCTCCCTTCCCAGCCCGAGACTTTGTCCTGGACTGCTGGATTTTTAAGGGGGGAGGTGGCCGTTGAGGCCATGTGTGCTGCGCACAAGGGGGGGTATATGTGGCAATGCGCCCCGCCCCTGTGTGTTAATGTTGGTGTATAGTCATTGGTACACGGGATATAAACGGGTCTGTGTTTCACGTGTATTTAAAAGTGTAGATTTGTATTTAGGCACGAGGAGGGCACAAATCACTTCACGTGCTGGTTAAATGTAATATGTGAGCACGGGGTTGCACAGAATTAATTCACGTGCTGGGATTCAAGTGAATAATTAATTAGTAATTGAATCCCAGCACAATAGTATATATAGACGCACATTTCATTCAGTCAGGGTTGGGTGTTCGAGAGTGGAGAACGGGTGAGAGAGAAGGAGAACGTAAAGTAGTAAAGTAAAAATAATATCTAGAAGTGTTTGTACTCACCGTGTTTGTTTGTCTCTCCGTGCACCGTTTGTTAAGTGTTTAGTCCGTTTTTGTTTGTCTATTTATTTTGGCGCAAGTGCCGTGTCCTGTTTTGTCTGTTCAAACCTTTTATTTTCTGTTCTGTTTATTAAATGCTGAGCGCGATCACGCGCCCAGCTTCACCAAACCGCATCTCTCTGTTTATTTATTTCCTGGCTCTGGTCTGACGCCACCCACTCCGGCCGTCTTTGTGACATGCACCCAATGCATTTGATCCTCAGTTTTTAGAAAATGTTAGACTCAAATTATCTGAATTTCCTGATGCTGCACTTCTCTTAGGTGGGGATTTCAATCTGGTTTTTAACCCGACGCTCGATACCTCGCACAGCGCTGCAGAGCCTCGTGTAGCAGTTTCAAAATCTTTCCAGAACTTTGCACAGGATTTAAATGTATGGGACGCATGGCGCATTAGAAATGCGAATGTAAAAGATTTTTCTTTCTTTTCCCATCCCCACAAGACTTACTCTCGCATTGATTATATATTTATCTCCCCTAGTATTTTGCATTATATTATTACCACCGACATATTACCAATCCTTATTTCAGATCACGCCCCAGTTTTGTATTCATTTAATTTTACTGCTGGAGCAGCCCTTGCCAAAAGATGCCGCTTTAACTCCTTTCTCCTTCAGAACGAGGATTTTTTAAAGTATATATCCAATGGATTGAAAACCTTTTTAGAAATAAACTACGACCCTGATCTTAACCCCCATTCGTTATGGGAAGTCACAAAGTGTTTCATCAGAGGCAGTTGCACTTCATTTGCATCTAACCTAAACAAAACTCGTAATAAGCATATTTCTCAATTAGTGGCTCAAATTTTACAATTGGAAACATTACAAAAGGTTAACTTTCTAGAAACCAGAGCAAGACAGCTCGCTTCCCTGAAAGCAGATTTTAGAAATCTGACCAGATCTAAAGCAGAAATTCTGCTTCTTGAAACTAGACAGCTTTACTACGAACATGCTGAAAGGCCTAGTAGGCTCTTGGCTTTAAGACTTAAACAATTGGAACGTTTGGCTTCTATTGATGCTATTAAGGACTGCAATGGCACAATGCTTTCCCAACCCTCCCAAGTAAATAAAAGTTTTTCAACATTTTTACTCTCAGCTTTATAAATCTGGATCTGTTTCTGAATTGAATAGGACTAGGGAATTTCTGAATTCACTGAATTTTCCTAACCTAGTGGCTGATCAAGCTCCTATGACTTTGGAGGAAGTAAAAGCTGCAGCTGCATCCATGCAAAAACGTAAGTTTCCAGGTTTACTTTTGGCAGTCTGAGATATGGTTGGCCCTTTAATTCTAAATTCTATAAATTATTCTTTACAAACTGGCTCATTTCACAGAGATCAGAAGTCAGCTTTGATTTCACTACTTCTCAAAAAGGGTAAAGATCCTCAGGAATGCTCCAGTTATAGGCCTCTTTCACTCTTGAATTCGGATTTAAAATTATTTGCCAAAGCATTAACCAAAAGATTAGAATTATACGTAGGTAATTTAATCCATTATGACCAGACAGGTTTTATGAAGGGCCGTCTCGCATCTGACAATATGCGCCGACATTTGCATGTTCTTGACTCGGCCCCCAGTAAATCAGTTTCCTGTGCGGTGTTTTCTTTAGATGCTGAAAAAGCATTTGATCGCTTGGAATGGAACTATTTATGGGCAGTTTTGGAACGTTTTGGTTTTGGTCCCTCTTTTATTAATATGGTCCGCACTTTAGACACCAACCCTACTGCGTGTGTGCAAACCGGCTCAGTTATGTCTCCTCAGTTTCCACTTGAAAGAGGCACACGGCGAGGCTGCCTGCTTTCTGCCTTGCTCTTTGCCCTTTCCTTGGAACCCCTAGCTCAGGCTGTTAGGCAAAACCCTGGCATCACCCCCATTGACATAAAGGGATCCAAACATCACATATCTCTTTATGCTGATGACATACTACTTTTTCTCTCTGACATTTCCAAATCAATTCCACAGGCTCTGAAACTATTTGATG
Source organism: Acipenser ruthenus (assembly GCF_902713425.1). Classification (NCBI taxonomy): domain Eukaryota; kingdom Metazoa; phylum Chordata; class Actinopteri; order Acipenseriformes; family Acipenseridae; genus Acipenser; species Acipenser ruthenus. The sequence goes on from NC_081194.1 coordinate 37,476,235, forward strand.
AATTTGGCTCTCTGTCTGGGTACAAAATAAACTGGTCCAAGTCTGTCCTAATGCCCCTGAACCCAGCAGCTAAAACTGCCCCTCTCCCTCCTGACATCCCTGTTCAAATACAAACTTCAGGTTTTACGTATCTGGGCTTTAAAATACACCCTAATTTTCAACAGATTTGCAAAGATAATTTTACAGGTGCCTTGATTAAAATCAAAGCTGATTTGGCGAGATGGTCTCCTTTGCAACTTACGCTGCATGGTAGAATTTCTATTATTAAAATGAATGTTCTTCCTCGCATTAATTTTCTATTCTCAATGCTACCTTTATCACTCCCTCACAAATATTTTGAAGAAATTAATTCTATGTGCAGTGTTTTTTTTTGTGGAATAGGAAACGTCCTAGAATTCGATTGGCTACTTTGCAACGTCCCAAAATACTTGGTGGTCTAGCCATGCCAAACTTTAAATTCTATTATTGGTCCTTTCAGTTGAGAGTTATTAAGACATGGCTGGACCCAAGTGCCCCAATTTCATGGCGTGCAATAGAAGAGACTATAATTAAACCTATTAGGATCCAAGATCTCCCAGTCTCTGGCCTTAAAAATAGGGCTATATCTTTACGAATGGGCCCCATTATTGCTAATTCATTAGACATCTGGAAGAAAGCTAATAAATACCTTGGTATTTCTTTTAATTTTCATAAATTCTCCCCAATCTGGAATAATTTCTTTCTGTTGACAGGCGCACAGCCTTTCTTTTACCCACCCTGGTCCACTAGAAACGTTCACGTTTTGAATGATATATTTGATGATACAGGCTTACGCACATTCCAAGATCTTAAGGGGACTTACTCACTCCCTGGGTCCTCATATTTTATGTATCTTAGGCTTCGCTCCGCCCTTCGTGCTTATGGAGTTCCATGGAATGTGGCATTGTCCACTCACCCTTTAGCTCAATTACTTAGTTCAACTCCTGCCACCAGAGGTCTTGTATCATCTCTTTATAATAACTTTGTAACTCACAATATCAGTTCTCTTGCTGTAACTTCTGTTTGGGATAGGGAACTCAACAAGCTCGGTGTTAGCCCTGTCTGGGATAGAATTTGGGAAAATATATTCACATCTTCTAAAAACTTAGCACACCAATTGATTCATTTTAAATTTGTACATAGATTTTATGCTACCCCATATCGTCGATTTCAAATGAAGGTTTCTACTGATAATCTGTGCCATGGGTGCACTCTAGGGGCAGTCGGCACCTATCTCTATATGTTTTGGGAATGTCCACGTATCCAAAGTTTCTGGAAATTTGTAGCTACAGCTCTCTCTAAACTTATTAATATAGAGGTGCCTCTGTATCCTGGTCTGCTCCTGCTTGGAGATGACTCTCAAGTTTAATTTACAGACAAGACGACTCTTTCTTGCGGGGCTGACAGCAGCAAAGAAGGTTATTTTGAAGGGCTGGTTGGAACCTAGTATAGTCTAGTACTGCACATGGTTACACTTTCTCTTAGATATCTCACTTATGGAGAGGTCGACAGCAAGATTGCACCAGGCCAGTGCTAATACCTTAACTACATGGTCTACTGCTATCATTCTTATTAAAGACCTTCATTTAAGTTTCAGACCAACAACTCACTAGAATGTGTATATGTATATGTGTGTATATGTGTATGTATATACAGACATGCTCAAATTTGTTGGTACCCTTACAGCTCATTGAAATAATGCTTCATTCCTCCTGAAAAGTGATTAAATTAAAAGCTATTTTATCATGTATACTTGCATGCCTTTGGTATGTCATAGAATAAAGCAAAGACGTTGTGAAAAGAGATGAATTATTGCTTATTCTACAAAGATATTCTAAAATGGCCTGGACACATTTGTTGGTACCCCTTAGAAAAGATAATAAATAACTGGATTATAGTGTTATTTCAAACTAATTAGTTTCTTTAATTAGTATCACACATGTCTCCAATCTTGTAATCAGTCATTCAGCCTATTTAAATGGAGAAAAGTAGTCACTGTGCTGTTTGATATCATTGTGTGCACCACACTGAACATGGAACAGAGAAAGCAAAGGAGAGAGTTATCTGAGGAGATCAGAAATAATATAATAGACAAGCATGGTAAAATTAAAGGCTACAAGACCATCTCCAAGCAGCTTGATGTTCCTGTGACAACAGTTGCAAATATTATTAAGAAGTTTAAGGTCCATGGAACTGTAGCCAACCTCCCTGGGCGCGGCCGCAAGAGGAAAATCGACCCCAGAGTGAACAGAAGGATAGTGCGAATGGTAAAAAAAGAACCAAGGATAACTGCCAAAGAGATACAAGCTGATCTCCAAGGTGAAGGTACGTCAGTTTCTGATCGCACCATCCGTCGCTTTTTGAGCGAAAGTGGGCTCCATGGAAGAAGACCCAGGAGGACTCCACTTTTGAAAGAAAAACATAAAAAAGCCAGACTGGAATTTGCTAAAATGCATATTGACAAGCCACAATCCTTCTGGGAGAATGTCCTTTGGACAGATGAGTCAAAACTGGAGCTTTTTGGCAAGTCACATCAGCTCTACGTTCACAGACGAAAAAATGAAGCTTTCAAAGAAAAAAACACCATACCTACAGTGAAACATGGAGGAGGCTCGGTTATGTTTTGGGGCTGCTTTGCTGCGCCTGGCACAGGGTGCCTTGAATCTGTGCAGGGCACAATGAAATCTCAAGACTATCAAGGCATTCTGGAGCGAAACGTACTGCCCAGTGTCAGAAAGCTCTGTCTCAGTCGCAGGTCATGGGTCCTCCAATAGGATAATGACCCAAAACACACAGCTAAAAGCACCCAAGAATGGATAAGAACAAAACATTAGACTATTTTGCAGTGGCCTTCTATGAGTCCTGATCTGAATCCTATCGAACATCTATGGAAAGAGCTGAAACTTGCAGTCTGGAGAAGGCACCCATCAAACCTGAGACAGCTGGAGCAGTTTGCTCAGGAAGAGTTGGCCAAACTACCTGTTAACAGGTGCAGAAGTCTCATTGAGAGCTACAGAAAACGTTTGATTGCAGTGATTGCCTCTAAAGGTTGTACAACAAAATATTAGGTTAGCGGTCCCATCATTTTTGTCCATGCCATTTTCATTTTTTTTATTATTTACAATATTATGTTGAATAAAAAATCAAAAGCAAAGTCTGATTTCTATTAAATATGGAATAAACAATGGTGGATGCCAATTACTTTTGTCAGTTTCAAGTTATTTCAGAGAAAATTGTGCATTCTTCATTTTTTGTGGAGGGGTACCAACAAATTTGAGCACGTCCGTATATATGTACTGTATATATTTTAATATATTATTTTTATATATAATTTGTTTTGTAGTATGGTTGTTATAATCAGTATTTTATACACATATTACAGTGAGAATTAACCCGTGATGGTATGACGAAAATGTGCTGGGCCCCTACATTTCGTTCAGTTTTCCAGGTCGTGGTAGGTATCGGTGTATTTCTATAATACACATGGTTCTCTATAATGGTTGATATTAATATTACAGTATACTCTAAAAAACATTTTTAAGTTGTTTTTGAATCTAATAAATGTTAGCATAGGTTTGAATTGTAAAGGTTTTGGGTTGAAGGTATGGAGGACCAAAACGGTCAAAATTAAATGATGAAATACGAAATCATGAAATAATGAAATCGTGAAATAAATAATTAAATACATACATTTATTGTGAAATAAATATATACATAAATAAAATATACCAGATTATTATGAAATATTTGGCATTATAATATTAAATAATGGCCTTTTTCATTTCATAATTACATTTTCCCAAATTACTTTTTTTCACAATGGCGTTTTTCATTTCATAATGACACATTTCATAATGACGTTTTTCATAATGACGTATTGCAGAATCACGTTTTTCACAACTGCACTTTTCATTTCATAATGACACATTTCATAATTACGTATTTCATAATGGCTTTTTTCACAACAGCGTTTTTCAGCATAATGACACATTTCATAATGAGAAGGGTTTGTGTCAATCAAAGCATCACGCAAGCGCTGGCAAGGACTCAAGCGGATTGGCTGAGCTAAGTACCAATGTGTATTTTTGTTACTTTTTTCTCAAAAATTGAATTCTCAAAATACAATAGTTAACAGTTAGCATTTGTTTACATAGAGACAAATGTGGGGTTTTATGGTCATTAAGTTCATGCACTAGTATTAGGATCTAAACATGTCTATTTTGATGCATTGAAAAACTTAATGGTCACACTTGCAGACCAAATCGATACAAATGATTTGCCTGCGGATGTCATTTTGACCCGAGTTGAAGACTTGAAGGAAATATTTGGAGATCAGTTCTCTGCAGGACACAGACATCGACAAAATCTTGTGGAACAATTTGCTAGAGATTGAACTCCGAACTCGCAGAGAGAACGGATTTAATATAACGACGTGTGGAGTTGGACGTCCTTCTCTGGAGGTTCCATTGAGTGCAATCGTGACATGCTTGGAGTTTCAACCAGTACCATTGGGAGAAGAATGGCACAACATGGAAAATATGAGGTATGCCTAATTAACTTGTGTTAATTGAATTTCTTCACACAGACATTCTGATCTGTACTCCATGACCTCCGATATTAGGTGTCAGTGCCCAGCATCCCTCTACTCTCAATTACCAATTGTGATAAACTTTTCTATTTTTCAGATGGAGAATTGTTGTTCATGGTGGAATTGATGGGTTCTCCCGGCTAATTGTGTACTTGAGTGCTGCCACAAACAACCGGGCCACAACTGTTTTGGACTGCTTCCTGTCTGCAGTTGAGCAATTTGGCCTTCCTTCAAGAGTGAGGTCTGGCAAGTGTGGTGAAAATATCGAGGTGGCACATTACATGGTCAGCAGGCAGGGGGAGAACCGGAATTCTCACATCACAGGAAGGAGTGTGCATAATCAGAGGTATGGATTTGCAAATTCAAAGTAAAACAATTGTGCCTTCTGTTGCTAGACCTCGTAGGGTTCTAACTGATATATTTGTCCAATTTAAGTTATTTCTAAAGGTATGCATGTGGCAATGTGGTTTGTAGTGCTCCGGTGTACAGGTGATTCCAGGTGCTCCAACAAAGGACAAACACAAAGTTCACAGGTCAGGTTTCTTTAATGTTCCTTGACGAGGATTTAAATAATAAAGCTGGCTCTACCCAGCAATGGGTATTGCCAGCGAAAACTGCACTCAAATAATAAAGCTGGCTCTACCCAGCAATGGGTATTGCCAGCGACAAAACAAAAGGGGGTTGCAGTCCCGAAATAATAATTCCAACACAAAACAAGAAATACAATCACAACCACACGTCTCCAGACTGTGTGCTCTGGTGCAGGTGCGGTGCTCTGAGTGCTGGTGCTCGTGTGCGTTCAGGTCCGGGCTGGCTTTTCCCTGCAGCTCCGGCTTCGAATCAGCCGTCTGGCAAAACAAACACAACAGTTTATCAATGGAACCACACTTCATTCAAGGTTCCGTCCTTGTCTCCTCCCATTAACCACAACAAAAGGAGGCGATTACGGCGTCACGTCCCCCTAAAGTACCCTAAGCCCCGCCCCCTCCGATAGCTAGTTCAATCACGTCTCCTCCAATTCATGACTGAAACTTCGCTCACCGTACTAGGGCGATGACTCCAGGTACCGTAACGCCGCCTTCTTCCTGAATGGCCGGCTTCCGACTGTCCCCGGAATGAACTGCCCAACCATTCAGTATGAAGCCCGCAGTTCCTGTTGTACAGTGCCCTCACCGGTCGAGAGGGAGATTGTTGATTCGGATTCATTCGCTCTCCGTCACATATCCCACCGCTCAGAGTGGAGCCGAAGGAACACTCGGCTGAATCTAGCTTACCCATTACACCCCCCTCCCGGGAAAAGTAATCCGCATTTTGATGATCTTTCCCTGCACGGTGTGTCATGAAATACATGAAGGGTTGCAGCGCCAGATACCACCGAGTTATCTGAGCGTCGCTATCCTTCATCGTGCTTAACCATCTGAGTGGGGCGTGGTCAGTGACGAAATTGAATGAATGCCCCAAGAGGTAATAGCGTAAGGTCTGAGTGGCCCATTTAATGGCCAGACATTCCTTTTCTATGACGGAGTAGTTGCGCTCCCGAGGGAGCATTTTCTTGCTTATGTAGAGGATGGGGTGTTCTACTCCGTCGACCTGCTGGGACAAGACCGCCCCCAGACCAACATCCGAAGCGTCGGTGTGGAGGAGGAATTCTTTATCAAAATCTGGTGTGATCAGGGCGGGGGCTCGGCAGAGTCGTTGCTTGATGGTATCAAAGGCCCCCTGACATTCCCCTGTCCATTTAATTAAATTTGGTGCACTCTTTTTAGTGAGGTTCACGAGAGGGTTTACCACTGTGGCGTACTCGGGGATGAATCGACGGTAATAACCGGCCAACCCCAAGAGAGACCTCACCTGGGACTTGGTTTTCGGGATTGCCGCGTCCATCAAAGCCTGGACTTTGGTGGCGACGGGTTTCACCTGCCCATGTCCCATAATAAATCCCAAATATTGAGTTTCTTCTTTGGCAAATGCACATTTACCCAAGTTAGCTGTCAGCCGTGCTACCCTCAGAGACTGCAAGACGGCTGTGACCCTAGCCAAATGCTCCCGCCAGGTGGAGCTGTAAATCACCACATCATCAATATACGCTGCTGCATATTCATGATGTGGGCGTAAAACCTGGTCCATTAGTCTCTGAAAGGCAGCGGGCGCACCATGTAACCCAAACGGCATGGTTGTGAAATGAAACAGACCATCAGGGGTAGAAAATGCAGTTTTCTCACGTGATCTGTGGGTTAATGGGATCTGCCAGTATCCCTTCGTCAGGTCCAAAGTTGAAATGAACCTCGCCGTTCCCAGTCTGTCTAGAAGCTCGTCGACCCGAGGCATGGGATATGCATCAAACTTGGCAATAGCGTTGACCTTGCGGAAATCAACGCAGAAGCGGTTGGTGTCGTCCTTTTTGGCAACTATCACAATCGGACTGCACCACTCGCTCCTGGAAGGCTCAATCACCCCAAGTTCGAGCATCGCCCGCACCTCTTTGCGAACGCCACTTCGTCAACTTTCTGGGATCCGGTAAGGTCTCTCCCGAACTGTGACCCCTGGGGGAGAGATAATGTCATATTCAACGAGATTAGTTCGGCCGGGCACATCAGAAAAAACATCCCTGAACTCCTCAATTAACCTGCGCAGATCTCTCTGCTGATCTGGGAGTAACTGTTCCCCCATCGGAATGTTCTGTATGCTAGGAGCCTCTATACAGGGTCCAAAATCATCCTCTACCTCGCCTGGGGCTATAAATAAGGCCTCCCTTGCCTGCCAGGGCTTTAATAAATTGATATGATAAATTTCACGTTCATTACAGCGATCGGGCTGCCGAATTTCATAATTAACTTTCCCTATAACCCGAATCACCTCATATGGCCCCTGCCATTTAGCATATAGCTTGGATTCCGACGTGGGAAGAAGCAGCATTACCTTGTCTCCTGGCCGAAAGGTCCGAATCCGTGCATTTTTGTTGTAATGCTGCTGTTGCCGGTGCTGAGCTGATTTTAGATTGTCCTGGGCCAAACGACCGACCAAATCCAGGCGATCACGGAGTAGGAGCACATGCTGCACTACGTTTTTGGACGAGCCTTTATGCTCTTCCCACACCTCTCTCAACAGATCGAGGATACCGCGAGGTTGTCGGCCGTACAAGAGCTCAAAGGGGGAGAACCCTGTTGAACTCTGCGGCACCTCTCTCACTGCAAAAAGGAGGTAGGGGAGAAGCGATGCCCAATGTTTTTGCTCTTGATTCACAAATCGTCTCAGCATCTGCTTTAATGTTTGATTAAAACGTTCCACCAAACCGTCCGACTGTGGATGATAAACAGATGTCCGGATGGGACGTATTTTTAACATTTTATATACCTGCTGTAGCGTTCGAGACAGGAAGTTAGTTACATGGTCAGTCAGTATCTCTTTGGGGATCCCTACTCTCGACATAATCTGCACTAGTTCCTTGGCAATTGCAGCGGCACTAGTGGACCTCAATGGAACTGCCTCCGGGTATCGCGTTGCATAATCCACCACTACTAATATGTGCGTATACCCGGAGTCAGAAGGTAGCAAAGGGCCGACTATGTCCATTGCAATGCGCTCAAAGGGAGTGGAAATAATTGGCAGTGGGACCAAAGGAGCGGGGCGCACTCGACCCGGCGCTACTCGCTGGCAGTCTGGGCATGTGGCTACATATTTCGACACTTCATTATGAAGCCCTACCCAATAAAATCGAGCCAATATGCGTTCCCTCGTCTTGTCGGCTCCCAAGTGTCCTGCAAAGGGGATGTCATGCGCCAGCCTCATGACCTCGGGCCGACACGACGGGGGAACCATCAATTGCGTTACAGGCTGTCCTGTGCCCGTGGCAGGGTTTACCCTATACAGTAATTGCCCCTTGATAATGAAGTGCGGATATACCAGCGCCCCAGCGCCTTCAACATCCTTACCTTCAATAGACCGGACCTGTCCCCAAGCGTGCACCAGCGTGGGGTCGTTTTTCTGGTCCCACGCTAGGTCCGCGCTTGAGCCCCACATGTCCGGTACATTGAGAGGGGCTGGAGTAGCATCTGCTCTGGGTGGCCCAGTAACCTCGCCCTCTCGGTCACACTGCGTACCGACTCCCTTTGAGTGGCGGTTGATACCATCCGCGCTCTCTCCCACCAGTCCCCAGCCTCGTTTCAGAGATGCACCTTCCCATTTTTCGATCCGTCTCTCTTTCTTTGTTTTCCTAGGACGAAAAAGAGAATTAAACAGGTCGGCTTGCAGGGGAAAAATATCACCAATCGTTTCCCCTGCTCTGTCTGCCACGGTTACGTGTGCGGTCGGGACTGCCTTTTTGAGCAATTGCCGATACTGTGGCCAGTCCTGGCCCAGAATTACGGGGTGCGGCAGCCTTTCCACCACCCCCACTGTGAGGTGGCGTTGTGTCGGACCTATAGACACGTATGCTTTTAGGGTGGGATATGTCGCTGTGTCTCCATGGATACAGGAGATCGCCACCTTGCCTTGTGGCTGCCACGACATACCGCCTAAGAGAGACGTTTGAATTAAGGTCTGTGCACACCCTGAGTCCACTAAAGCATGGGTACTCACATTACCAACCACTACATCAATAATACAAGGCCCCTCCCGACCCTTTCCCCGTTCCTTACCTGCTTCAGATGCCAGATAACATGTCGCCACGTTGCACTCCATTGCCGCGGGGCACAAGCGGGCGATGTGTCCAGGCTCATGGCACCTAAAACAGACAATCGGGGCAGAAGGCACTGGGGTTAGCTGTCTGTCCCGCTGCTGATACTGCAGCGGGTCGGGGGCAGTAAATCTACCCCAGCTGGGGGCCAACCGCTGTCTCCATGGTAAGGAGGTGGGCCGGCCCATTGAGGTTGGTGATCTGGGAGGTCTGGTTCCCAACTGGAGAGACGAGGGCACTGATCCGCGGGTGATTGGTGCGACGAGAGGGGTCAGTAGTTCTGTCTTTACGGAGACCAGGGAGTCCTCATAATCCTCCGCAAGTCTGACAGCGGCCTCCAAGGTGGTCGGATTGTGGCGCCGTATCCATCCCTGGGTCTCGGCGCCGACCACATGGCAGAACTGCTCCAGGACGATGGCTTCTCCCATTTGCTGACCCGTCTTTTCTGCCGGGTTGAGCCAGTGCACCATGTGGTCACAAAGTTTTTGCGCGACCACCCTGGGGCGGGTCTCCCGTGGCCTCCGATACTCCCGGAACCGCACCCGGTGTGTCTCCCCCGTGATATTCAGGCGTCGGAGGATGGCCTGTTTGACAAGGTCGTACTGGCTAGCCTCCTCGTTGGTCATAGCCTGATACGCTGCCTGGGCTTCCCCTATCAGACAGGGACCCAGTTGGCTGGCCCAGTACTCCTTTGGCCATAACGCAGTGGTGGCCAACCGCTCGAAGGCAACCAAGTACGCCTCCGGGTCATCCTCCGCAGTCATCTTTTGCGCCCGCGCTTTAGGAGGCGCCATCACGGGTATTGCTGGTGTTTGGGGTGCATTTCCGAGACCGACCCTCTCGATCAGCGCTGTGTATCTCTCCTCCCTCTGTCTATCCTCCGTCTCCCGTCTGTGCTCCAGTGCCTGTAGCAGCGTGGTTAGTGCAGCTATGTCCATGATCCCGATTCTGACACCACTTGTGGCAATGTGGTTTGTAGTGCTCCGGTGTACAGGTGATTCCAGGTGCTCCAACAAAGGACAAACACAAAGTTCACAGGTCAGGTTTCTTTAATGTTCCTTGACGAGGATTTAAATAATAAAGCTGGCTCTACCCAGCAATGGGTATTGCCAGCGAAAACTGCACTCAAATAATAAAGCTGGCTCTACCCAGCAATGGGTATTGCCAGCGACAAAACAAAAGGGGGTTGCAGTCCCGAAATAATAATTCCAACACAAAACAAGAAATACAATCACAACCACACGTCTCCAGACTGTGTGCTCTGGTGCAGGTGCGGTGCTCTGAGTGCTGGTGCTCGTGTGCGTTCAGGTCCGGGCTGGCTTTTCCCTGCAGCTCCGGCTTCGAATCAGCCGTCTGGCAAAACAAACACAACAGTTTATCAATGGAACCACACTTCATTCAAGGTTCCGTCCTTGTCTCCTCCCATTAACCACAACAAAAGGAGGCGATTACGGCGTCACGTCCCCCTAAAGTACCCTAAGCCCCGCCCCCTCCGATAGCTAGTTCAATCACGTCTCCTCCAATTCATGACTGAAACTTCGCTCACCGTACTAGGGCGATGACCCCAGGTACCGTAACGCCGCCTTCTTCCTGAATGGCCGGCTTCCGACTGTCCCCGGAATGAACTGCCCAACCATTCAGTATGAAGCCCGCAGTTCCTGTTGTACAGTGCCCTCACCGGTCGAGAGGGAGATTGTTGATTCGGATTCATTCGCTCTCCAATGCACCATGAAGGTTCTCCTAGTCATCTGCTGTGCTCAATCCCCACTTTTTTATAATCATAATGTTAGACAAAAACAAAATTACATGACAAACAAATTGGAACTGGAACTTTTGGCATCAGTATCTCAAAACTATACTGCCAGACAGAACTATAATTCCAAGGTCTTGATTGAGCACATACCAGAGATTCACTTAAACACTGCATTACTTTTAGAGGGCTCTTCAATGAACTTGACTTTTGGATGTATCGTTTTTAAATGTCATAGAGGTATATCGGGTGGCACGGTGGTAGCACTGCTGCATCACAGCCCCAGGGTCCTAGGTTTGAATCCAACCTAGGGGGTCTGTGTGGAGTTTGCATGTTCTCACCGTGTCTGCGTGGGTTTCCTCCCACAGTCCAAAGATATGCTGTTCAGGTTAATTGATCACTGTAAATTGCCCAGTGTGTGAGTGTGAGTGGTGGCCTGCAATGGACTGGCATCCTTGTCCAGGGTGTAGTCCTGCCTGATGCCCAGAGTCCGCCGGGTTAGGTTCTGGCTCACTGCAACCCTGTAAAGGATAAAGCGGTTATTGATAATGGATGGATGGAGAAAGGTATGTCATTCGATTATTTCTCCACAGAATTGAACGACTGTGGAGAAATGTCTTTGAAAATGTCCTCAACCTTTTCTACACAGTATTCACCAGTTTGGAGTCTGAAGGATTACTCAATCCTGACAAGGAAATTGAATTGTTTGCCCTGCACAGATGCTTCGTACCACAAATCCAACAACATCTATTTTTTTAAGGATGCATGGAATCACCATGGTCTCCGCACAGCTGGCAATCAATCACCTTTGCAGTTGTGGTTACGCAACCAAAGAGAGGGAGAAAGGGAAGATCCTCCACAGGTAAACATCAATGAATTAAATATTAAATTATGGATGTCACAAAACTTTCTCCAATTAAACAAAACTGAGCTTTTGGTCATTGGATCAAAAACATGCAGTTTTACTATTTCCAGGTTGATCAAGAGTATGGTGTGGACTGGGCAGGATCCTATAACCACCATGCAGTCTCTGAAATCCAACTTCTTCATCCACTGTCAGAACAAGAATTGGCAACATTACCGAGTCCAGCAGTTCCTTTCTCTCAAGCCTTAGCTGTTTATCTTGAAACCGTACATGTCCTCACAGTGAGGTTAGAGCAAAATGCACAGGGCGAGAATAAAATCATTTTGAGATGACTGAGGTTCAAAGGCAGCAGTGTGGAGTAGTGGTTAGGGCTCTGGACCGGAGGGTTGTGGGTTCAATCCCAGGTTGGGGACACTGCTGCTGCACCCTTGAGCAAGAGGAGACGTGCGTGAGGAGAGCTCCTGCTATAAGTGTATAAAACAGTGTGTTCAACTTTTTATTTTCCAAATCTTTTGATTTATTCTTATTTCTGAAGCAGCAGGGCACCTTTTTTGTTTATAAAAACTTTTATTTAGTGTTTCAAAAACACATTTTATTTCTTTTTTCTTTTGTTCTCCGACACTTGCTTGTTTACAAGTGTAGGAGGGCAGCCATTTTGGCTTGTTTTTTCTTTTGTTTGTATTGTTCTTTTAATTTGTATTTCATTTAAACTAGTTTCTTTACTTTGCTTTTTAATTTTATATTGAAGAGCATTTTCTTTAGTTTATTTTAAAATCATTTTAAATCATTGCACTGTTTTAGTTTTAGTTTTAAAAATACTTTTGTTTTAATCCCCTGCTTCTGCATTGTGCAGAGTGGGGGAAGGGCAGGCAGGGAGCACAGGCCATGTGCTCCTTTGTTTGCCCTTAGTTTAGTTTTTGGTTTTCTTTTAAGTTTAGAACTATTTTTTAGTTTTAAACTTTGATTTATTTTTGAATTTTCCTTTTACCCCTGCTCTATTGTAGTGCAGGGGTGTGTGATTTTGTATTTGTTTATTTATTAAAAAATAAACAAATACGCTTGTTTGGAAAAAAAAAAAAAACACTTTTCTATTTGTTTCATTTTTATTTTGCCCCTGTGCTATTGGAGTGCAGGGGTTTGTGTTTGTGTGTATTTTATTTTATTTTATTTCTTTGTTTTAAAAATAAATAAATAATTTTTGTTTGTTTGTTTTAATTTTTTTTTTTTTTATCTGCCTCTGCACTATTGAAGTGCAGGGGTGGGTGTATTATTTTGTTTTCTTTATTTATCTAAAATAATAATTAAAAAAACAAACAAATAAATAAATAAACAAATAAATAAATAAAATGAGTGGGCAAGCTCCACAAGCCCCTCAAAAATGGGCAAAGGTGGCTGCAGGGGAGGCTGCAGCCCCTTTTAAGAATATTACCAGGAGGCACGGGGTCAGGTGCCTCCTGAAGGACTCCCTCTCAATCGAGGGCTTTGTCAAGGCCATGGCCAAGGTGGTGGGGCCATCGGCCGAACACGGCGATTGAGAGGGGTCTCGCGGTGGCGGGGATTTTTATCCCCGTCGAACCGCTCGCGGGCCTGGGCACAAGGGTCGTCCTTTCCAATGTGCCACCTTTTTTGAGGGACGACCTGCTCAGGCCCCATCTGCAAGCCCTGGGGGAGATCAAAACATCGATCCACCCCCTCCCCCTGGGCTGCAAAGACCAGGCCCCTCCGCCACATCCTGTCCTTCCGCCGCCAGGTAACCATCCACCTGGCGGGGAGGGACACCGCGGAGGGCAGCTTTGTGGTCCCCTTTGAGGGGACCAATTACGTAATCTTTTATTCCTCGGAGGAGGTGCGGTGCTTTCACTGCAAGGAGCTGGGGCACCAGAAAAAGAGGTGCCCCAAGCTCCAGCAGGGCGCAAAGCCAGCCATGCCCGCACCGCACCCCTCCGAGACCACCTCGCCCCCGGGGCCCTCAAAAAGGCCCACAGAGGGGGGCAAAAAGGTACCCGCCCCCCTCCCAGGATCATCTGAGGGGGAAAAGGGAGAGAAGGCCCCCGAGGTGGCCGGACCCTCCGCGCCTCCGGGAAGCGCGCCGGGGGAGAAGTCCACCGACTGGACCTTGGTCGCCCGCCGCAAAATGAAGGTGGCGGCCAGGTCCACGGGGGAGGCCAAGCGGGGGGAGACGAAGCCCGCCGCCGCACCATCTGGCGGTGGGTCAGGGGGAGTCCCTGATAAGGAGACTCCCCCCACGGCACCCCCCGTGAGGCAGGGCGGCAAGGCCGCCCGTAAAACCAAACACCTCCTCCCCCCAGAGGGCGAGGAGAGTAGCGCTGCCGGAGGTGAGCTCCCCGTCGCCGTGGCAGGGCAGGGGACAGCCTCCGGCAGCCTCAGGGGGAAGAGGAGGGCGCAGGCGCGCATTCCCACGTGTGCACGCAAGTGCACACGTACCGGCCTCTTGGTGAGGGTCCCCGGGGGGGCGATAGAGGGCCCCCTAAAACCAAAGCGACCGCCTCGGCGTCCCCCCTCTGCCGGCAATGAGGGCCCCGGCCCTCGTAATGCCACAGCGGGGGAGAAGGATCCATCCCCCGAGGCGGTCCGGGGCTCCGCGGAAGAAACAGCGGAGCCCATGGAAGAGGCCCCCGCCGAGAGGCCAAAGGGGAGGGAGGAACCCGCGAGGGCAGCTGGAGCCCTTCGGGTAGATCCCCTCCCCGTCACTACAGAGACCTCGGAAGCCGGCCCCGATTCCACCATCGAGGGGCCGGCCGCAGGGGAGGTCGCCGAGGGGGCGCAGGAGGGGCCCCCGAAAGAGCAGCTGCCTCGGGCACCGCCTTCCTCCGACGGTGACACGGGTCATAAAACCTGTGTTGCCGAGGAGGGGGCGGCGGAAACAGCTCCCGAGGCAGGCGTGGGCTCCGCGGATAATGCGGAGCCCATGCAGGCGACCTCTGCCGAGGGGCCGGAGGGGGGGGAAGAACCACCCCTCCCACTAAAAGAACTGCCTCTGGCTCCCGTATCCGGGGAGGAGGCGGACTCGGCCCCCGAGGCAGGCGTGGGCTCCGCGGACAATGCAGAGCCCATGCAGGCGACCCCGGCTGAGGGGCCAGAGGGGGGGGAAGTACAACCCCTCCCAGAACAAGAGCTGCCTCGGGCTACCGAGGCAGGCGTGGGCTCCGTAGACAACGCGGAGCCCATGCAAGCGACCCCTGCCGAGGGGTCGGAGAGGGGGGAAGAACAGCCCCCCCAAGAACAAGAGCTGCCTCAGGCTTCCCTCTCTTGCGGCGACAGGGGTTTCGGCCCTCGTGCCGCCGCGGAGGGGGAGAAGGAAACACCCCCTGAGGCAGCGGCGGGCTCTGCGGAGCCCGCGCTTACATTGGTCTCCGGAGCGCGGAAGGGAGGGGAAGAACCGGAGAGGGCAGAAGGTGGTGCCCTCGAGGTAGATCCCCTCCCCGAAGTGCAACGGGGCCAAGAAACCGGTCCCCGACCCAACACCGAGGGACCGGTTCCAGTCACCGAGGGGGCGCGGGAGGAGCCCCTGAAACAACAACCGCCTCGGGCTTCCCTTTCCGGCGGCGACGAGGGCTCCGGCCCTCGCGCGTCCGTCGGGGGGGAAACATCGTCCGAGGCGGTCCCGGTGGCTGATGCGGGGAAAGGGGAAGGACCCGAAAGGGTGTATCCCCTTTCTCTAGGGGAGGGAGGGGAAAGACCCGAGAGGGTGGATCCCCTTCCTTCGAGGGAAGAGGACGGGCCTGAGACCGTGCCTCGGACCTCAAAGGAGGGACCCAGAGCGGGGACCAGACCATCCGGCTCGGCGGCGTACGCCGAGCGCCCGTCTGCGCCCCCGAAATCGAGGGTGCAGACGGTCCCCGCGAGGGCCCCTCCGCCGGTCTCTCCCGTCGCGTCCCCTGGGGGTGGGGCGCAGGGAGGACCGGTGAAGCTCAAAATAAGGCGCAACGCGCTCACCCACCAACGTGAGTGCGTTGTGCTTTACCATCGCGAGGGGGGCGATGGAGAGCTGAGGGAGAGGGAGGAGGATACCGAGTCCACGGGCAGCGTG
Organism: Acipenser ruthenus; assembly: GCF_902713425.1. Taxonomy (NCBI): domain Eukaryota; kingdom Metazoa; phylum Chordata; class Actinopteri; order Acipenseriformes; family Acipenseridae; genus Acipenser; species Acipenser ruthenus. The sequence continues at coordinate 37,492,182 of NC_081194.1, forward strand.
GGCTCGGAGGTTCCGTCCATCTCTCTCCCTGACATCCCTGCGGCGGATCTCCTGGAGTTCTTGGAGGCCACCATCCACCGCAGGGACAAGGTACAGCTGGCCCTGGACAAATGGGGGGACTTCCAGAGGATCCTAACCTCTGTGAGGTCCTTCCTCAGGGCCAGCCACGCCAACAAAACTTCGGGCTCGAACGTGCACATTCGGGCCCGAAAGTTACACGACCAGTTGGTGAGCTTCGGAGAACTCAGGATCTCCCGTGAGCGTCACCGACAACTCCTGACAGAGGATCATGTATCACATCGGTACCGTGAACGTCAACGGGTGTAGGGACCCTTTCCGCAGGGCCCAGGTAATCTCCTTCCTGAAAAAAGGGGGTTACTCTGTGTGCTTCCTGCAGGAAACCCACACGACTCCAGAGACGGAAGCCAGCTGGCTTCTGGAGTGGGGGGGGAGAGTGTCGTTCAGCCATCTCACCGGCACCTCCTGTGGGGTGGCGACGCTCTTCTCCGGGTCCTTTCTTCCCACGGTACTCGATGTGGTAGACGTCGAGCCGGGCCGTCTGTTACACCACCGGATCCGGGACGGCGACAGTATCGTTCACCTGGTGGGTTCACGGGTCCGGCGAGGGTCCAGTTCTTTCGCCGGATGTCGACCTACATGAACAACATCGGCGCCGACGAGTGCGTGGTCCTCGGGGGTGATTTCAACTGCACCCTCGAGGCCGCGGACAGGGTGGGGGGTCAAGAACACTACCCTCTCTCGTCGGCAGCTCTGAGAGAGCTGACCGCTCAGCTCTCTCTGGTCGACATCTGGCGTTGGCATCACCCGGACGTCCCCGCCTTCACCTTCACCAGGGTGAGGGAGGGGCGGGTGTCTCAGTCCCGGATCGACAGGTTCTACGTCACCAGGAACCACGCTCACTGCGTTCGCTCCTCCGACATCAGGCCGGCGCCGTTCACGGACCACAACCTGGTGGCCGTGGCGGTGGCCCTGGTGCCAGTCGGGCACGCCTCCGCCTACTGGCACTTTAACAACGCCTTGTTGGAGGACGAGCGCTTTGAGCGGTCTTTCCGGGACTTTTGGACGGTCTGGCACGGCAGACGATCTCGCTTCCCCACGTGGCGTCAGTGGTGGGACGTGGGGAAAGCGCAGATCAAGATCTTCTGTCAGGAGTACACGAGGGGCGCGAGCAGGCGGAGGGACTCACGGATCGAGCGGCTGGAAAGGGAGCTGCTCGATCTGGAGAGCCGCCTGGCTCGCGGGGACCCACTCGAGCAGAGCGCGTACGTAGAGAAGAAGAGCACCCTGCGGGACCTGCAGCTCCAGCGGTCCCGGGGGGCGTTTGTGCGCTCGCGGATCCAGTTCCTCCGGGAGATGGACCGCGGCTCACGCTTCTTCTACGCGTTGGAGAAAAAGAAGGGAGACCGCAGGAACATCACCTGCCTTCTGGCAGACGACGGCTCCCTTCTGACGGATCCGGAGAGCGTGAACGAGAGGGCCAGAGCCTTTTACTCTGACCTCTTCTCTCCGGATCCCGTCGACTCCGACGCGTGCAGGGTTCTGTGGGATGGGCTTCCCACGGTCGGCCAGGGCGTCAGGGATGAGTTCGAGGGCCAGCTGACCCTGGCCGAGCTCTCCGACGCCCTCAGTCGGATGCCCTATAACAAATCGCCGGGCATCGACGGGCTGACCGTGGAGTTCTTCAAAAAGTTTTGGGACTTGCTGGGGCCCGCCTTTGCGCGGGTCCTGGCGGAAGCCTACGAGACCGGGGAGATGCCCCTTTCGATGAGGCGGGCGGTGATCACGCTCCTGCCCAAGAAGGGGGATCTCCGTTGCCTGAAGAACTGGCGCCCGGTCTCGCTGCTGTGCACGGACTATAAAATCGTGGCCAAGGCCGCCTCCTTGAGGCTCAAGTCCGTGCTGGCAGACGTGGTCCACCCCGACCAGTCCTACACGGTCCCGAACCGGACGATTTTTGACAACATCTTCCTGGTTCGGGACCTCCTGCACTACTGCAGGGGGACCGGTCGGTCGGTCGCCTTCCTGTCTCTCGACCAAGAGAAGGCGTTCGACCGGGTGGATCACGAGTATCTCTTCGGAACCCTGCGGGCATTCGGATTCGGGCCGAGGTTCGTCGGCCTCTTCCGAATGCTGTACGCCTCTGCCGAGTGCCTCTTGAAGGTGAACTGGTCCCTGACCGCGCCCCTCGCCTTCAGGAGAGGAGTACGTCAAGGCTGCCCTCTGTCCGGACAACTGTACGCGCTGTGCATCGAGCCCTTCCTCTGCCTCCTTCGCAGGAGGCTCACGGGGACGGCGCTCGGCGCGCCGGACACGAGGGTGGTACTGTCGGCCTACGCCGACGACGTGCTCCTGGTGGCCTCCGATCCGGTCGATCTGGAGAGGATGCGGAGCTGCCAGAGCGTTTACTCTGCCGCGTCCTCTGCCAAGATCAACTGGACCAAATGCTCCGGGTTGTTGGTAGGCCCCTGGCGGGTGGACTCCCTCCCTGCCGCGCTCCAGCAGTTCCAGTGGAGCGCGGACGGTTTTAAATATCTGGGAGTCCACCAGAGCCCCGCGGAGACCTCGGTCGCAGCCAACTGGGTGGAGTTGGAGGACAAGGTGGCTGCGAGACTGAGGTCGTGGTCGGGTCTGCTGAAAGTGCTTTTCTTCAGGGGACGGGCTTTAGTGATTAACCAACTGGTGGCGTCGATGCTTTGGCATCGACTCACCGTCCTGAGCCCGCCCCCTGAGTTTGTGGCCAGGGTCCAGAGGAAGCTGACGGACTTCTTCTGGGCCGGAAAGCACTGGGTCTCTGCGGGGGTGCTGAGCCTCCCTCTGGCCGAGGGAGGACAGGGGTTGGTGTGCATCAGGACTCAGGTGCACACCTTCCGCCTCCAGACCCTGCAGAGATTCCTGTACGCGGACCCGGCCCCGCAGTGGTGCGCGCTGGCCTCCCTCTTTTTGCGCCAGCTGCACCGCTTGGGCTACGACCGGCAGCTGTTCTGGCTCGACCTCCCGGGGATCCGTCTCCCCGAGCTGCCGGTCTTTTACAGGGACCTGCTCAAGACCCGGAGCATGTTCGACATCGGCCGAGACGCGGTTCCGACCGAGGAGGAGGAATTCCTTCTGGAGCCCCTGCTGCACAACCCCCATCTAGGTGCGCAGGCGTTGGAATCCCCCGCGGTGCGGAGCCTGTTGATCTCGGCCAAGGTGACCAGAGTCTGGGATCTCCTGGATCACCAACGCTCGGCGTGGCTGACTCCCGGGTCGCTGGTCGCCAGGGCGACTCGGGGGACCCTCAGAACGGCCCGCCGAGCGATCCGGGAGTGCAAGGCAGCTTTGCACCCAGACTCTGTCGGGTATCTCGAGGGGGTCCTCAGGACCGGGGAGCCACCGTCCCTCCCTACCCCCGGCTCTCCGGTCCTGCTGATCAAACCAAAGGATCGGGCTCCCCCTCAGCCTCCCCTCGAGAATCACCTGAGCAGGATCTCGCAGTTCTCCTCGACCCCCCTTCGTTCCGTGTCGAGGAGGACCCTGTACGCGATGGCGCTCCACACCCTCCACTTCCTCGCCCTCGTCTCCCGCCGAGACACCGCTTGGCGGGAGCCCCTCCGACCCCCGGAGGGCGAGAGGCCCCAGTGGGAGGCTTTGTACTCCCCGCTGGTCCCCAGAGGCGCTGGGGACCTGGGCTGGAGGGTGCTACACGGAGCGCTCGCGTCAGGAGAGGTCCTGCGTCACTTCACCGACTCGGACCCCGCATGCCCTTTCTGCGGCGAGTCCGAGTCGGTGTTTCACATTTATTTACTTTGCGCCAGGCTGCAGCCTTTCTTTTTGTTTTTGAAAAACCTCCTGCTGCAGTTCTGGCTGCATTTTTCCCCCACCCTTTTTATTTTCGGGCACCCTGTTCGTGGCTCCACCAGGAAGAGGGACCTCCTGGTGAATCTGCTCCTGGCTCTTGGCAAACTTACCATCTACAAGACCAGGAAGCGTAAGATCACCGGGGAGGGTCTCTTTGACTGTGGGGCCATGTTCAGGGCCCTCCTTCGTTCCCGGGTGGCGTTGGAGCACGCCGACGCGGAGTCCACTGGCGACATGACGGCTTTTGTCGACCGGTGGGCTCTGGGTGGCGTGCTCTGCGCCACCCCCCCCTTTGTTTTGAACATTTAATTTACTGGCTTAGTTAATGGTCGTTTTTTGTTGGCACCCCCTTTTGATTAGGGGGCGCCAAACCGAATCTTTTCACCGGCTGCCTTCGGGCAGCTGGTGTGCCGGCTGCCAATAGGCGGCCGGCGCAGTTTTTTATCGGCCCTTAAATAGGCTGCACCCTTGAGCAAGAGGAGACGTGCGTGAGGAGAGCTCCTGCTATAAGTGTATAAAACAGTGTGTTCAACTTTTTATTTTCCAAATCTTTTGATTTATTCTTATTTCTGAAGCAGCAGGGCACCTTTTTTGTTTATAAAAACTTTTATTTAGTGTTTCAAAAACACATTTTATTTCTTTTTTCTTTTGTTCTCCTACACTTGCTTGTTTACAAGTGTAGGAGGGCAGCCATTTTGGCTTGTTTTTTCTTTTGTTTGTTTTGTTCTTTTAATTTTTACTTCCTTTAAACTTTTTTCTTTTCTTTGCTTTTTAATTTTATATTAAAGAGCACTTTCTTTAGTTTGTTTTAAAATCATTTTAGATCATTACACTGTTTTAGTTTTTGTTTTAAAAATACTTTTGTTTAATCCCCTGCTCCTGCCTTGTGCAGAGTGGGGGAAGGGCAGGCAGGGAGCACAGGCCATGTGCTCCTTTGTTTGCCCTTAGTTTGGTTCTTTCAATCTTTTTTAGTTTGAAACTATTTTTTAGTTTTAAACTTTGATTTATTTTTGAATTTTTCTTTTACCTCTGCACTATTGGAGTGCAGGGGTGTGTGATTTTGTATTTGTTTATTTATTAAAAAATAAACAAATACGTTTGTTTGTTATAAAATAAATAAATAAATAAATAAATAAATAAATAAAACCTTTTTGTTTTTGATTGTTTTATTTTTTCTTTTTGTGTGTGTGTGTGCCCCTGCACTATTGGAGTGCAGGGGTGTGTGTGTGAATTTTTATTTTTAAAAAATAAATAAATATTTTTTGTTTGTTTGTTTTATTTTTTGTTTATTTAATTATTTATAAAAAAAAAAAACTAAAAAAAACCTTTGTGTTCTGTGTGCCCCTGCACTATTGGAGTGCAGGGGTGTGCAATTGTGTTTGTTTTATTTTGATTTATTGTTTGTTTGTTTTTTTATAAACAATTAACAATTAAAATAATGAGTGGGCAAGCTCCACAGGCCCCAAAAAAGTGGGCACAGGTGGCTGCAGGGGAGGCTGCAGCCCCCTTTAAAAACTTGACTAGGAGGCACGGGGTCAGGTGCCTCCTCCGAGACACCCTCTCAATAGAGGCCATGGTGAAAGCCATGGCCAAAGTGGTCGGGCCATCGACCATCGTGGCGGCCTCAAAGATGTACGGCAAAGCCGTCTTCTTTTTAAAATCTGAGGCCGCCACGCACACAGCTATTGAGAGGGGTCTCGCGGTCGGGGGGATATACATCCCCATTGAACCCTTGGAGGGGTTGGGCAGCAGGGTCGTCCTTTCAAACGTCCCACCTTTTTTGAGGGACGACCTCCTGAAGCCCCATCTTCAGGCCCTAGGGGAGCTAAAAACGGGCATCCACCCCATCCCCCTAGGGTGCAAGGACCAACCCCTCCGCCACGTGCTGTCCTTCCGACGCCAGGTGACCATCCACCTGGCGGGGAGGGAGACAGTGGAGGGCAACTTTGTGGTCCCCTTTCAGGGGACCAATTATGTCATCTTTTATTCCTCGGAGGAGGTGCGGTGCTATCACTGCAAGGAGCTGGGGCACCAGAAACAGAGGTGCCCCAAGCTCCAGAAAAGCGCAAAGCCACCCGCGCAAGCACCGTGCCCCTCCGAGTCCACCTCGCCCCCGGGGCCCTCAAAAAGGCCCACAGAGGGGGGCAATAAGGCACCCGCCCCCCTCCCAGAAACATCTGAGGGGGGAAAGGGAGAGAAGGCCCCCGAGGTGGCCGGACCCTCCGCTCCTCTTGAAAGCGCGTCGGGGGAGAAGGCCGCCGAATGGACCTTGGTCGCCCGCCGCAAAAAGAAGGTGGCGGCCAGGTCCACGGGGGAGGCCAAGCGGGGGGAGACGAAACCAGCCGCCACACCATCTGGCGGTGGGTCAGGGGGAGTCCCTGATAAGGAGACTCCCCCCACGGCACCCCCCGCGAGGCAGGGCGGCAAGGCCGCCCGAAAAACCAAGCACCTCAACCACCCAGAGGGTGAGGAGAGAAGTGCTGCCGGAGGTGGGCTCCCCGTTGCCGTGGCAGGGCAGGGGACAGCCTCCGGCAACCTCAGAGGGAAGAGGAAGGCGCAGGCGCGTCTTCCCACGTGTGCACTTAAGTGCACACGTCTCGGCCTCATGGTGGGGGTCCCCGGGGGGGCGAAAGAGGGCCCCCCAAAACCAAAGCGACCGCCTCGGCGTCCCCCCTCTGCCGGCAACGAGGGCCCCGGCCCTCGTAATGCCGCGGAGGGGGAGAAGGAACCACCCTCCGAGGCGGTCCGGGGCTCCGCGGAGGCCAAAGGGGAGGGAGGAACCCGCGAGGGCAAAAGAAGCCCTTCGGGTAGATCCCCTCCCAGTCACATTTAAGACCTCGGAAGCAGCGGAGGTCGCCGAGGGGGCGCAGGAGGGGCCCCCGACACAACACCTGCCTCGGGCACCGCCTTCCTCCGACGGCGACACAGGTCCTGAAACCTGTGTTGCCGAGGAGGGGGCGGCAGAAACAGCTCCCGAGGCAGGCATGGGCTGCGCGGATAAAGCGGAGCCCATGCAGGCGACCCCCGCCGAGGGGCTGGAGGGGGAGGAAGATCTACCCCTCCCAGACCAAGAGCTGCCTCGGGCTCCCGTAGACAACGCGGAGCCCATGCAAGCGGCCCCTGAGGGGGGAGAAGAGCCCCCCCAAGAACAAGCTCTGCCTCAGGCTTCCCTCTCTTGCGGCGACGGGGGTTCCGGCCCTCGTGCCGCCGCGGAGGGGGAGGAGGAAACACCCCCTGAGGCAGAGGCGGGCTCTGCGGAGCCCGCGCTTACATTGGTCTCCGGAGCACGGAAGGGAGGGGAAGAACCAGAGAGGGCAGAAGGTGGTGCCCTCATGGTAGATCCCCTCCCCGAAGTGCAACGGGACCAAAAAACCGGTCCCCGACCCAACACCGAGGGACCGGTTCCAGTCACCGAGGGGGCGCGGGAGGAGCCCCTGAAAGACCAACCGCCTCGAGCTTCCCTTTCCGGCGGCGACGAGGGCTCTGGCCCTTGCGCGTCCGTCGGGAGGGAAACATCGCCCGAGGCGGTCCCGGTGGCTGATGCGGGGAAAGGGGAAGGACCCGAAAGGGTGTATCCCCTTTCTCTAGGGGAGGGAGGGGAAGGACCCGAGAGGGTGGATCCCCTTCCTTCGAGGGAAGAGGACGGGCCTGAGACCGTGCCTCGGACCTCAAAGGAGGGGCCCAGAGCGGGCACCAGACCATCTGGCTCGGCGGCGTACGCCGAGCGCCCGTCTGCGCCCCCGAAATCGAGGGTGCAGACGGTCCCCGCGAGGGTCCCTCCGCCGGTCTCTCCCGCCGCGTCCCCTGGGGGTGGGGCGCAGGGAGGACCGGTGAAGCTCAAGATAAGGCGCAACGCGCTCACCCACCAACGTGAGTGCGTTGTGCTTTACCATCGCGAGGGGGGCGATGGAGAGCTGAGGGAGAGGGAGGAGGATACCGAGTCCATGGGCAGCGTGGGCTCGGAGGTTCCGTCCGTCTCTCTCCCTGACATCCCTGCGGCGGATCTCCTGGAGTTCTTGGAGGCCACCATCCACCGCAGGGACAAGGTACAGCTGGCCCTGGACAAATGGGGGGACTTCCAGAGGATCCTAACCTCGTGAGGTCCTTCCTCAGGGCCAGCCACGCCAACAAAACTTCGGGCTCGAACGTGCACATTCGGGCCCGAAAGTTACACGACCAGTTGGTGAGCTTCGGGAGAACTCAGGATCTCCCGTGAGCGTCACCGACAACTCCTGACAGAGGATCATGTATCACATCGGTACCGTGAACGTCAACGGGTGTAGGGACCCTTTCCGCAGGGCCCAGGTAATCTCCTTCCTGAAAAAAGGGGGTTACTCTGTGTGCTTCCTGCAGGAAACCCACACGACTCCAGAGACGGAAGCCAGCTGGCTTCTGGAGTGGGGGGGGAGAGTGTCGTTCAGCCATCTCACCGGCACCTCCTGTGGGGTGGCGACGCTCTTCTCCGGGTCCTTTCTTCCCACGGTACTCGATGTGGTAGACGTCGAGCCGGGCCGTCTGTTACACCACCGGATCCGGGACGGCGACAGTATCGTTCACCTGGTGAACGTGTACGCGCCGTCCATGGGTCCGGCGAGGGTCCAGTTCTTTCGCCGGATGTCGACCTACATGAGCAACATCGGCGCCGACGAGTGCGTGGTCCTCGGGGGTGATTTCAACTGCACCCTCGAGGCCGCGGACAGGGTGGGGGCGCAAGAGCACTACCCTCTCTCGTCGGCAGCTCTGAGAGAGCTGACCGCTCAGCTCTCTCTGGTCGACATCTGGCGTTGGCATCACCCGGACGTCCCCGCCTTCACCTTCACCAGGGTGAGGGAGGGGCGGGTGTCTCAGTCCCGGATCGACAGGTTCTATGTCACCAGGAACCACGCTCACTGCGTTCGCTCCTCCGACATCAGGCCGGCGCCGTTCACGGACCACAACCTGGTGGCCGTGGCGGTGGCCCTGGTGCCAGTCGGGCACGCCTCCGCCTACTGGCACTTTAACAACGCCTTGTTGGAGGACGAGCGCTTTGAGCGGTCTTTCCGGGACTTTTGGACGGTCTGGCACGGCAGACGATCTCGCTTCCCCACGTGGCGTCAGTGGTGGGACGTGGGGAAAGCGCAGATCAAGATCTTCTGTCAGGAGTACACGAGGGGCGCGAGCAGGCGGAGGGACTCACGGATCGAGCGGCTGGAAAGGGAGCTGCTCGGTCTGGAGAGCCGCCTGGCTCGCGGGGACCCACTCGAGCAGAGCGCGTACGTAGAGAAGAAGAGCACCCTGCGGGACCTGCAGCTCCAGCGGTCCCGGGGGGCGTTTGTGCGCTCGCGGATCCAGTTCCTCCGGGAGATGGACCGCGGCTCACACTTCTTCTACGCGTTGGAGAAAAAGAAGGGAGACCGCAGGAACATCACCTGCCTTCTGGCAGACGACGGCTCCCTTCTGACGGATCCGGAGAGCGTGAACGAGAGGGCCAGAGCCTTTTACTCTGACCTCTTCTCTCCGGATCCCGTCGACTCCGACGCGTGCAGGGTTCTGTGGGATGGGCTTCCCACGGTCGGCCAGGGCTTCAGGGATGAGTTCGAGGGCCAGCTGACCCTGGCCGAGCTCTCCGACGCCCTCAGTCGGATGCCCTATAACAAATCGCCGGGCATCGACGGGCTGACCGTGGAGTTCTTCAAAAAGTTTTGGGACTTGCTGGGGCCCGCCTTTGCGCGGGTCCTGGCGGAAGCCTACGAGACCGGGGAGATGCCCCTTTCGATGAGGCGGGCGGTGATCACGCTCCTGCCCAAGAAGGGGGATCTCCGTTGCCTTAAGAACTGGCGCCCGGTCTCGCTGCTATGCACGGACTATAAAATCGTGGCCAAGGCCGCCTCCTTGAGGCTCAAGTCCGTGCTGGCAGACGTGATCCACCCCGACCAGTCCTACACGGTCCCGAACCGGACGATTTTCGATAACATCTTCCTGGTTCGGGACCTGCTGCACTACTGCAGGAGGACCGGTCGGTCGGTCGCCTTCCTGTCGCTGGATCAGGAGAAGGCGTTCGACCGGGTGGATCACGAGTATCTCTTCGGAACCCTGCGAGCGTTCGGATTAGGGCCGCGTTTTGTCGGCCTGTTCCGGATGCTCTACGCCTCTGCCGAGTGCCTGTTGAAGGTCAACTGGTCCCTGACCGCGCCCCTCGCGTTCGGGAGAGGAGTGCGTCAGGGCTGCCCTCTGTCCGGACAACTGTACGCGCTGTGCATCGAGCCCTTCCTCTGCCTCCTTCGCAGGAGGCTCACGGGGTTGGCGCTCAGCGCGTCGGACACGAGGGTGGTCCTGTCGGCCTATGCCGACGACGTGCTCCTGGTGGCCTCCGACCCGGTTGACCTGGAGAGGATGCGGAGCTGCCAGAGTGTATACTCTGCCGCTTCCTCTGCCAGGATCAACTGGGACAAGTGCTCCGGGTTACTAGTAGGTCCCTGGCGGGTGGACTCCCTCCCTGTCGCGCTCCAACAGTTCCAGTGGAGCGCGGACAGTTTTAAATATCTGGGAGTCCACCTGAGCCCCGCGGAGACCTCGGTCGCAGCCAACTGGGTGGAGTTGGAGGACAAGGTTGCTGCGAGGCTGAGGTCGTGGTCGGGTCTGTTGAAACTGCTTTCCTTCAGGGGACGGGCTTTAGTGATTAACCAACTGGTGGCGTCGATGCTTTGGCATCGACTCACCGTCCTGAGCCCGCCCCCTGAGTTTGTGTCCAGGGTCCAGAGGAAGCTGACGGACTTCTTCTGGGCCGGAAAGCACTGGGTCTCTGCGGCGGTTCTGAGCCTCCCTCTGGCCGAGGGAGGGCAAGGGTTGGTGTGCATCAAGAGCCAGGTGCACACCTTCCGCCTCCAGACCCTGCAGAGATTCCTGTACGCAGACCCGGCCCCGCAGTGGTGCACGCTGGCGTCCCTCCTGTTGCGCCAGCTGCACGACCTGGGCTACGACCGGCAGCTCTTTTGGATCGATCTCCGGGGAATCCGTCTCCCCGAGCTGCCGGTCTTTTACCAGGACCTGCTCAGGACCCGGAGCATGTTTGACATCGGCCGAGACGCGGTTCCGACCGAGGGGGAGGAATTCCTTCTGGAGCCCCTGCTGCACAACCCCCATCTAGGTGCGCAGGCGTTGGAATCCCCCGCGGTGCGGAGCCTGTTGATCTCGGCCAAGGTGACCAGAGTCTGGGATCTCCTGGATCACCAACGCTCGGCGTGGCTGACTCCCGGGTCGCTGGTCGCCAGGGCGACTCGGGGGACCCTCAGAACGGCCCGCCGAGCGATCCGGGAGTGCAAAGCAGCTTTGCACCCAGACTCTGTCGGGTATCTCGAGGGGGTCCTCAGGACCGGAGAGCCATCGTCCCTCCCTACCCCCGGCTCTCCGGCCCTGCTGATCAGACCAAAGGATCGGGCTCCCCCTCAGCCTCCCCTCGAGAATCACCTGAGCAGGACCTCGCAGTTCTCCTCGACCCCCCTTCGTTCCGTGTCGAGGAGGACCCTGTACGCGATGGCGCTCCACACCCTCCACTTCCTCGCCCTCGTCTCCCGCCGAGACACCGCTTGGCGGGAGCCCCTCCAACCCCCGGAGGGCGAGAGGCCCCAGTGGGAGGCTTTGTACTCCCCGCTGGTCCCCAGAGGCGCTGGGGACCTGGGCTGGAGGGTGCTACATGGAGCGCTCGCGTCAGGAGAGGTCCTGCGTCACTTCACCGACTCGGACCCCGCATGCCCTTTCTGCGGCGAGTCCGAGTCGGTTTTCCACATTTATTTCCTTTGCGCCAGGCTGCAGCCGTTCTTTTTGTTCTTAAAGAACCTACTGCTGCAGTTCTGGCTGCATTTTTCCCCCACCCTTTTTATTTTCGGGCACCCTGTTCGTGGCTCCACCAGGAAGAGGGACCTCCTGGTGAATCTGCTCCTGGCTCTTGGCAAACTTTCCATCTACAAGACCAGGAAGCGTAAGATCACCGGGGAGGGTCTCTTTGACTGTGGGGCCATGTTCAGGGCCCTCCTTCGTTCCCGGGTGGCGCTGGAGCACGCCTACGCGGAGTCCACTGGCGACATGACGTCTTTTGTCGACCGGTGGGCTCTGGGTGGCGTGCTCTGCGCCACCCCCCCCTTTGTTTTGAACATTTAATTTACTGGCTTAGTTAGGTCGTTTTTTGTTGGCACCCCCTTTTGATTAGGGGGCGCCAAACCGAATCTTTTCACCGGCTGCCTTCGGGCAGCTGGTGCGCCGGCTGCCAATAGGCGGCCGGCGCAGTTTTTTATCGGCCCTTAAATAGGCTGCACCCTTGAGCAAGAGGAGACGTGCGTGAGGAGAGCTCCTGCTATAAGTGTATAAAACAGTGTGTTCAACTTTTTATTTTCCAAATCTTTTGATTTATTCTTATTTCTGAAGCAGCAGGGCACCTTTTTTGTTCATAAAAACTTTTATTTAGTGTTTCAAAAACACATTTTATTTCTTTTTTCTTTTGTTCTCCTACACTTGCTTGTTTACAAGTGTAGGAGGGCAGCCATTTTGGCTTGTTTTTTCTTTTGTTTGTTTTGTTCTTTTAATTTTTACTTCCTTTAAACTTTTTTCTTTTCTTTGCTTTTTAATTTTATATTAAAGAGCACTTTCTTTAGTTTGTTTTAAAATCATTTTAGATCATTACACTGTTTTAGTTTTTGTTTTAAAAATACTTTTGTTTTAATCCCCTGCTCCTGCCTTGTGCAGAGTGGGGGAAGGGCAGGCAGGGAGCACAGGCCATGTGCTCCTTTGTTTGCCCTTAGTTTGGTTCTTTCAATCTTTTTTAGTTTGAAACTATTTTTTAGTTTTAAACTTTGATTTATTTTTGATTTTTTCTTTTACCCCTGCACTATTGGAGTGCAGGGGTGTGTGATTTTGTATTTGTTTATTTATTAAAAAATAAACAAATACGTTTGTTTGTTATAAAAAAAAAAAAAAAATAAATAAATAAAAAAAAAACCTTTGTGTTTTTGATTGTTTTATTTTTTCTTTTTGTGTGTGTGTGTGCCCCTGCACTATTGGAGTGCAGGGGTGTGTGTGTGAATTTTTATTTTTAAAAAATAAATAAATATTTTTTGTTTGTTTGTTTTATTTTTTGTTTATTTAAATGTTAGCTTGCGTGGTTCAGGGGGCGTGGAGCTGGGTGCTTCCAATCCTTCAATCTCCCAATTTTCTAATTTCCTCTTAATTAGCATCTATTTTCTATTTAAGCCCTGATCACCTGCACCTTTTCTGTCTAGTGTTTCGTTTTTGTAGCAAACGCTCAGACGCCGTCGTTTCGTGCTCCACCGCTAAATATCTAAACTTCGTTGCCTCGCTCTGCAGGTCATTTCTCTGCACAGGGCTGCCAAGATATATTATCAATCATTTTCCTACCTGCTCAGGTGATCCTTCTTTTCAGACAGCGTCTCTTTTCGGCTTCAAGAGCTCCAACGTTTGTCTTTCCTGTTCCATCCAGCAACAGCGCCGTTCAAGAGCAGCGTCATTACTTAACCTGTCTGCAACTTTTTCAGAAAGACTGGTCCTCTGCTAAACTTTCAAGCTCCTTCGACAAGACATCGACATTCACGTTGTCAGCGATTGCCTTACTTTAAATCTATTAAATCCACCTTTAAGCTTTGGCTGCGGAATCTTTCTTTACTCCTCGCCCGCAATCAGAGTGACGCCCCTCCCCCCGCTCCCACAGAGCCAGCACAGTTACCGTTCCATCGGAAGATCCTGCCCTGGACCTCCATTAGCTACGTTCAACCTTTTAAAAGACGTATCCTGCCCATTTCAACCAGTGGCGGCTCGTGGTTTGACTGGTCACAACATGTTCCAACGACAGTGCTGCACTGCAACTTTTCCACCCGCGCCTTACAGACCATGGTTACCACGGCAACGCCCTCATTTGAGTGACTGCGGGGAGTGGTAAGTTGTCATGGTGACCAGGCAGCTTCATCAGGCTCTGCGTGCTCTGTGACTCAGTACTGCTGTCTTCCGGCTTCCTGTTGCTGCGCTTTCACAACTGGTGGAGACGAATTCAACGCGCCGAATCATGACCTCTAAGTACTGCGTTTACTTATTTATATACATGACTAGCTGTCCTAACATCTCTAGAACATTTATTATTTAAATCTAAGGGAATAAGCAAATGTTGTTCTACATAGACAAGGATTTTAATCGTAATAACTTCATAGATTCTACCCTGCTTCACTCAAGTCATGGTTTAATTCCAATCATAACCTCTGGATGGCAGTATAATACCACAAGTTCTCTCTCTATATATTAAACGAGTTTGGTATCGCTGCGAAGCTCGGACACTACTGCTTTTCTATTTATTCTCGCAGTTATTCTCGGAGTTCCACTCCTGCCTCATCCTTTGTCTATCTATATCAACTGACATTCTTCAATTTCAACTCTACCTACCACCCCCACCCTTCGAGGACATGCTCATGAAGCCACGCTCTTGTCGGCTTTCTGTGATGCTCCGAATCTACCGTCACATTAACTTCCAGCTTCCCTGCACCAGGCTTCCATCCCAGTGACCTCTTCCTGTTCCCGGATTCGTGCTTCCTCATCTGGCTTCTCTCCTTCAAACCGACAAATTTCACCAAGGCACTTTATTCAACCTTCAAGTTTTCATTTCAGCAACGTGAGCTGCCAGTCAGAAACGGAAACCATGTCCTACAACTATCATCATTTCAGTCAAGTGTCCTCCTACCCTGCGATTAGACAATACACTCAGACTGCTTCCGACCAAATCAATAGATTTTGCAATAGCCTCAGAGCAACGCATTCTTTATCCTCTCAGGTTCCACAGCGGCCTCAGCTCTATGCATTCTTCATCTCTGGCTTTATCTAAATCACTTTTCACTCAAAGACCAATATCCACCGCATTCAGCAGATCTCTGTGCTCTACAGCAGACCACCACACTACCGATGGCAGTCCACCGTTCACCATTACAGATCACTGCTTCAGCGGATCTCTGCGCTCTGCAGCAGACCACCACACTCTTCCAATGGTAGTCCACCATTCACAATAACAAATCACTGCTTCAGCAGATCTCTCTTTCTGCAGCAGACCACTGCTCATCATTGACCGCGCTTCATCGTTACTTCTTTAGATCTCTGCACCGTTCAGCAGATCCCGTCCTCTCTGTTAATTGCTCCTCACTGCAGCAGATCTCTGCTTCCTCTTCAGATCTACTCACTATTATAGCATGCAAAGTTGCTTTAGTTTACAGTTTAAATCTGTACCTGCACTACTCCAGAGCTTCCAACGCTTCAGTTTTCCTCCAATATGCAGATCACGGCAGCATTCCACAATCAGGCTAATGCTAATCCCCATCTAATCAAAATACGAGGTGCTTGACCTTCTCAGCAATCTATTCGGATGTCCTCACATCCTCTCAAATATTACAGCATTAATGCATGGTGAGAGACGTGGTATGAGACTGGAAATCCGTCTTGATTATGAGTTGAGGAGTTCCACTACTAGGAGAACGACTGGAGTTGTGAAACCCAATCTCTGAACGTGAGTTCACCTTTTCCATTTCAAGCAGACAGGATAGTAGCAGACCGCTGATCGATCCTGTATTAACTAACACATAGGATGGTCGACATCTCCTCTCTTCCCTTGTTTCCAGAAAATGGAGCACAAAGGGTGCTGAGCTTCCCCAGCAGTCAATTTACGATGTTCGTTCAGTTCCAGCCGCTACCTCAACCCTCAATTCCAGCTCCCCTTCGGCCTCTACTTTCGGTATCCAAGTTCCGTCAGCTGGTCCCGTCTGCTGCCCCCCCCCCCTCCAGACTCCCCAGCTTCATCAGCTGCTATTTGACTGAATCCTACTCTCAGTAACCTGCTTCAATCTGCTCCGCATTTCATGTCTGCATCCCTCGCCCTTCTTCGAGAGCTTCATATTTGACAGATTGATCAGTGTGTTCAGCCTTCTGTGCCCAGAATCAGATTCATCCTATTCCTTCAAACAAACCAGATCCTGGCTTTCATCATCCATGGTAGGGATTCTCTCTCTCCCCCCCCCCCCCCCATTTTCTCCATACCAGCAGTTCGCCTGACCCTCCGTGAGATTCTTAAGAGCCTTCCCTTCTGCCTCCCCTTCCCGCCTGTCTACATCAATGAACATTCTCTGTTTGCTCATTCTACTCTTCGGAAACGCCACTTCACCCCATACAAGGATCTACCTATGGAGATCATCTGCATCTGAGCCCTCTTCTGTCTTCTCAGGAGCTCAGAATCCACAGTTTCTTCTACTTCTAATTTTACTCCATCATTCAGTTGTGTACCTCCACGACGGATCCATTTCAGCGTGGTCACTTCATTCAGCGGTCAAGCAGAGTCCCCTATCTGCCCATTCTTTTCAATGTCAAGGTATTTCTCTGCATCTCAGCCTTCTTCAGTCTCCTCAGAACTCGAAGTTTCTTCTGCTTCTAATTTACTTCATCATTTGGCCGTACCTCCAAGATGGATTAATTTCAGCATGGTTAGTTCATTCAGCTGTCAAGTAGAATCCACTATCTTCCCTTCTTTTCAACATCAAGGTATCTCCCCAGCAAGAAACCTTAACCCCCCCCTGCCCCCTAGACCCTCGGTTCATTGATTCCTCTCGCTCCTATCATCTCTCATCACTGGTTCTCAACCCACCTCTCCACCCTCCAGAGCAAGCCTCCTTCCTCTACCCCCCCCCCCCAAGGACCCTCAGTTAATTGATTCCTCTCGCTCCTATCATCTCTCATCACTGGTTCTCAACCCATCTCTCCACCCTCCAAAGCAAGCCTCCCTCCTCTACTCTACCCCACTCCTCGGATCACTCGTCACTGGATCTCAACCTACCTCACCTCCAGAGCACGCCTCCCCTACCCCACCCCCCAAATCATTCCGTAGGCACAGCCCCCTCTACTGCAAGGGCCAACATCAATCACAGTCAGATCATGAGTGTGGGGAGTTGGCCCTTTTCTGCAGTGGATTCTTTCATTCATTCATTCTCCTCTCATAAAGTTGCAGCCCATTTTAAAATCGCTAGCATGCCCGGAGTGGGGGCTACCTGTCTGCCGGAGCCACCAGAGGTTTTCCCCTAATCGGCCTCAAGGGGTTTTTTCCTCTCCACTGAGCGGCAGGTATACACATAGTCGCATCCTACTAACAAATTACTAATCTCCCTCTGTTTGTCCTGTTGGTCCTTCTGGTCTTTTGTTTATGTTATGCGTAGGCATGTACTGTCTCTTGTTTGTCGCACGGTGTGGGAGTTTTCGTGAGGTGCCGGGGGTCCATCCTTTGGGGGGCAAGTGAGTCTCACTTCCCCGACCTCAGGGCTAGGCATCTGCCTCCCTTACCTTCAGGGGGGTTCTCACCATGTGAGTCAGAGCGGACCCCCGGCCAAACTCTGTCCTGTCGCAGCTCCTGCGCTCATCTTGCCTTACTCGAGGCTCTGTTCTATTCTGCCTCTCTTTCAGGACGTGGTCACTCGTGCTGAGTCCTATACTAACCTCAATGCTTTGTCCTTATTTCAGGTCCCAGGCAGCGTGACGTCTCGGCCTATCAGGGGTTTTACGAGCGCCTCTTACAGAAGTCTCAGATGCTGGGTACCTCTCCAATCTCCACTCGAGGGGCGGCTTTTCGAGTCATAACCCTCATTAGTGTTTTCGGTTGCTGGGTCCTCTGCCCCTGGGATGTGTCGGCATCGTCGCCCTCAGTCAGCGACCTCTTTTCTATCCTGTCCTCGATTGCTGGGTCCTTCGCCCCTGAGATGTGTCGGCATCGTCGCCCTCAGTCAGCGATCATCTTGTCTATCTCATTTCGGTTGCTGGGTCCTCTACCCCTGGGATGTGTCGGCATCGTCGCCCTCAGTCAGTAACCACCTTCTGTCCTACTAACAGCTCCTTGCTGCTTCTTCTGCCTTACTCTTCAACCCAGCTCACGCCCCGTGAATTATTTATAAAAAAAAAAAAAAAAAACCTTTGTGTTCTGTGTGCCCCTGCACTATTGGAGTGCAGGGGTGTGCAATTGTGTTTGTTTTATTTTGATGTATTGTTTGTTTGTTTTTTTATAAACAATTAACAATTAAAATAATGAGTGGGCAAGCTCCACAGGCCCCAAAAAAGTGGGCACAGGTGGCTGCAGGGGAGGCTGCAGCCCCCTTTAAAAACTTGACTAGGAGGCACGGGGTCAGGTGCCTCCTCCGAGACACCCTCTCAATAGAGGCCATGGTGAAAGCCATGGCCAAAGTGGTCGGGCCATCGACCATCGTGGCGGCCTCAAAGATGTACGGCAAAGCCGTCTTCTTTTTAAAATCTGAGGCCGCCACGCACACAGCTATTGAGAGGGGTTTCGCTGTCGGGGGGATATACATCCCCATTGAACCCTTGGAGGGGTTGGGCAGCAGGGTCGTCCTTTCAAACGTCCCACCTTTTTTGAGGGACGACCTCCTGAAGCCCCATCTTCAGGCCCTAGGGGAGCTAAAAACGGGCATCCACCCCTTCCCCCTAGGGTGCAAAGACCAACCCCTCCGCCACGTGCTGTCCTTCCGACGCCAGGTGACCATCCACCTGGCGGGGAGGGACGCCGTGGAGGGCAATTTTGTGGTCCCCTTTCAGGGGACCAATTATGTAATCTTTTATTCCTCGGAGGAGGTGCGGTGCTACCACTGCAAGGAGCTGGGGCACCAGAAAAAGAGGTGCCCCAAGCTCCAGCAGGGCGCAAAGACACCCGTGCCAGCACCGCGCCCCTCCGAGTCCACCTCGCCCCCGGGGCCCTCAAAAAGGCCCACAGAGGGGGGCAAAAAGGCACCCACCCCCCTCCCAGGAACAGCTGAGGGGGGAAAGGGAGAGAAAGCCCCCGAGGTGGCCGGACCCTCCGCGCCTCATGAAAGCGCGCGGGGGGAGAAGGCCGCCGAATGGACCGCGGTCGCCCGCCTCAAGAAGAAGGTGGCGGCCAGGTCCACCGGGGAGGCCAAGCGGGGGGAGACGAAGCCCACTGCCGCACCATCTGGCGGTGGGTCAGGGGGAGTCCCAGAGAAAGGGACTCCCTCGACGGCACCCCCCGCGAGGCAGGGCGGCAAAGCCGCCCGTAAAACCAAACACCTCCTCCCCACAGAGGGCGAGGAGAGAAGCGCTGCCGGAGGTGAGCTCCCTGTCGCCGTGGCAGGGCAGGGGACAGCCTCCGGCAGCCTCAGGGGGAAGAGGAGGGCGCAGGCGCGCATTCCCATGTGTGCACGCAAGTGCACACGTACCGGCCTCTTGGTGAGGGTCCCCGGGGGGGCGATAGAGGGCCCCCTAAAACCAAAGCGACCGCCTCGGCGTCCCCCCTCTGCCGGCAATGAGGGCCCCGGCCCTCATAATGCCACAGAGGGGGAGAAGGATCCATCCCCCGAGGCGGTCCGGGGCTCCGCGGAAGAAACAGCGGAGCCCATGGAAGAGGCCCCCGCCGAGAGGCCAAAGGGGAGGGAGGAACCCGCGAGGGCAGCTGGAGCCCTTCGGGTAGATCCCCTCCCCGTCACTACAGAGACCCCAGAGACCGGCCCCGACTCTACCATCAAGGGGCCGGCCGCAGCGGAGGTCGCCGAGGGGGCGCAGGAGGGGCCCCCGACACAACACCTGCCTCGGGCACCGCCTTCCTCCGACGGCGACACGGGTCCTGAACCCTGTGTTGCCGAGGAGGGGGCGGCGGAACCAGCTCCCGAGGCAGGCGTGGGCTCCGCAGATAAAGCGGAGCCCATGCAGGCGACCCCCGCTGAGGGGCCAGAGGGGGGGGGAGAACAACCCCTCCCAGAAGAAGAGCTGCCTCGGGCTCCCGAGGCAGGCGTGGGCTCCGCAGACAATGCGGGGCCCATGCAGACGGCCCCGGCTGAGGGGTCAGAGGGGGGAGCTGAGCCCCCCCAGTCAGAACAAGAGCTGCCTCAGGTTTCCCTCTCTTGTGGCGACGGGGGTTTCGGCCCTCGTGCTGCCGCGGAGGGGGAGAAGGAAACACCCCCTGAGGCAGCGGCGGGCTCTGCGGAGCCCGCGCTTACATTGGTCTCCGGAGCGCGGAAGGGAGGGGAAGAACCAAAGAGGGCAGAAGGTGGTGCCCTCGCGGTAGATCCCCTCCCCGAAGTGCAACGGGGCCAAGAAACCGGTCCCCGACCCAGCATCGAGGGACCGGTTCCAGTCACCGAGGGGGCGCGGGAGGAGCCCCTGAAACAACAACCACCTCGGGCTTCCCTTTCCGGCGGCGACGAGGGCTCCGGCCCTTGCGCGTCCGTCGGGGGGGAAACATCGTCCGAGGCGGTTCCGGTGGCTGATGCGGGGAAAGGGGAAGGACCCGAAAGGGTGTATCCCCTTTCTCTA
The DNA here is from genome assembly GCF_902713425.1 of Acipenser ruthenus. Classification (NCBI taxonomy): domain Eukaryota; kingdom Metazoa; phylum Chordata; class Actinopteri; order Acipenseriformes; family Acipenseridae; genus Acipenser; species Acipenser ruthenus. The sequence goes on from NC_081194.1 coordinate 37,512,372, forward strand.
GGGGAGGGAGGGGAAGGACCCGAGAGGGTGGATCCCCTTCCTTCGAGGAAAGAGGACGGGCCTGAGACCGTGCCTCGGACCTCAAAGGAGGGACCCAGAGCGGGGACCAAACCATCTGGCTCGGCGGCGTACGCCGAGCGCCCGGAGGACCGGTGAAGCTCAAAATAAGGCGCAACGCGCTCACCCACCAACGGGAGTGCGTTGTGCTTTACCATCGCGAGGGGGGCGATGGAGAGCTGAGGGAGAGGGAGGAGGATACCGAGTCCACGGGCAGCGTGGGCTCGGAGGTTCCGTCCGTCTCTCTCCCTGACATCCCTGCGGCGGATCTCCTGGAGTTCTTGGAGGCCACCATCCACCGCAGGGACAAGGTACAGCTGGCCCTGGACAAATGGGGGGACTTCCAGAGGATCCTAACCTCTGTGAGGTCCTTCCTCAGGGCCAGCCACGCCAACAAAACTTCGGGCTCGAACGTGCACATTCGGGCCCGAAAGTTACACGACCAGTTGGTGAGCTTCGGGAGAACTCATGATCTCCCGTGAGCGTCACCGACAACTCCTGACAGAGGATCATGTATCACATCGGTACCGTGAACGTCAACAGTATCGTTCACCTGGTGAACGTGTACGCGCCGTCCACGGGTCCGGCGAGGGTCCAGTTCTTTCGCCGGATGTCGACCTACATGAACAACATCGGCGCCGACGAGTGCGTGGTCCTCGGGGGTGATTTCAACTGCACCCTCGAGGCCGCGGACAGGGTGGGGGGTCAAGAACACTACCCTCTCTCGTCGGCAGCTCTGAGAGAGCTGACCGCTCAGCTCTCTCTGGTCGACATCTGGCGTTGGCATCACCCGGACGTCCCCGCCTTCACCTTCACCAGGGTGAGGGAGGGGCGGGTGTCTCAGTCCCGGATCGACAGGTTCTACGTCACCAGGAACCACGCTCACTGCGTTCGCTCCTCCGACATCAGGCCGGCGCCGTTCACGGACCACAACCTGGTGGCCGTGGCGGTGGCCCTGGTGCCAGTCGGGCACGCCTCCGCCTACTGGCACTTTAACAACGCCTTGTTGGAGGACGAGCGCTTTGAGCGGTCTTTCCGGGACTTTTGGACGGTCTGGCACGGCAGACGATCTCGCTTCCCCACGTGGCGTCAGTGGTGGGACGTGGGGAAAGCGCAGATCAAGATCTTCTGTCAGGAGTACACGAGGGGCGCGAGCAGGCGGAGGGACTCACGGATCGAGCGGCTGGAAAGGGAGCTGCTCGATCTGGAGAGCCGCCTGGCTCGCGGGGACCCACTCGAGCAGAGCGCGTACGTAGAGAAGAAGAGCACCCTGCGGGACCTGCAGCTCCAGCGGTCCCGGGGGGCGTTTGTGCGCTCGCGGATCCAGTTCATTCGGGAGATGGACCGCGGCTCACGCTTCTTCTACGCATTGGTGAAAAAGAAGGGAGACCGCAGGAACATCACCTGCCTCCTGGCAGACGACGGCTCCCTTCTGACGGATCCGGAGAGCGTGAACGAGAGGGCCAGAGCCTTTTACTCTGACCTCTTCTCTCCGGATCCCGTCGACTCTGACGCGTGCAGGGTTCTGTGGGATGGGCTTCCCACGGTCGGCGAGGGCGTCAGGGACGAGTTCGAGGGCCAGCTGACCCTGGCCGAGCTCTCCGACGCCCTCAGTCGGATGCCCTATAACAAATCGCCGGGCATCGACGGGCTGACCGTGGAGTTCTTCAAAAAGTTTTGGGACTTGCTGGGGCCCGCCTTTGCGCGGGTCCTGGCGGAAGCCTACGAGACCGGGGAGATGCCCCTTTCGATGAGGCGGGCGGTGATCACGCTCCTGCCCAAGAAGGGGGATCTCCGCTGCCTGAAGAACTGGCGCCCGGTCTCGCTGCTGTGCACGGACTATAAAATCGTGGCCAAGGCCGCCTCCCTGAGGCTCAAGTCCGTGCTGGCAGACGTGATCCACCCCGACCAGTCCTACACGGTCCCGAACCGGACGATTTTCGATAACATCTTCCTGGTTCGGGACCTCCTGCACTACTGCAGGAGGACCGGTCGGTCGGTCGCCTTCCTGTCGCTGGATCAGGAGAAGGCGTTCGACCGGGTGGATCACGAATATCTCTTCGGAACCCTGCGAGCGTTCTGATTCGGGCCGCGTTTCGTCGGCCTGTTCCGGACGCTGTACGCCTCTGCCGAGTGCCTGTTGAAGGTCAACTGGTCCCTGACCGCGCCCCTCGCGTTCAGGAGAGGAGTACGTCAGGGCTGCCCTCTGTCCGGACAACTGTACGCGCTGTGCATCGAGCCCTTCCTCTGCCTCCTTCGCAGGAGGCTCACGGGGTTGGCGCTCGGCGCGTCGGACACGAGGGTGGTCCTGTCGGCATATGCCGATGACGTGCTCCTGGTGGCCTCCGACCCGGTTGACCTGGAGAGGATGCGGAGCTGCCAGAGTGTATACTCTGCCGCTTCCTCTGCCAGGATCAACTGGGACAAGTGCTCCGGGTTACTAGTAGGTCCCTGGCGGGTGGACTCCCTTCCCGTCGCGCTCCAACAGTTCAAGTGGAGCGCGGACGGCTTCAAATATCTGGGAGTCCACCTGAGCCCCGCGGAGACCTCGGTCGCAGCCAACTGGGTGGAGTTGGAGGACAAGGTGGCTGCTAGGCTGAGGTCGTGGTCGGGTCTGCTGAAACTGCTTTCCTTCAGGGGACGGGCTTTAGTGATTAACCAACTGGTGGCGTCGATGCTTTGGCATCGACTCACTGTCCTGAGCCCGCCCCCTGAGTTTGTGGCCAGGGTCCAGAGGAAGCTGACGGACTTCTTCTGGGCCGGAAAGCACTGGGTCTCTGCGGCGGTTCTGAGCCTCCCTCTGGCCGAGGGAGGGCAAGGTTTGGTGTGCATCAAGAGCCAGGTGCACACCTTCCGCCTCCAGACGCTGCAGAGATTCCTGTACGCAGACCCGGCCCCGCAGTGGTGCACGCTGGCGTCCCTTCTGTTGCGCCAGCTGCACGACCTGGGCTACGACCGGCAGCTCTTTTGGATCGATCTCCGGGGAATCCGTCTCCCCGAGCTGCCGGTCTTTTACCAGGACCTGCTCAGGACCCGGAGCATGTTTTCTATCGGCCGAGACGCGGTTCCGACCGAGGGGGAGGAATTCCTTCTGGAGCCCCTGCTGCACAACCCCCATCTAGGTGCGCAGGCGTTGGAATCCCCCGCGGTGCGGAGCCTGTTGATCTCGGCCAAGGTGACCAGAGTCTGGGATCTCCTGGATCACCAACGCTCGGCGTGGCTGACTCCCGAGTCGCTGGTCGCCAGGGCGACTCGGGGGACCCTCAGAACGGCCCGCCGAGCGATCCGGGAGTGCAAGGCAGCTTTGCACCCAGACTCTGTCGGGTATCTCGAGGGGGTCCTCAGGACCGGGGAGCCTTCGTCCCTCCCTACCCCCGGCTCTCCGGTCCTGCTGATCAAACCAAAGGATCGGGCTCCCCCTCAGCCTCCCCTCGAGAATCACCTGAGCAGGACCTCGCAGTTCTCCTCGACCCCCCTTCGTTCCGTGTCGAGGAGGACCCTGTACGCGATGGCGCTCCACACCCTCCACTTCCTCGCCCTCGTCTCCTGCCGAGACACCGCTTGGCGGGAGCCCCTCCAACCCCCGGAGGGCGAGAGTCCCCAGTGGGGACCCTTGTACTCCCCGCTGGTCCCCAGAGGCGCTGGGGACCTGGGATGGAGGGTGCTACACGGAGCGCTCGCGTCAGGAGAGGTCCTGCGTCACTTCACCGACTCGGACCCCGCATGCCCTTTCTGCGGCGAGTCCGAGTCGGTGTTCCACATTTACCTCCTCTGCGCCAGGCTGCAGCCGTTCTTTTTGTTCCTCAAGAACCTACTGCTGCAGTTCTGGCTGCATTTTTCCCCCACCCTTTTTATTTTCGGGCACCCTGTTCGTGGCTCCACCAGGAAGAGAGACCTCCTGGTGAATCTGCTCCCGGCTCTTGGCAAACTCACGATCTACAAGACCAGGAAGCGTAAGATCACCGGGGAGGGTCTCTTTGACTGTGGGGCCATGTTCAGGGCCCTCCTTCGTTCCCGGGTGGCGTTGGAGCACGCCGACGCGGAGTCCACTGGTGACATGACGGCTTTTGTCGACCAGTGGGCTCTGGTTGGCGTGCTCTGCACCACCCCCCCCCCTTTGTTTTGAACATTTAATTTACAGTTTTTTGTTGTCACCCCCTTTTGATTAGGGGGCGCCATACTGTATTTTTTCACCGGCTGCCTTCGAGCAGCTGGTACGCCGGCTGCCAATAGGCAGCTGGCGCAGTTTTCTCACCGGCCATTAAATAGGCTGCACCCTTGAGCAAGAGGAGACGTGCGTGAGGAGAGCTCCTGCTATAAGTGTATAAAACAGTGTGTTCAACTTTTTATTTTCCAAATCTTTTGATTTATTCTTATTTCTGAAGCAGCAGGGCACCTTTTTTGTTTATAAAAACTTTTATTTAGTGTTTCAAAAACACATTTTATTTCTTTTTTCTTTTGTTCTCCTACACTTGCTTGTTTACAAGTGTAGGAGGGCAGCCATTTTGGCTTGTTTTTTCTTTTGTTTGTTTTGTTCTTTTAATTTTTACTTCCTTTAAACTTTTTTCTTTTCTTTTCTTTTTAATTTTTTATTAAAGAGCACTTTCTTTTGTTTATTTTAAAATCATTTTAGATCATTACACTGTTTTAGTTTTTGTTTTAAAAATACTTTTGTTTTAATCCCCTGCTTCTGCCTGGTGCAGAGTGGGGGAAGGGCAGGCAAGGAGCACAGGCCATGTGCTCCTTTGTTTGCCCTTAGTTTGTCTGGTTTTTGATTTTCTTTTAAGTTTAAAGCTATTGTTTAGTTTTAAACTTCAATTTATTTCTGAATTTTTCTTTTACCCCTGCACTATTGGAGTGCAGGGGTGTGTGATTTTGTATTTGTTTATTTTAAACAAATACGTTTGTTTAAAAAAAAAAAAAAAAAAAAACCTTTGTCATTTTGGTTGTTTTATTTTTCTTTTTGTGTGTGTGTGTGCCCCTGCACTATTGGAGTGCAGGGGTGGGTGTGTGAATTTTTATTTTTGTTGTTTTAAAAATTAATAAATTATTTTGGTTTTGTTTGTTTTATTTTTTGTTTATTTAATTATTTATAAAAAAAAAAAAAAAATCTTTTGTTTGGTTTTGCTTTTTATTTTGTGCCCCTGTGCTATTGGAGTTCAGGGGTGCGTGTTTGTATTTTATTTTATTTTATTTCTTTATTTTAAAATAAATAAATAAATACATTTGTTTGTTTCTTTTGTGTACCCCTGCGCTGTTAACTGTTTTGCAGTGCAGGGGTGTGTCTGTCTCCTCTGTGTGTGTGTGTTCTGTTTGTGTTTTTAAAATAAAAACAACATAAATAAAACAGAACACTAAATAAAAGTAATAAATAAAATAAATAAAAATGAGTGGGCAGACACCACAGCCCCCCAAACAATGGGCAAAGGTGGCCGCGAGCAATGCGGCCCCCCCATTTAAGAACATCACCAGGAGGCACGGGGTCAGGTGCCTCCTGCGAGACTCCCTCTCGATCGAGGGCTTCGTCAAGGCCATGGCGAAGGCGGTGGGACCAGCAGCAATCGTGGCGGCCTCCAAAATGTATGGGAAAGCCGTATTTTTCCTGAAATCGGAGGCCGCCGCGAACACCGCGATCGAGAGGGGTCTCAGCGTGGGGGGCATGTTCATCCCTGTTGAGCCCCTTGCGGGGCTGGGCAGCAGGGTCATCCTGTCTAATGTACCACCTTTTATTCAGGATGCCCTGCTAATGCCCCACTTGCAAGCCCTGGGGGAACTTAAAACGGCTATCCACCCCATCCCCCTGGGCTGCAAGGACCAGGCCCTCCGCCACATCCTGTCCTTCCGCCGCCAGGTGACCATCCACCTGGCAGGTCGGGAGACGGTGGAGGGCAGCTTTGTGGTCCCCTTCGAGGGGACCAATTATGTAATCTTTTTCTCCTCGGAGGAGGTGCGGTGCTTTCACTGCAAGGAGCTGGGGCACCAGAAAAAGAGGTGCCCCAAGCTCCAGAAAAGCGCAAAGCCACCCGCGCAAGCACCGTGCCCCTCCGAGTCCACCTCGCCCCCGGGGCCCTCCAAAAGGCCCACAGAGGGGGGCAAAACAGTACCCACCCCCCTCCCAGGAACATCTGAGGGGGGAAAGGGAGAGAAGGCCTCCGAGGTGGCCGGACCCTCCGCGCCTCCTGAAAGCACGCGGGGGGAGAAGGCCGCCGAATGGACCTTGGTCGCCTGCCGCAAAAAGAAGGTGGCGGCCAGGTCCACAGGGGAGGCCAAGCGGGGGGAGATGAAGCCCGCCGCCACACCATCTGGTGGTGGGTCTGGGGGAGTCCCTGATAAGGAGACTCCCCCCACGGCACCCCCCGCGAGGCAGGGCGGCAAAGCCGCCCGAAAAACAAAACACCTCACCCCCGGGGGTGAGGAGAGAGACGCTGCCGGAGGTGAGCTCCCCGTCGCCGTGGCAGGGCAGGGGACCGCCTCTAGCGGCCTCAGGGGGAAGAGGAGGGCGCAGGCGTGCACACGTCTCGGCCTCATGGTGGGGGTCCCCGGGGGGGCGAAAGAGGGCCCCCAAAAACCAAAGCAACCGCCTCGGCGTCCCCCCTCTGTCGGCAATGAAGGCCCCGGCCCTCGTAATGCCACAGAGGGGGAGAAGGATCCATCCCCCGAGGCGGTCCAGGGCTCCGCGGAAGAAACAGCGGAGCCCATGGAGGAGGCCCCCACCGAGAGGCCAAAGGGGAGGGAGGAACCCGCGAGGGCAGATGGAGCCCTTCGGGCAGACCCCCTCCCCGTCACTAAAGAGACCTCGGTGGTGGAATCGGGGCCGGCCGCAGCGGAGGTCGCCGAGGAGGCACAGGAGGGGCCCCCGACAGAACACCTGCCTCGGGCACCGCCTTCCTCCGACGGCGACACGGGTCCTGAACCCTGTGTTGCCGAGGAGGGGGCGGTGGAACCAGCTCCCGAGGCAAGCATGGGCTCCGCGGATAAAGCGGAGCCCATGCAGGCAACCCCCGCAGAGGGGCTGGAGGGGGAGAAAGAACTACCCCTCCCAGAACAAGAGCTGCCTCGGGCTCCCGAGGCAGGCGTGGGCTCCGCAGACAACGCGGAGCCCATGCAGGCGACCCCGGCTGAGGGGTCGGAGGGGGGAGCTGAGCCCCCCCAGTCAGAACAAGATCTGCCTCAGGTTTCCCTCTCTTGCGGCGACGGGGGTTTCGGCCCTCGTGCTGCCGCGGAGGGGGAGAAGGAAACACCCCCTGAGGCAGAGGCGGGCTCTGCGGAGCCCGCGTTTACATTGGTCTCCGGAGCGCGGAAGGGAGGGGAAGAACCAGAGAGGGCAGAAGGTGGTGCCCTCGCGGTAGATCCCCTCCCCGAAGTGCAACGGGGCCAAGAAACCGGTCCCCGACCCAGCACCGAGGGACCGGTTCCAGTCACCGAGGGGGCGCGGGAGGAGCCCCTGAAACAACAAACGCCTCGGGCTTCCCTTTCCGGCGGCGACGAGGGCTCCGGCCCTCGCGCGTCCGTCGGGGGGGAAACATCGTCCGAGGCGGTCCCGGTGGCTGATGCGGGGAAAGGGGAAGGACCCGAAAGGGTGTATCCCCTTTCTCTAGGGGAGGGAGGGGAAGGACCCGAGAGGGTGGATCCCCTTCCTTCGAGGAAAGAGGACGGGCCTGAGACCGTGCCTCGGACCTCAAAGGAGGGACCCAGAGCGGGGTCCAGACCATCCGGCTCGGCGGCGTACGCCGAGCGCCCATCTGCGCCCCCGAAATCCAGGGTGCAGACGGTCCCCGCGAGGGTCCCTCCGCCGGTCTCTCCCGTCGCGTCCCCTGGGGGTGGGGCGCAGGGAGGACCGGTGAAGCTCAAAATAAGGCGCAATGCGCTCACCCACCAACGTGAGTGCGTTGTGCTTTACCATCGCGAGGGGGGCGATGGAGAGCTGAGGGAGAGGGAGGAGGATACCGAGTCCACGGGCAGCGTGGGCTCGGAGGTTCCGTCCGTCTCTCTCCCTGACATCCCTGCGGCGGATCTCCTGGAGTTCTTGGAGGCCACCATCTACCGCAGGGACAAGGTACAGCCAACAAAACTTCGGGCTCGAACGTGCACATTCGGGCCCGAAAGTTACACGACCAGTTGGTGGGCTTCGGGAGATCTCCCGTGAGCGTCACCGACAACTCCTGACAGAGGATCATGTATCACATCGGTACCGTGAACGTCAACGGGTGTAGGGACCCTTTCCGCAGGGCCCAGGTAATCTCCTTCCTGAAAAAAGGGGGTTACTCTGTGTGCTTCCTGCAGGAAACCCACACGACTCCAGAGGCGGAAGCCAACTGGCTTCTGGAGTGGGGGGGGAGAGTGTCGTTCAGCAATCTCACCGGCACCTCTTGTGTGGTGGCGACGCTCTTCTCCGGGTCCTTTCTTCCCACGGTACTCGATGTGGTAGACGTCGAGCCGGGCCGTCTGTTACACCACCGGATCCGGGACGGCGACAGTATCGTTCACCTGGTGAACGTGTACGCGCCGTCCACGGGTCCGGCGAGGGTCCAGTTCTTTCGCCGGATGTCGACCTACATGAACAACATCAGCGCCGACGAGTGCGTGGTCCTCGGGGGTGATTTCAACTGCACCCTCGAGGCCGCGGACAGGGTGGGGGGTCAAGAACACTACCCTCTCTCGTCGGCAGCTCTGAGAGAGCTGACCGCTCAGCTCTCTCTGGTCAACATCTGGCGTTGGCATCACCCGGACGTCCCCGCCTTCACCTTCACCAGGGTGAGGGAGGGGCGGGTGTCTCAGTCCCGGATCGACAGGTTCTACGTCACCAGGAACCACGCTCACTGCGTTCGCTCCTCCGACATCAGGCCGGCGCCGTTCACGGACCACAACCTGGTGGCCGTGGCGGTGGCCCTGGTGCCAGTCGGGCACGCCTCCACCTACTGGCACTTTAACAACGCCTTGTTGGAGGACGAGCGCTTTGAGCGGTCTTTCCGGGACTTTTGGACGGTCTGGCACGGCAGACGATCTCGCTTCCCCACGTGGCGTCAGTGGTGGGACGTGGGGAAAGCGCAGATCAAGATCTTCTGTCAGGAGTACACGAGGGGCGCGAGCAGGCGGAGGGACTCGCGGATCGAGCGACTGGAAAGGGAGCTGCTCGATCTGGAGAGCGGCCTGGCTCGCGGGGACCCACTCGAGCAGAGCGCGTACGTAGAGAAGAAGAGCACCCTGCGGGACCTGCAGCTCCAGCGGTCCCGGGGGGCGTTTGTGCGCTCGCGGATCCAGTTCCTCCGGGAGATGGACCGCGGCTCACACTTCTTCTACGCGTTGGAGAGAAAGAAGGGAGACCGCAGGAACATCACCTGCCTCCTGGCAGACGACGGCTCCCTTCTGACGGATCCGGAGAGCGTGAACGAGAGGGCCAGAGCCTTTTACTCTGACCTCTTCTCTCCGGATCCCGTCGACTCCGACGCGTGCAGGGCTCTGTGGGATGGGCTTCCCACGGTCGGCGAGGGCGTCAGGGACGAGTTCGAGGGCCAGCTGACCCTGGCCGAGCTCTCCGACGCCCTCAGTCGGATGCCCTATAACAAATCGCCGGGCATCGACGGGCTGACCGTGGAGTTCTTCAAGAAGTTTTGGGACTTGCTGGGGCCCGCCTTTGCGCGGGTCCTGGCGGAAGCCTACGAGACCGGGGAGATGCCCCTTTCGATGAGGCGGGCGGTGATCACGCTCCTGCCCAAGAAGGGGGATCTCCGCTGCCTGAAGAACTGGCGCCCGGTCTCGCTGCTATGCACGGACTATAAAATCGTGGCCAAGGCCGCCTCCTTGAGGCTCAAGTCCGTGCTGGCAGACGTGATCCACCCCGACCAGTCCTACACGGTCCCGAACCGGACGATTTTTGATAACATCTTTCTGGTTCGGGACCTCCTGCACTACTGCAGGGGGCCTCCGATCCGGTCGATCTGGAGAGGATGCGGAGCTGCCAGAGCGTTTTCTCTGCCGCGTCCTCTGCCAAAATCAACTGGACCAAATGCTCCGGGTTGTTGGTAGGCCCCTGGCGGGTGGACTCCCTCCCTGCCGCGCTCCAGCAGTTCCAGTGGAGCACGGACAGCTTCAAATACCTGGGAGTCCACCTGAGCCCCGCGGAGACCTCGGTCGCAGCCAACTGGGTGGAGTTGGAGGACAAGGTGGCTGCGAGACTGAGGTCATGGTCGGGTCTGCTGAAAGTGCTTTCCTTCAGGGGACGGGCTTTAGTGATTAACCAACTGGTGGCGTCGATGCTCTGGCATCAACTCACCGTCCTGAGCCCGCCCCCTGAGTTTGTGGCCAGGGTCCAGAGGAAGCTGACGGACTTCTTCTGGGCCGGAAAGCATTGGGTCTCTGCGGGGGTGCTGAGCCTCCCTCTGGCCGAGGGAGGACAAGGGTTGGTGTGCATCAGGACTCAGGTGCACACCTTCCGCCTCCAGACCCTGCAGAGATACCTGTACGCGGACCCGGCCCCGCAGTGGTGCGCGCTGGCCTCCCTCTTCCTGCGCCAGCTGCACCACTTGGGCTACGACCGGCAGCTGTTCTGGCTCGACCTCCCGGGGATCCGTCTCCCCGAGCTGCCGGTCTTTTACAGGGACCTGCTCAAGACCCGGAGCATGTTCGACATCGGCCGAGACGCGGTTCCGACCGAGGAGGAGGAATTCCTTCTGGAGCCCCTGCTGCACAACCCCCATCTAGGTGCGCAGGCGTTGGAATCCCCCGCGGTGCGGAGCCTGTTGATCTCGGCCAAGGTGACCAGAGTCTGGGATCTCCTGGATCACCAACGCTCGGCGTGGCTGACTCCCGAGTCGCTGGTCGCCAGGGCGACTCGGGGGACCCTCAGAACGGCCCGCCGAGCGATCCGGGAGTGCAAGGCAGCTTTGCACCCAGACTCTGTCGGGTATCTCGAGGGGGTCCTCAGGACCGGGGAGCCATCGTCCCTCCCTAGCCCCGGCTCTCCGGTCCTGCTGATCAAACCAAAGGATCGGGCTCCCCCTCAGCCTCCCCTCGAGAATCACCTGAGCAGGATCTCGCAGTTCTCCTCGACCCCCCTTCGTTCCGTGTCGAGGAGAACCCTGTACGCGATGGCGCTCCACACCCTCCACTTCCTCGCCCTCGTCTCCCGCCGAGACACCGCTTGGCGGGAGCCCCTCCAACCCCCGGAGGGCGAGAGTCCCCAGTGGGAGGCCTTGTACTCCCCGCTGGTCCCCAGAGGCGCTGGGGACCTGGGATGGAGGGTGCTACACGGAGCGCTCGCGTCAGGAGAGGTCCTGCGTCACTTCACCGACTCGGACCCCGCGTGCCCTTTCTGCGGCGAGTCCGAGTCGGTGTTCCACATCTACCTCCTCTGCGCCAGGCTGCAGCCGTTCTTTTTGTTCCTCAAGAACCTACTGCTGCAGTTCTGGCTGCATTTTTCCCCCACCCTTTTTATTTTCGGGCACCCTGTTCGTGGCTCCACCAGGAAGAGAGACCTCCTGGTGAATCTGCTCCTGGCTCTTGGGAAACTTACCATCTACAAGACCAGGAAGCGTAAGATCACCGGGGAGGGTCTCTTTGACTGTGGGGCCATGTTCAGGGCCCTCCTTCGTTCCCGGGTGGCGTTGGAGCATGCCGACGCGGAGTCCACTGGCGACATGGCGGCTTTTGTCGACCAGTGGGCTCTGGGTGGCGTGCTCTGCGCCACCCCCCCCCCTTTGTTTTGAACATTTAATTTACTGGCTTAGTTAATGGTCGTTTTTTGTTGGCACCCCCTTTTGATTAGGGGGCGCCAAACTGAATTTTTCCACCGGCTGCCTTCGGGCAGCTGGTGCGCCGGCTGCCAATAGGCGGCTGGCGCAGTCTGTTATCGGCCCTTAAATAGGCTGCACCCTTGAGCGAGAGTAGACGTGTGCCAGGAGAGCTCCTGCTCAAAGTTTATAAAACAGTGTTTTCCACTTTTTATTTTCAAAATCTTTTTACTTTATCTTTTTTCTAAAGCAGCAGGGCACCTTTTTTTGTTAATAACACCTTTTATTTAGTATTTTAGAACACACTTTATTTTGTTCTCCTACACTTGCTTTGTTTGCAAGTGTAGGAGGGCAGCCATTTTGGCTTGTTTTTTCCTTTGTTTTGTTCTTTTAATTTTTACTTCATTTAAACTAGTTTCTTTTCTTTTCTTTTTAATTTTTTATTAAAGAGCACTTTCTTTAGTTTATTTTAAAATCATTTTAAATCACGGCACTGTTTTAGTTTTTGTTTTAAAAATCCTTTTGTTTTAATCCCCTGCTTCTGCCTTGTGCAGAGTGGGGGAAGGGCAGGCAGGGAGCACAGGCCGTGTGCTCTTTTGTTTGCCCTTTGTTTGTTTGTTTGATTTTTGATTTTCTTTAAGTTTGAAACTTTTTTTTTTTTTTTTTTAAACTTTGATTTATTTTTGAATTTTTCTTTTACCCCTGCACTATTGAAGTGCAGGGGTGTGTCAATCTGTATTTATTTATTTATTAAAAAATAAATAAATACGTTTGTTTGTTCAAAAAAAAAAAAAAAAAAAACTCTTTTGTTTGGTTTTGATTTTTATTTTGTGCCCCTGTGCTATTGGAGTGCAGGGGTGCGTGTTTGTACTTTAGTTTATTTTATTTCTTTATTTTTAAAAATAAATAAATAAATACATTTGTTTGTCTTTTTGTGTACCCCTGTGCTGGAAACTGTTTTGCAGTGTAGGGGTGTGTCTGTCTTCTCTGTGTGTGTGTGTGTGTTTTGTTTTGAAAATAAAAACGAAATAAATAAACAAAACACTAAATAAAAGTAATAAATAAAAGAAATACAAATGAGCGGGCAGACACAACAGCCCCCCAAACAATGGGCAAAGGCGGCTGCGAGCAACGCGGCCCCCCCGTTCAAAAACATCACCAGGAGGCACGGGGTCAGGTGCCTCCTGCGAGACTCCCTCTCGATCGAGGGCTTTGTCAAGGCCATGGCGAAGGCGGTGGGACCATCTGCAATCGTGGCGGCCTCCAAAATGTACGGGAAAGCCATGTTTTTCCTGAAATCGGAGACCGCCGCGAACACAGCGATCGAGAGGGGTCTCAGCGTGGGGGGCATGTTCGTCCCCATTGAGCCCCTCGCGGGGCTGGGCAGCAGGGTCATCCTGTCTAACGTGCCACCTTTTATACAGGATACCCTGCTCATGCCCCACTTGCAAGCCCTGGGGGAACTGAAAACGGCCATCCACCCCATCCCCCTGGGCTGCAAGGATCAGGCCCTCCGCCACATCCTGTCCTTCCGCCGCCAGGTGACCATCCGCATGGCGGGGCAGGAGACGGTGGAGGGCAGCTTTGTGGTCCCCTTCGAGGGGACCAATTATGTAATCTTTTTCTCCTCAGAGGAGGTGCGGTGCTTCCACTGCAAGGAGCTGGGGCACCAGAAAAAGAGGTGCCCCAAGCTCCAGCAGGGCGCAAAGCCACCCGTGCCCGCACCGCGCCCCTCCGAGTCCACCTCGCCCCCGGGGCCCTCCAAGAGGCCCGCAGAGGGGGTCAAAAAAGCACCCGCCCCCCTCCCAGGAACATCTCAGGGGGGAAAGGGAGAGAAGGCCCCCGAGGTGGCCGGACCCTCCGCGCCTCCTGAAAGCGCGCCGGGAGAGAAGGCCGCCGAATGGATCGTGGTCGCCCGCCGCAAAAAGAAGGCGGCGGCCAGGTCCACCGGGGAGGCCAAGCAGGGGGAGACGAAGCCCACCGCCGCACCATCTGGCGGTGGGTCAGGGGGAGTCCCTGATAAGGAGACTCCCTCCACGGCACCCCCCGCGAGGCAGGGCGGCAAAGCCGCCCGAAAAACGAAACACCTCACCCTCGGGGGTGAGGAGAGAGAAGCTGCCGGAGGTGAGCTCCCCGTCGCCGCGACAAGGCTGGGGACCGCCTCCGGCAGCATCAGGGGGAAGAGGAAGGCGCAGGCAAGTGCACAGGTACCGGCCTCACGGTGGGAGTCCCCGGGGGGGCGAAAGAGGGCCCCCAAAAACGAAAGCGACCGCCTCGGCGTCCCCCCCTCTACCGGTACTGCCACGGAGGAGGAGAAGGATCCATCCCCCGAGGCGGTCCGGGGCTCCGCGGAAGAAGCAATGGAGCCCATGGAAGAGGCCCTCGCCGAGGAACCCGTGAGGGCAGATGGAGCCCTTCGGGTAGATCCCCTCCCCGTCACTAAAGAGACCTCAGAAGCCGGCCCCAACTCTACCACCGAGGGGCCGGCCGCAGCGGAGGTTGCGCAGGAGGAGCCCCCAAAAGAACACTTGCCTCGGGTACCGCCTTCCTCCAGCAGCGACACAGGTCCTGAAACCTGTGTTGCCGAGGAGGGGGCGGCGGAAACAGCTCCCGAGGCAGAAGCGGGCTCCGCAAGTAACGCGGAGCCCATGCAGGCGACCCTCGCTGAGGGGCCAGAGGGGGGGGAAAGAACAACCCCTCCCAGAAAAAGAGCTGCCTCTGGCTCCCGTCTCCGGGGAGGAGGCGGACTCGGCCCCCGAGGCAGACGTGGGCTCCGTGAACAATGCGGCGACCCCGGCTGAGGGCTGGAGGGGGGAGAAGAGCCCCCCCACCCATAAAAAGTGCTGCCTCAGGCTTCCCTCTCTTGCGGCGACGGGGGTTCCGGCCCTCGTGCTGCCACGGAGGGGGATAAGAAAACACCCCCTGAGGCAGACGTGGGCTCTGTGGAGCCCACGCTTACAATGGTCTCCGGAGCGCAGAAGGGAGGGGAAGAACCCGAGAGGGCAGAAGGTGGTGCCCTCGAGGTAGATCCCCGCCCCTCCCTAGGGCCAAGAAACCGGTCCCCGACCCAGCATCGAGAGGCCGGTTCCAGTCACCGAGGGGGCGCGGGAGGAGCCCCTGGAAGAACAACCGCCTCAGGCTTCCCTTTCCGGCAGCAACGAGGGTTCCGGCCCTTGCGCGGCCATCGGTGGTCCCAGTGACTGATGCGGAGGGAGGGGAAGGACCCGAAAGGGTGGATCCCCTTTCTCTAGGGGAGGGAGGGGAAGGACCCGAGAGGGTGGATCCCCTTCCTTCATGGAAAGAGGACGGACCTGAGACCGTGCCTCGGACCTCAAAGGAGGGACCCAGAGCGGGGACCAAACCATCTGGCTCGGCGGCGTACGCCGAGCGCCCATCTGCGCCCCCGAAATCCAGGGAAGGATCCCCGCAAGGGTTCCTCCGCTTGTCTCTCCCGCCGCGTCCACTGGGGGTGGGGCGCAGGGAGGACCGGTGAAGCTCAAGATAAGGCGCAACGCGCTCACCCACCAACGGGAGTGCGTTGTGCTTTACCATCGCGAGGGGGGCGATGGAGAGCTGAGGGAGAAGGAGAAGGATACCGAGTCCACGGGCAGCGTGGGCTCGGAGAGTCTGTCCGCCCCTTCACCGGACATCCCTGCGGCGGATCTCCTGAAGTTCTTGGAGGCCACCATCCACCGCAGGGACAAGGTACAGCTGGCCCTGGACAATGGGGGGATTTCCAGAGGATCCTAACCTCTGTGAGGTCCTTCCTCAGGGCCAGCCACGCCAATAAAACTTCCAGTTACACGACCAGTTGGTGAGCTTCGGGAGAACTCAGGATCTCCCGTGAACGTCACCGACAACTCCTGACAGGGGATCATGTATCACATCGGCACTGTGAACGTCAACGGGTGTAGGGACCCTTTCCGCAGGGCCCAGGTAATCTCCTACCTGAAAAAAGGGGGTTACTCTGTGTGCTTCCTGCAGGAAACCCACACGACCCCAGAGGCGGAAGCCAACTGGCTTCTGGAGTGGGGGGGGGAGAGTGTCATTCAGCCATCTCACCGGCACCTCTTGTGGGGTGGCGACGCTCTTCTCCGGGTCCTTTCTTCCCACGGTACTCGATGTGGTAGACGTCGAGCCGGGCCGTCTGTTACACCACCGGATCCGGGACGGCAACAATATCGTTCACCTGGTGAACATGTACGCGCCGTCCACGGGTCCGGCGTGGGTCCAGTTCTTTCGCCGGATGTCGACCTATATGAACAACATCAGCACCGACGAGTGCGTGGTGCTCGGGGGGTGATTTCAACTGCACCCTCAAGGCCGCGGACAGGGTGGGGGGGCAAGAACACTACCCTCTCTCGTCGGCAGCTCTGAGAGAGCTGACCGGCGTTGGCATCACCCAGACGTCCCTGCCTTCACCTTCACCAGGGTGAGGGAGGGGCGGGTGTCTCAGTCCCGGATCGACAGGTTCTACGTCACCAGGAACCACGCTCACTGCGTTCGCTCCTCCGACATCAGGCCGGCGCCGTTCACGGACCACAACCTGGTGGCCGTGGCGGTGGCCCTGGTGCCAGTCGGGGACGCCTCCGCCTACTGGCACTTTAACAACGCCTTGTTGGAGGACGAGCGCTTTGAGCGGTCTTTCCGGGACTTTTGGACGGTCTGGCACGGCAGACGATCTCGCTTCCCCACGTGGCGTCAGTGGTGGGACGTGGGGAAAGTGCAGATCAAGATCTTCTGTCAGGAGTACACGAGGGGCGCGAGCAGGCGGAGGGACTCACGGATCGAGTGGCTGGAAAGGGAGCTGCTCGATCTGGAGAGCCGCCTGGCTCGCGGGGACCAACTCGAGCAGAGCGCGTATGAAGAGAAGAAGAGCACCCTGCGGGACCTGCAGCTCCAGCGGTCCCGGGGGGCGTTTGTGCGCTCGCGGATCCAGTTCCTTCGGGAGATGGACCGCGGCTCACACTTCTACGTGTTGGAGAAAAAGAAGGGAGACTGCAGGAACATCACCTGCCTTCTGGCAGACGACGGCTCCCTTCTGACGGATCCCGTCGACTCCAACGCGTGCAGGGTTCTTTGGGACTGGCTTCCCACGGTCAGCGAGGGCGTCAGGGAAGAGTTCGAGGGCCGACTGACCCTGTCCGAGCTCTCTGGCGCTCTTAGTCTGATGCCCTACAACAAATCGCCGGGCATCAACGGGCTGACCGTGGAGTTCTTCAGAAAGCTTTGGGACTTACTGGGGCCTGCCTTTGCGCGGGTCCTGGCGGAAGCCTACGAGACCGGGGAGATGCCCCTTTCGATGAGGCGAGCGGTGATCACGCTGCTGCCCAAGAAGGGGGATCTCCGCTGCCTTAAGAACTGGCACCCGGTCTCGCTGCTGTGCACGGACTACAAAATCGTGGCCAAGGCCGCCTCCCTGAGGCTCAAGTCCGTGCTGGCAGACGTGATCCACCCCGACCAGTCCTACACGGTCCCGAACCGGACGATCTGCGACAACATCTTCCTGGTTAGGGACCTGCTGCACTACTGCAAGGGGACCGGTCGGTTGGTCGCCTTGTCTCTCGACCTAGAGAAGGCGTTCGCCCGGGTGGATCACGAGTATCTCTTTGGAACCCTGCGAGCATTCGGATTCGGGCCGAAGTTCGTCGGCCTCTTCCGAATGCTGTACGCCTCTGCCGAGTGCCTTTTGAAGGTGAACTGGTCCCTGACCACGCCCCTCGCCTTCAGGAGAGGAGTACGTCAAGGCTGCCCTCTGTCCGGACAACTGTACGCGCTGTGCATCGAGCCCTTCCTCTGCCTCCTTCGCAGGAAGCTCGCGGGGATGGCGCTCGGCGCGCCGGACACGAGGGTGGTCCTGTCGGCTTACGCCGACGATGTGCTCCTGGTGGCCTCCGCTTTGGTTGATCTGGAGATGATGCGGAGCTGCCAGAGCGTTTACTCTGCCGCGTCCTCTGCCAAGATCAACTGGACCAAATGCTCTGGGTTGTTGGTAGGCCCCTGGCAGGTGGACTCCCTCCCTGCCGCGCTCCAGCAATTCCAGTGGAGAGCGGACAGCTTCAAATACCTGGGAGTCCACCTGAGCCCCGCGGAGACCTCGGTCGCAGCCAACTGGGTGGAGTTGGAGGACAAAGTGGCTGCGAGACTGAGGTCGTGGTCGGGTCTGCTGAAAGTGCTTTCCTTCAGGGGCAGGGCTCTGGTCATCAACCAACTGGTGGCGTCGATGCTCTGGCATCGACTCACCGTCCTGAGCCCGCCCCCTGAGTTTATGGCCAGGGTCCAGAGGAAGCTGACGGACTTCTTCTGGGCCGGAAAGCATTGGGTCTCTGCGGGGGTGCTGAGCCTCCCTCTGGCCGAGGGGGGACAAGGGTTGGTGTGCATCAGGACTCAGGTGCACACCTTCCGCCTCCAGACCCTGCAGAGATACCTGTACGCAGACCCGGCCCCGCAGTGGTGCGCGCTGGCCTCCCTCCTCCTGCGCCAGCTGCACTGCTTGGGCTACGACCTTTACAGGGACCTGCTCAAGACCCGGAGCATGTTCGACATCGGCCGAGACGCGGTTCCGACCAAGGGGGAGGAATTCCTTCTGGAGCCCCTGCTGCACAACCCCCATCTAGGTGCGCAGGCGTTGGAATCCCCCGCGGTGCGGAGCCTGTTGATCTCGGCCAAGGTGACCAGAGTCTGGGATCTCCTGGATCACCAACGCTCGGCGTGGCTGACTCCCGAGTCGCTGGTCGCCAGGGCGACTCGGGGGACCCTCAGAACGGCCCGCCGAGCAATCCGGGAGTGCAAACCAGCTTTGCACCCAGACTCTGTCGGGTATCTCGAGGGGGTCCTCAGGACCGGGGAGCCATCGTCCCTCCCTACCCCCGGCTCGCCGGTCCTGCTGATCAAACCAAAGGATCGGGCTCCCCCTCAGCCTCCCCTCGAGAATCACCTGAGCAGGATCTCGCAGTTCTCCTCGACCCCCCTTCGTTCCGTGTCGAGGACGACCCTGTACGCGATGGCGCTCCACACCCTCCACTTCCTCACCCTCGTCTCCCGCCGAGACACCGCTTGGCGGAAGCCCCTCCAACCCCCCCGGAGGGCGAGAGTCCCCAGTGGGAGGCTTTGTACTCCCCGCTGGTCCCCAGAGGTGCTGGGGACCTGGGATGGAGGGTGCTACACGGAGCGCTCGCGTCAGGAGAGGTCCTGCGTCACTTCACCGACTCGGACCCCGCATGCCCTTTCTGCGGTGAGTCCGAGTCGGTGTTTTACATTTACTTTCTCTGCGCCAGGCTGCAGCCGTTCTTTTTGTTCCTGAGAACCTCCTGCTGCAGTTCTGGCTGCATTTTTCCCCCACCCTTTTTATTTTCGGGCACCCTGTTCGTGGCTCCAGCAGGAAGAGAGACCTCCTGGTGAATCTGCTCCTGGTCTTTTGATTAGGGGGTGCCAAACTGAATCTTTTCACCAGCTGGGGAGCGGAGACATTTAAGAACGACTGCTAAACAGCACTTGTTTATTCGTTTGGCCCTTGTGCCTTTTTGTTTTGTGTTTGTTGATTGTTTAAATCTTTTGTTTTGTTTATTTGATTTAATAAATTACTCTGAATGCAATTGCATTCAGCTTCACCCGCCCATCCACTGTTTTGGTTTCAGTTACTTCCTGGTCCGTGACGTCACCACACCTCACCACTGCGAGCCAGCCTGCCACATTCCCTTTACATGTCAGGTAAGTATAGATACTTTACCTGAGAGGTATATAAAGCATCTGACTCGCTTGGTAAAACAAAGGGAATCACATCTGCCCTTGCATGCAGCAGAGGCCACACCATGGTGTCCTTTAACCATCTTCTCAGCTGCTTGATCTGGCAGCTGGTATGTCCAATCACCTGCAGGGAACATTTAAAATTTAACTATATGGCATAAAAGTGATGTTCCAACATTTCTTTCTTTGACATGAGGATAACCAGAATCACATGTCCCCATACAACAATTTTTAGGTTGAGGAATATTTTTTAAAACTGCTCTGATATATTATCTCTCTCTGTCTTGTTGTCTGTTGTGTCTGCTATACTTTTTGTTGTATTTACATCGACCATGACTGTTCAGAAAGGGTCATTACTCACAGCATGTAGGAGGAGTCGTTCAAACAGCCATCTCCTGTTGTTTTGATTGACTCCCGGGAGGTCCCAGGACAATGCTAGGTCAAGGATGATACCCTTTTCCTGTTCAGATAATTCAGTGTTGCCCTCAAGCTGGAAGACAATTGAAAAAGTGAAACATTATTATTCTCACGTTTCAGTTAGTATGGGTTAGGGTTAACCGTCACAAAACATTGCAACTGGCACCTATCTATCTAATCATCCATTTTTTAGTAGAAAGAGTTTTTTCAACAACAGTGTGATTTACAGTAATCAAAGTAGGATAGATCACTTCTCACAGTAGATAATGAGTGAGTATGCTGCATTTGAAAATCATACCAATTGAATGGTGCTGCGAAGATCTAGATCAGGGCAGTCTTCAAGTTGAATGGTGGCTGTTTCGGGTGTGCCTCCAAACAATACGTGGATGATGGCAGGGCTTATCCCAAATAGACAGGGTCCACCATGCAAAAACGAGTGGCCGATCATCCTACCAGCCATCAAGAAAATATCTCTGAATTTACTATTCATAATCATAGTGAACTATTTCTGTTCTGTACTGGTGATACTTTATTAATACATTTGATAAACTCATCAGCATTAAATGAAATGGTACATAAAACAACGTGTATTTTAATCATGAAAAAGTGATTAAGAGGAACGGTGATACTCGTGGGTGTCCGAATGTATTCCCATCCTAGCGGTGTTACCTGAATCCTGCATGCTCTGTAACAACCTCTTCCAAAACATCACCAGATGGATAATTTCATACATTTTGCGAGGGAAATAGCTCATTTTGTTACGTGCACAAATTGTTTACTATCCAACATTTTATTTTGCTTGTTGAGTTTTAACACAGAAGACGGTCCATGATAGTACCTGACGCGCAAAATTTTAAAATGAAAAAACTTGCTTATATTAATCGTTTACTAATTTATAAAAATATAGTATGCCGATTGTTTTTTTTAGCAAATATGCCATCTACTATCTACACACGGCTTAATAAATAAATAAATAATAAAAAAGGGTCTTTAGTAAACTGAAATCTTAGCGGCCTAAATTGAAGAAGTTAGTTTTATTTTCTAAATAAAAAAAAACCTATTGTTTTATTTAATTTATTCGTAAAATATTCTGTGTACAAAAGGTGTTTTTCAGAGCGAGTAGTGGGCTTCTCGAACGTGTAGCCAGCAGTAACCACAGACCTACATGCCATTTGCAGAAATGTAAGGTTTGTTGACAAAATTATGTAAGAGTTTTTGAGCAAAATAAGTGAGAAAATCTGTCCCGGGAGTTAGAAATGACCAAAAATGTGATATTTCTTTTAGTATAAAATAGGTCTGTCTTAAAGTATAGCTATACCAGCCCTCTTAAGGATTTTATATGAACGTACTAAACATAGTACACAAATCGCCAGTCTAATTAAAAAGTTACAGCCAGTGCCAACAATCAATAATTTAAACAAACTTACCATTTTACTTTAAAAATTACAATACGGCTGGGTAGTAATAGAACATTGCATTCATATTACTTTATGTCCGAGGAGTTATTCTCTGGCATCACTGAAAAACATAAAATATATAGATAGGATAGATTGACTTAATTAAAATAAAGAAAGAAAGAATGAATACAAGTAACCTACACTAAACTATACTGAAAGATCGCCTTTTAAAAACAAACACAAAATAAAGAAAACACAAAAACATTAAATTACCTATGGCGTTTCAAAGAGTCCTCTGATTGAAAGTAACACCCCCAGTTACTGAACGACCAAGTGGAGATACCTAGGGCGTGCGTGGGGGGGTCCAAAAACAAACAAAAAAAAAAGTCATGGGTCAAAAGTCAAAAACATCCGGGTGGTTTGTTCGAGATCTTAACATGTAAATTAAGCAAATATGTTTTATGAACCTGCTTTACAAAGACAGGAAACGTCCTCAGAGTTCAAAGCGGTGTCGGCACCCCTATTCAGCTGTTCTGGACTTGTTTTTATGCTGCCTGACCCGCAGTTATGTTGACGTCACAGACCTGTCAAACATAAATAGAAGAGCCAATACAAGGACCCTATCAACCCTAAAATAAAGTACACGTGTATATGGGTACTGCTTCTTTGTATGCTTGTCGCCTGACTTTTAAATATATTATTCTTTGGGGGTTTGTATTCTGTAAGAATGTGAAACAGCTAGTTTATAGATATGCTGATTGTGGTGTTACGTTTAACAGGAAGCTTTCTGTTTTAAAACAGCTAGTTTAGAGATATGCTGATTTTCTTTATACATACCGTGGTGAAGGTTGAAATGATTCCCTTTGTAAAGGGTATTTTGTATCCTCTTTATGCAATATGCTTTGTTGTTCTCATTCATACTGTTTGTAAATGCCCAGTCAGTCTACAGGGTAATGTATGCTTGGTTTAATCTTTCTTCTTTTATAACATATTTCACTGGTTGCCTACGAGGGCTTGAGAGGAGGCGAAATTGGGAGTGAGATATTAAGAATGAGACCAGATGAGAGGATTTCTCCGGTTGCTTAGGAGGCTTGAGAGGGGTGAGACATTTGAGAGTTTAAGAGTGAGACGAGTTTGAGGGATGGCGAGATTGAGGGCTGGAGTTTGGGAATGGTGCTTAGTAACATTGAGGTTAGATACTGATAGCAGGACGAGATAGGGGGGGCGAAGAGTTTTCCCTTCTCGTCGGGTCAGGCAGCATCCTCTGGCTGCTGGGCGACGTAGAGAGGGAGACATGAGAAGAGCAAAGGATTAGATATAAACACTTTCCGCCGGGTCAGACAGCATCCTCCGACTGCTGGGTGACGTAAAAGTGAGAGAGAGAGCAAAGTTTAGACATATAACATACAACAAACTGACTCTCGCTCCCGACGGGTCAGGCAGCATCCTCTGGCTGCTGGGCGTTTAGTGGAGCAAGAGACAGGAAGGGGACGAACAGGACAAAAGGACAGATCCTTCGCAACTCAGTGCAGCATCCTCAGGCAGCTAAGCTGGCAGCTGGGCGGCGTGGAGAGCTTAGGAAAAAGTGTCTCGGGTCCATTTAGGAGAGACGAAAACAGAGAAACCCCCCCCCCCCCCTCGGTCGGGGCCCGCTCGGCAGGTGGAGGCACGTCCTACTGCATGAGGGGGCTGAAATGGTCCTGGACCTGAAATAGAAGAGAGGAGATGGGACAGCAAGGTTGAGGCTTGGAAGGCTTAGCGCATAAGCAGCAGAAGAATAGGATGTGGCCGGGGGTCCCCTCAGGCCGGCGAGGAACAGCCGGGCGGCAGTGGTTGAGACGAGAGGCCGACCCGGACAGCCGGGGGAGTGAGACTCACTTCCCCCCTGAGGGAGCCCTGTGCGGACAGTGCGATATAGAAAGGAGCAGAGGAGGGGAGGAGGAGGAACAAAAAACAAACACAGACAAGGAAGCGGAAATAGTGCTGGGTTAAAGTAGAAAAAGAGAGCGAGATAGACAGGAGGGGCAGCCAATAACACATACGTGGAGCAGCGCTGGCCATGCTCTAATAATTGACGTGGCGAGCGCTGCATTGTGCGATTGGCTGGAAATACTAAATGAGGCTGAACTGGGATCAGCTTCCACCCGGAAGAGATCGCGGACGCTACCGGGCAGGATGCCACGGAGGGAAGGTAAGACAGGCTAAAGAAAAGGAAATAGGATAAGAAGAAAAAAGGAGCGCAAAGCGGGAGAGCGCCCTCTACGGCATCCCCCGAATTACGCCTAAAGGCTAACATTTCACTGGTTGCCTACGAGGGCTTGAGAGGAGGCGAAATTGGGAGTGAGATATTAAGAATGAGACCAGATGAGAGGATTTCTCCGGTTGCTTAGGAGGCTTGAGAGGGGTGAGACATTTGAGAGTTTAAGAGTGAGACGAGTTTGAGGGATGGCGAGATTGAGGGCTGGAGTTTGGGAATGGTGCTTAGTAACATTGAGGTTAGATACTGATAGCAGGACGAGATAGGGGGGGCGAAGAGTTTTCCCTTCTCGTCGGGTCAGGCAGCATCCTCTGGCTGCTGGGCGACGTAGAGAGGGAGACATGAGAAGAGCAAAGGATTAGATATAAACACTTTCCGCCGGGTCAGACAGCATCCTCCGACTGCTGGGTGACGTAAAAGTGAGAGAGACAGCAAAGTTTAGACATATAACATACAACAAACTGACTCTCGCTCCCGACGGGTCAGGCAGCATCCTCTGGCTGCTGGGCGTTTAGTGGAGCAAGAGACAGGAAGGGGACGAACAGGACAAAAGGACAGATCCTTCGCAACTCAGTGCAGCATCCTCAGGCAGCTAAGCTGGCAGCTGGGCGGCGTGGAGAGCTTAGGAAAAAGTGTCTCGGGTCCGTTTAGGAGAGACGAAAACAGAGAAACCCCCCCCCCCCTCGGTCGGGGCCCGCTCGGCAGGTGGAGGCACGGCCTACTGCATGAGGGGGCTGAAATGGTCCTGGACCTGAAATAGAAGAGAGGAGATGGGACAGCAAGGTTGAGGCCTGGAAGGCTTAGCGCATAAGCAGCAGAAGAATAGGATGTGGTTGAGACGAGAGGCCGACCCGGACAGCCGGGGGAGTGAGACACACTTCCCCCCAAAAGAGGACCCCCGGCTCCCCGCAAGAACCACACCGTGTGATAGAAAAGAGATCGCAGAGCCGCACACATAAACAAAAGCTAGAAGAAAAGAGAAAAGACAAGAGATGTTAGTAGACAACCTATGCCTATAAGCCGTCCGCACTGTGGAGAGGAAAAACCCCCCTGCAGGGAGGAAACCTCTGGTGGGCCTGGCGGAGAGGGCGCCCCCCACTCCGGGCAAGCTAACAAGTGCTTGGTGAGCTGTGGCGATGTCTGCAGAGGATGATCTAATATAAAGTTCACAGCTGAAGAGATCCAGCGCCCCATAGACTTAATCAAAGTGTTGATACCTGCGCTGGCCGCGGAGGCAGCTGCTCCGATCCAGAATGAATGGGGGGAAAAATAGAAGAAGAAAGTCTGATCCGTGACGAGAGGGTGCATAAACGGGATAGAACCAATGACTCGTAAGTATAGATCTGGAGCTGTCGAAGAGGGGATCTGACAGAAGATACTGAATCCTCGGCTTAATTGGACCGTTTTTGAAGATCTGATGAAGAGGATAAAGTGGTTTCCAGGGATTTGAGAGAGATCTGAGCACTTGAGGCCTAGAGCTGGGAAGCTGGAAATTGATGGAGTTGAGAATTCTGCACAGCGGAGAAATCCAAAGGCGACGGTCAGGCACAGGGTTTCCATGACGATGTCGTTGAATAGGTTGAAGCATCCTTGCGGGAGAGCAGTGATGAGACAAAGGAGGTCAGTAGAGATTGATTAACTTAATGGAGAGGAGGGGAGCAGGCTTTTCTCCATACCTCTGAGCGTTCTCTCTAGAGATCCGCTATCTCTAGAACGGACAAGAGGAGAAAGATTGGAGGCGAAATTGATACTGAATGCCCGCTAGGTAGCATCTAAATAGAGGAGGGGGCTAAACGTAGAGACAGCCTGAGGTGAGTGATGAAGGCGAGGAGGTGCTGTAGGTTGAAAGAGGTATGAGATCCGTTTTTTTTTTTTTTTTTTTTTTTAATTATTTATTTATTTTTTTACTCGCAAAAAAGTGAGTAAATGAAGACCAGGCAGTCGAGTAGGAGGAACGGGTAGATGGGGCGAGAGCGTTCTGCATGAATCCACGTGGTGATTGAAGGAGGCCGGAGAGAGAGTTATTCAGTTGAATATTGTTTTACTGAAAGGTAGTACGAGACGAGGGTTGGGGTCTGCTCCTGGGACCAGGTTGCAGAACTTCTGGATCTTGATGTAACTGTCTGTTTTGAAGTCCTGATGAAGTCCTGATTTTTTTTTTTTATTATTATTTTTATTATTATTTTTATTTATTTATTTATTTATTTATTTATTTATTTATTTATTTATTTATTTATTTTTATTTTTTTTTTAACTGCAAGGTGTAGTGTTCTGTAGTAAAATTACTACAGCTGGCCAAAGTCCAGTATCTGGGTGCGTGGAATGGTTCACAAGACCTCATGGTTGAAATGGCTTAACGCTCAGAGTCTATCCATTGTATTCCCCTTGATGTCTTGGTACTCTTGCTTTTTTTTTTTTTTTAAACCGGTAAATCACAGGTGTTGTCACGGTAAGTTCACAGGGTGCACTCTGTTCCTTCAGGAATCCTGCAGAGGAAGTGCTTCACAAGAGCAGTTAGACATAGTACTTCCAAGGTAAGGTCATTGCATAGACAGAGCAGCTTTTTCTGAGGGTAGATATTAAAGAGTGAAGGATGTCTATTGATATAGGGAGCCAGGAGGGAGCAGCAGGGGGGGGCTCTTGAGGATCTCTCTGAGTGTCAAGCAAACTGATGGGATGGATAGGAGTGTTGAAGAAGGGACGGAGATGAGGCGGCAGAAATACTAAATTCCGGAGATGTAGGCTTTAACGGTAGAGGGGGCTAAGTGAAGAGAATCCCTTGCATGGGCGATGGAGGCTAGAATCCGTTGCTCATTAAGTGTGCAGAAAGTTGTAAATGTTTTCCATCCAGAGGTAAATGAAGATTTGGTCGCTGGGACTAAGAGTGTGGCCATGTAGTGATGAGCAGATTGCAGAAGGTTGGAGAGTGTTGTATTTAGTTGAACGGCAGATGTTGGTGTTGCAGAGTTTGATGAGGGCTGAGGTGGCAGCTGGACCTGAACAAATATATGAAATCGACTGCTGAGATGTTTTTAAAACAAAGGCAGAGAGCTGAGATGCCAACCATCCTGTGTTAGTTAATACGGGATTGATCAGCGGTTTGCTACCATCTTGTCTGTTTGGAATGGAAAAGGTGAACTCATAAATCAGAGATTTGGGTTTCACAACTCCAATCATTCTCCAAATAGTGGAACTCCTTAATTCATAAATCAAACAGATTTCCAGTCTCGTACCATATATTAAAGCTTGTAGTATCTGAGAGGATGAGCGGACATATGACTAAATTGCTGAGGAAGTCAAGCTCTCCGTGTATATATATATATATATATATATATATATATATATATATATATATATATATATATCTTAGATCCAGGTATTGGAGGAAAGCTGGAGTGTTGGAAGCTCTGGAGGAGAGCAGTTGCAGATTTGAACAGTAAACTAAAGCCACTTTTGTATGCTGCAATAGAAGCAGATCTGAAGAGGGAGCCGAGATTTGCTGTAATGAGGAGATATTAACAGTAGAGGCAAGATCTGCTGAACAGGCAGAGATCTGAGGGAGTAAACGATGGAATGCTGTCAGTAGTCTGCAGTGGCCTGCTGTAGAGAGCAGAGAGCTGCTGAATGTGGTGAAAATTGGTATTTGAGAGTTAAGGCGTTTTTAGATGATGTCGGCGATGGGGCTGCCTTTGGGCAGAAATGAAGAATGCATAGATCTGAGGCCGCTGCAGAACCTGAGACGATAGGAATGCGTTGCTCGGAGGCTGCTACAAAACCTATTGATTTGATCAGGAGCAGTCTAAGAGTGTATTGTCCATTGCGGGATACGAGGACGCTTGACTGAAATGTTGATAATCGTAGCACATAGTTTCCGAATGTGACTGGTAGCTCAAATTGAATGAAATGGACTTTGAAAGTTATATTAAGTGCCTTGATGAAGTTGGGGGCAAATAAGGAAGTGCAAATCCAGGAACAAGAAGGTTGCAGGAATGGCCTGATGCAGGGAAGCTGTAATTCGCAGCGATAGCAAATCATCTTAAATTATGTAGAGCTTGTGGAGTTATGCTGCCATCTAGTGGTTTTGATTGGAATTGAAACTATTGGCTTGAGTGAAGCAGGATAGCATATATTTGGTTATTGTGATTACAATCCTTGTCTATGTATTAAGCATTTGCTTTAGAACAGTTAGTGATGATATAAGTAAGTTAATGTAGGTCTAGAAGAGGAGCCTGCAGTATTTAGATGTCACAAATCGGCGAGTTGAAGCTGTCATGTTGCAAAAGCGCTGCAGCAGGAGCCAGAAAATTGCAGTCGTGTGGCACAGGCTCTCATTGCCTGTTAAAGCTGCCTGGTCGCCGTAGCAACTTACCACTCCCAGTAGTCACTCGCTGAGGCGTTGCCGTGGTAACCATGGTCTGTGAGGCGCCGGTGTAAAACAGTTGCAGTGCAGCGGTGACATTGAAACAGTCTTTCTGATGAAAACGCAGACCAAGTTGAGAATGACGCTGCGTTTTGAACGGCGCAGACTGAGCAGGTAGGAAAATAGCTGATACTATCTTGCGAGCGCAGACAGAGAAACGGCTTGCAGTGAAAGAAACGAACAAAAAACAAACACAGACAAGGAAGCAGAAATAGTGCTGGATTAAAGTAGAAAAAGAGAGCGAGATAGACAGGAGGGGCAGCCAATAACACATACGTGGAGCAGCGCTGGCCATGCCCTAATAATTGACGTGGCGAGCGCTGCATTGTGCGATTGGCTGGAAATACTAAATGAGGCTGAACTGGGATCAGCTTCCACCCGGAAGAGATCGCGGACGCTACCGGGCAGGATGCCACGGAGGGAAGGTAAGACAGGCTAAAGAAAAGGAAATAGGATAAGAAGAAAAAAGGAGCGCAAAGCGGGAGAGCGCCCTCTACGGCATCCCCCGAATTACGCCTAAAGGCTAACATTTCACTGGTTGCCTACGAGGGCTTGAGAGGAGGCGAAATTGGGAGTGAGATATTAAGAATGAGACCAGATGAGAGGATTTCTCCGGTTGCTTAGGAGGCTTGAGAGGGGTGAGACATTTGAGAGTTTAAGAGTGAGACGAGTTTGAGGGATGGCGAGATTGAGGGCTGGAGTTTGGGAATGGTGCTTAGTAACATTGAGGTTAGATACTGATAGCAGGACGAGATAGGGGGGGCGAAGAGTTTTCCCTTCTCGTCGGGTCAGGCAGCATCCTCTGGCTGCTGGGCGACGTAGAGAGGGAGACATGAGAAGAGCAAAGGATTAGATATAAACACTTTCCGCCGGGTCAGACAGCATCCTCCGACTGCTGGGTGACGTAAAAGTGAGAGAGAGAGCAAAGTTTAGACATATAACATACAACAAACTGACTCTCGCTCCCGACGGGTCAGGCAGCATCCTCTGGCTGCTGGGCGTTTAGTGGAGCAAGAGACAGGAAGGGGACGAACAGGACAAAAGGACAGATCCTTCGCAACTCAGTGCAGCATCCTCAGGCAGCTAAGCTGGCAGCTGGGCGGCGTGGAGAGCTTAGGAAAAAGTGTCTCGGGTCCGTTTAGGAGAGACGAAAACAGAGAACCCCCCCCCCCCCCTCGGTCGGGGCCCGCTCGGCAGGTGGAGGCACGGCCTACTGCATGAGGGGGCTGAAATGGTCCTGGACCTGAAATAGAAGAGAGGAGATGGGACAGCAAGGTTGAGGCCTGGAAGGCTTAGCGCATAAGCAGCAGAAGAATAGGATGTGGCCGGGGGTCCCCTCAGGCCGGCGAGGAACAGCCGGGCGGCAGTGGTTGAGACGAGAGGCCGACCCGGACAGCCGGGGGAGTGAGACACACTTCCCCCCAAAAGAGGACCCCCGGCTCCCCGCAAGAACCACACCGTGTGATAGAAAAGAGATCGCAGAGCCGCACACATAAACAAAAGCTAGAAGAAAAGAGAAAAGACAAGAGATGTTAGTAGACAACCTATGCCTATAAGCCGTCCGCACTGTGGAGAGGAAAACCCCCCTGCAGTGAGGAAACCTCTGGTGGGCCTGGCGGAGAGGGCGCCCCCCACTCCGGGCAAGCTAACAAGTGCTTGGTGAGCTGTGGCGATGTCTGCAGAGGATGATCTAATATAAAGTTCACAGCTGAAGAGATCCAGCGCCCCATAGACTTAATCAAAGTGTTGATACCTGCGCTGGCCGCGGAGGCAGCTGCTCCGATCCAGAATGAATGGGGGGAAAAATAGAAGAAGAAAGTCCGATCCGTGACGAGAGGGTGCATAAACGGGATGAGAACCAGTGACTCGTAAGTATAGATCTGGAGCTGTCGAAGAGGGGATCTGACAGAAGATACTGAATCCTCGGCTTAATTGGACCGTTTTTGAAGATCTGATGAAGAGGATAAAGTGGTTTCCAGGGATTTGAGAGAGATCTGAGCACTTGAGGCCTAGAGCTGGGAAGCTGGAAATTGATGGAGTTGAGAATTCTGCACAGCGGAGAAATCCAAAGGCGACGGTCAGGCACAGGGTTTCCATGACGATGTCGTTGACTAGGTTGAAGCATCCTTGCGGGAGAGCAGTGATGAGACAAAGGAGGTCAGTAGAGATTGATTAACTTGATGGAGAGGAGGGGAGCAGGCTTTTCTCCATACCTCTGAGCGTTCTCTCTAGAGATCCGCTATCTCTAGAACGGACGAGAGGAGAAAGATTGGAGGCGAAATTGATACTGAATGCCCGCTAGGTAGCATCTAAATAGAGGAGGGGGCTAAACGTAGAGACAGCCTGAGGTGAGTGATGAAGGCGAGGAGGTGCTGTAGGTTGAAAGAGGTATGAGATCCGTTTTTTTTTTTTTTTTTTTTAATTATTTATTTATTTTTTTACTCGCAAAAAAGTGAGTAAATGAAGACCAGGCAGTCGAGTAGGAGGAACGGGTAGATGGGGCGAGAGCGTTCTGCATGAATCCACGTGGTGATTGAAGGAGGCCGGAGAGAGAGTTATTCAGTTGAATATTGTTTTGCTGAAAGGTAGTACGAGACGAGGGTTGGGGTCTGCTCCTGGGACCAGGTTGCAGAACTTCTGGATCTTGATGTAACTGTCTGTTTTGAAGTCCTGATGAAGTCCTGATTTTTTTTTTATTTTATTTATTTATTTATTTATTTATTTATTTATTTATTTATTTTTTTATTTTTTTATTTTAACTGCAAGGTGTAGTGTTCTGTAGTAAAATTACTACAGCTGGCCAAAGTCCAGTATCTGGGTGCGTGGAATGGTTCACAAGACCTCATGGTTGAAATGGCTTAACGCTCAGAGTCTATCCATTGTATTCCCCTTGATGTCTTGGTACTCTTGCTTTTTTTTTTTTTTTAAACCGGTAAATCACAGGTGTTGTCACGGTAAGTTCACAGGGTGCACTCTGTTCCTTCAGGAATCCTGCAGAGGAAGTGCTTCACAAGAGCAGTTAGACATAGTACTTCCAAGGTAAGGTCATTGCATAGACAGAGCAGCTTTTTCTGAGGGTAGATATTAAAGAGTGAAGGATGTCTATTGATATAGGGAGCCAGGAGGGAGCAGCAGGGGGGGGGGGCTCTTGAGGATCTCTCTGAGTGTCAAGCAAACTGATGGGATGGATAGGAGTGTTGAAGAAGGGACGGAGATGAGGCGGCAGAAATACTAAATTCCGGAGATGTAGGCTTTAACGGTAGAGGGGGCTAAGTGAAGAGAATCCCTTGCATGGGCGATGGAGGCTAGAATCCGTTGCTCATTAAATCAGAATGGGATGTATTTTGAGTGCAGAAAGTTGTAAATGTTTTCCATCCAGAGGTAAATGAAGATTTGGTCGCTGGGACTAAGAGTGTGGCCATGTAGTGATGAGCAGATTGCAGAAGGTTGGAGAGTGTTGTATTTAGTTGAACGGCAGATGTTGGTGTTGCAGAGTTTGATGAGGGCTGAGGTGGCAGCTGGACCTGAACAAATATATGAAATCGACTGCTGAGATGTTTTTAAAACAAAGGCAGAGAGCTGAGATGCCAACCATCCTGTGTTAGTTAATACGGGATTGATCAGCGGTTTGCTACCATCTTGTCTGTTTGGAATGGAAAAGGTGAACTCATAAATCAGAGATTTGGGTTTCACAACTCCAATCATTCTCCAAATAGTGGAACTCCTTAATTCATAAATCAAACAGATTTCCAGTCTCGTACCATATATTAAAGCTTGTAGTATCTGAGAGGATGAGCGGACATATGACTTAGATCCAGGTATTGGAGGAAAGCTGGAGTGTTGGAAGCTCTGGAGGAGAGCAGTTGCAGATTTGAACAGTAAACTAAGCCACTTTTGTATGCTGCAATAGAAGCAGATCTGAAGAGGGAGCCGAGATTTGCTGTAATGAGGAGATATTAACAGTAGAGGCAAGATCTGCTGAACAGGCAGAGATCTGAGGGAGTAAATGATGGAATGCTGTCAGTAGTCTGCAGTGGCCTGCTGTAGAGAGCAGAGAGCTGCTGAATGCGGTGAAAATTGGTATTTGAGAGTTAAGGCGTTTTTAGATGATGTCGGCGATGGGGCTGCCTTTGGGCAGAAATGAAGAATGCATAGATCTGAGGCCGCTGCAGAACCTGAGACGATAGGAATGCGTTGCTCGGAGGCTGCTACAAAACCTATTGATTTGATCAGGAGCAGTCTAAGAGTGTATTGTCCATTGCGGGATACGAGGACGCTTGACTGAAATGTTGATAATCGTAGCACATAGTTTCCGAATGTGGCTGGTAGCTCAAATTGAATGAAATGGACTTTGAAAGTTATATTAAGTGCCTTGATGAAGTTGGGGGCAAATAAGGAAGTGCAAATCCAGGAACAAGAAGGTTGCAGGAATGGCCTGATGCAGGGAAGCTGTAATTCGCAGCGATAGCAAATCATCTTAAATTATGTAGAGCTTGTGGAGTTATGCTGCCATCTAGTGGTTTTGATTGGAATTGAAACTATTGGCTTGAGTGAAGCAGGATAGCATATATTTGGTTATTGCGATTACAATCCTTGTCTATGTATTAAGCATTTGCTTTAGAACAGTTAGTGATGATATAAGTAAGTTAATGTAGGTCTAGAAGAGGAGCCTGCAGTATTTAGATGTCACAAATCGGCGAGTTGAAGCTGTCATGTTGCAAAAGCGCTGCAGCAGGAGCCAGAAAATTGCAGTCGTGTGGCACAGGCTCTCATTGCCTGTTAAAGCTGCCTGGTCGCCGTAGCAACTTACCACTCCCAGTAGTCACTCGCTGAGGCGTTGCCGTGGTAACCATGGTCTGTGAGGCGCCGGTGTAAAACAGTTGCAGTGCAGCGGTGACATTGAAACAGTCTTTCTGATGAAAACGCAGACCAAGTTGAGAATGACGCTGCGTTTTGAACGGCGCAGACTGAGCAGGTAGGAAAATAGCTGATACTATCTGCGAGCGCAGACAGAGAAACGGCTTGCAGTGAAAGAAACGAACAAAAAACAAACACAGACAAGGAAGCGGAAATAGTGCTGGGTTAAAGTAGAAAAAGAGAGCGAGATAGACAGGAGGGGCAGCCAATAACACATACGTGGAGCAGCGCTGGCCATGCCCTAATAATTGACGTGGCGAGCGCTGCATTGTGCGATTGGCTGGAAATACTAAATGAGGCTGAACTGGGATCAGCTTCCACCCGGAAGAGATCGCGGACGCTACCGGGCAGGATGCCACGGAGGGAAGGTAAGACAGGCTAAAGAAAAGGAAATAGGATAAGAAGAAAAAAGGAGCGCAAAGCGGGAGAGCGCCCTCTACGGCATCCCCCGAATTACGCCTAAAGGCTAACATTTCACTGGTTGCCTACGAGGGCTTGAGAGGAGGCGAAATTGGGAGTGAGATATTAAGAATGAGACCAGATGAGAGGATTTCTCCGGTTGCTTAGGAGGCTTGAGAGGGGTGAGACATTTGAGAGTTTAAGAGTGAGACGAGTTTGAGGGATGGCAAGATTGAGGGCTGGAGTTTGGGAATGGTGCTTAGTAACATTGAGGTTAGATACTGATAGCAGGATGAGATAGGGGGGGCGAAGAGTTTTCCCTTCTCGTCGGGTCAGGCAGCATCCTCTGGCTGCTGGGCGACGTAGAGAGGGAGACATGAGAAGAGCAAAGGATTAGATATAAACACTTTCCGCCGGGTCAGACAGCATCCTCCGACTGCTGGGTGACGTAAAAGTGAGAGAGACAGCAAAGTTTAGACATATAACATACAACAAACTGACTCTCGCTCCCGACGGGTCAGGCAGCATCCTCTGGCTGCTGGGCGTTTAGTGGAGCAAGAGACAGGAAGGGGACGAACAGGACAAAAGGACAGATCCTTCGCAACTCAGTGCAGCATCCTCAGGCAGCTAAGCTGGCAGCTGGGCGGCGTGGAGAGCTTAGGAAAAAGTGTCTCGGGTCCGTTTAGGAGAGACGAAAACAGAGAAACCCCCCCCCCCTCGGTCGGGGCCCGCTCGGCAGGTGGAGGCACGGCCTACTGCATGAGGGGGCTGAAATGGTCCTGGACCTGAAATAGAAGAGAGGAGATGGGACAGCAAGGTTGAGGCCTGGAAGGCTTAGCGCATAAGCAGCAGAAGAATAGGATGTGGCCGGGGGTCCCCTCAGGCCGGCGAGGAACAGCCGGGCGGCAGTGGTTGAGACGAGAGGCCGACCCGGACAGCCGGGGGAGTGAGACACACTTCCCCCCAAAAGAGGACCCCCGGCTCCCCGCAAGAACCACACCGTGTGATAGAAAAGAGATCGCAGAGCCGCACACATAAACAAAAGCTAGAAGAAAAGAGAAAAGACAAGAGATGTTAGTAGACAACCTATGCCTATAAGCCGTCCGCACTGTGGAGAGGAAAAACCCCCCTGCAGGGAGGAAACCTCTGGTGGGCCTGGCGGAGAGGGCGCCCCCCACTCCGGGCAAGCTAACAAGTGCTTGGTGAGCTGTGGCGATGTCTGCAGAGGATGATCTAATATAAAGTTCACAGCTGAAGAGATCCAGCGCCCCATAGACTTAATCAAAGTGTTGATACCTGCGCTGGCCGCGGAGGCAGCTGCTCAGATCCAGAATGAATGGGGGGAAAAATAGAAGAAGAAAGTCCGATCCGTGACGAGAGGGTGCATAAACGGGATGAGAACCAGTGACTCGTAAGTATAGATCTGGAGCTGTCGAAGAGGGGATCTGACAGAAGATACTGAATCCTCGGCTTAATTGGACCGTTTTTGAAGATCTGATGAAGAGGATAAAGTGGTTTCCAGGGATTTGAGAGAGATCTGAGCACTTGAGGCCTAGAGCTGGGAAGCTGGAAATTGATGGAGTTGAGAATTCTGCACAGCGGAGAAATCCAAAGGCGACGGTCAGGCACAGGGTTTCCATGACGATGTCGTTGAATAGGTTGAAGCATCCTTGCGGGAGAGCAGTGATGAGACAAAGGAGGTCAGTAGAGATTGATTAACTTGATGGAGAGGAGGGGAGCAGGCTTTTCTCCATACCTCTGAGCGTTCTCTCTAGAGATCCGCTATCTCTAGAACGGACGAGAGGAGAAAGATTGGAGGCGAAATTGATACTGAATGCCCGCTAGGTAGCATCTAAATAGAGGAGGGGGCTAAACGTAGAGACAGCCTGAGGTGAGTGATGAAGGCGAGGAGGTGCTGTAGGTTGAAAGAGGTATGAGATCCGTTTTTTTTTTTTTTTTTTTTTAATTATTTATTTATTTTTTTACTCGCAAAAAAGTGAGTAAATGAAGACCAGGCAGTCGAGTAGGAGGAACGGGTAGATGGGGCGAGAGCGTTCTGCATGAATCCACGTGGTGATTGAAGGAGGCCGGAGAGAGAGTTATTCAGTTGAATATTGTTTTGCTGAAAGGTAGTACGAGACGAGGGTTGGGGTCTGCTCCTGGGACCAGGTTGCAGAACTTCTGGATCTTGATGTAACTGTCTGTTTTGAAGTCCTGATGAAGTCCTGATTTTTTTTTTTTATTATTTATTTATTTATTTATTTATTTATTTATTTATTTTAACTGCAAGGTGTAGTGTTCTGTAGTAAAATTACTACAGCTGGCCAAAGTCCAGTATCTGGGTGCGTGGAATGGTTCACAAGACCTCATGGTTGAAATGGCTTAACGCTCAGAGTCTATCCATTGTATTCCCCTTGATGTCTTGGTACTCTTGCTTTTTTTTTTTTTTTAAACCGGTAAATCACAGGTGTTGTCACGGTAAGTTCACAGGGTGCACTCTGTTCCTTCAGGAATCCTGCAGAGGAAGTGCTTCACAAGAGCAGTTAGACATAGTACTTCCAAGGTAAGGTCATTGCATAGACAGAGCAGCTTTTTCTGAGGGTAGATATTAAAGAGTGAAGGATGTCTATTGATATAGGGAGCCAGGAGGGAGCAGCAGGGGGGGGGCTCTTGAGGATCTCTCTGAGTGTCAAGCAAACTGATGGGATGGATAGGAGTGTTGAAGAAGGGACGGAGATGAGGCGGCAGAAATACTAAATTCCGGAGATGTAGGCTTTAACGGTAGAGGGGGCTAAGTGAAGAGAATCCCTTGCATGGGCGATGGAGGCTAGAATCCGTTGCTCATTAAATCAGAATGGGATGTATTTTGAGTGCAGAAAGTTGTAAATGTTTTCCATCCAGAGGTAAATGAAGATTTGGTCGCTGGGACTAAGAGTGTGGCCATGTAGTGATGAGCAGATTGCAGAAGGTTGGAGAGTGTTGTATTTAGTTGAACGGCAGATGTTGGTGTTGCAGAGTTTGATGAGGGCTGAGGTGGCAGCTGGACCTGAACAAATATATGAAATCGACTGCTGAGATGTTTTTAAAACGAAGGCAGAGAGCTGAGATGCCAACCATCCTGTGTTAGTTAATACGGGATTGATCAGCGGTTTGCTACCATCTTGTCTGTTTGGAATGGAAAAGGTGAACTCATAAATCAGAGATTTGGGTTTCACAACTCCAATCATTCTCCAAATAGTGGAACTCCTTAATTCATAAATCAAACAGATTTCCAGTCTCGTACCATATATTAAAGCTTGTAGTATCTGAGAGGATGAGCGGACATATGACTAAATTGCTGAGGAAGTCAAGCTCTCCGTGTATATATATATATATATATATATATATATATATATATATATATATCTTAGATCCAGGTATTGGAGGAAAGCTGGAGTGTTGGAAGCTCTGGAGGAGAGCAGTTGCAGATTTGAACAGTAAACTAAAGCCACTTTTGTATGCTGCAATAGAAGCAGATCTGAAGAGGGAGCCGAGATTTGCTGTAATGAGGAGATATTAACAGTAGAGGCAAGATCTGCTGAACAGGCAGAGATCTGAGGGAGTAAACGATGGAATGCTGTCAGTAGTCTGCAGTGGCCTGCTGTAGAGAGCAGAGAGCTGCTGAATGCGGTGAAAATTGGTATTTGAGAGTTAAGGCGTTTTTAGATGATGTCGGCGATGGGGCTGCCTTTGGGCAGAAATGAAGAATGCATAGATCTGAGGCCGCTGCAGAACCTGAGACGATAGGAATGCGTTGCTCGGAGGCTGCTACAAAACCTATTGATTTGATCAGGAGCAGTCTAAGAGTGTATTGTCCATTGCGGGATACGAGGACGCTTGACTGAAATGTTGATAATCGTAGCACATAGTTTCCGAATGTGACTGGTAGCTCAAATTGAATGAAATGGACTTTGAAAGTTATATTAAGTGCCTTGATGAAGTTGGGGGCAAATAAGGAAGTGCAAATCCAGGAACAAGAAGGTTGCAGGAATGGCCTGATGCAGGGAAGCTGTAATTCGCAGCGATAGCAAATCATCTTAAATTATGTAGAGCTTGTGGAGTTATGCTGCCATCTAGTGGTTTTGATTGGAATTGAAACTATTGGCTTGAGTGAAGCAGGATAGCATATATTTGGTTATTGCGATTACAATCCTTGTCTATGTATTAAGCATTTGCTTTAGAACAGTTAGTGATGATATAAGTAAGTTAATGTAGGTCTAGAAGAGGAGCCTGCAGTATTTAGATGTCACAAATCGGCGAGTTGAAGCTGTCATGTTGCAAAAGCGCTGCAGCAGGAGCCAGAAAATTGCAGTCGTGTGGCACAGGCTCTCATTGCCTGTTAAAGCTGCCTGGTCGCCGTAGCAACTTACCACTCCCAGTAGTCACTCGCTGAGGCGTTGCCGTGGTAACCATGGTCTGTGAGGCGCCGGTGTAAAACAGTTGCAGTGCAGCGGTGACATTGAAACAGTCTTTCTGATGAAAACGCAGACCAAGTTGAGAATGACGCTGCTTTTTGAACGGCGCAGACTGAGCAGGTAGGAAAATAGCTGATACTATCTTGCGAGCGCAGACAGAGAAACGGCTTGCAGTGAAAGAAACAAACAAAAAACAAACACAGACAAGGAAGCGGAAATAGTGCTGGGTTAAAGTAGAAAAAGAGAGCGAGATAGACAGGAGGGGCAGCCAATAACACATACGTGGAGCAGCGCTGGCCATGCCCTAATAATTGACGTGGCGAGCGCTGCATTGTGCGATTGGCTGGAAATACTAAATGAGGCTGAACTGGGATCAGCTTCCACCCGGAAGAGATCGCGGACGCTACCGGGCAGGATGCCACGGAGGGAAGGTAAGACAGGCTAAAGAAAAGGAAATAGGATAAGAAGAAAAAAGGAGCGCAAAGCGGGAGAGCGCCCTCTACGGCATCCCCCGAATTACGCCTAAAGGCTAACATTTCACTGGTTGCCTACGAGGGCTTGAGAGGAGGCGAAATTGGGAGTGAGATATTAAGAATGAGACCAGATGAGAGGATTTCTCCGGTTGCTTAGGAGGCTTGAGAGGGGTGAGACATTTGAGAGTTTAAGAGTGAGACGAGTTTGAGGGATGGCGAGATTGAGGGCTGGAGTTTGGGAATGGTGCTTAGTAACATTGAGGTTAGATACTGATAGCAGGACGAGATAGGGGGGGCGAAGAGTTTTCCCTTCTCGTCGGGTCAGGCAGCATCCTCTGGCTGCTGGGCGACGTAGAGAGGGAGACATGAGAAGAGCAAAGGATTAGATATAAACACTTTCCGCCGGGTCAGACAGCATCCTCCGACTGCTGGGTGACGTAAAAGTGAGAGAGACAGCAAAGTTTAGACATATAACATACAACAAACTGACTCTCGCTCCCGACGGGTCAGGCAGCATCCTCTGGCTGCTGGGCGTTTAGTGGAGCAAGAGACAGGAAGGGGACGAACAGGACAAAAGGACAGATCCTTCGCAACTCAGTGCAGCATCCTCAGGCAGCTAAGCTGGCAGCTGGGCGGCGTGGAGAGCTTAGGAAAAAGTGTCTCGGGTCCGTTTAGGAGAGACGAAAACAGAGAAACCCCCCCCCTCGGTCGGGGCCCGCTCGGCAGGTGGAGGCACGGCCTACTGCATGAGGGGGCTGAAATGGTCCTGGACCTGAAATAGAAGAGAGGAGATGGGACAGCAAGGTTGAGGCTTGGAAGGCTTAGCGCATAAGCAGCAGAAGAATAGGATGTGGCCGGGGGTCCCCTCAGGCCGGCGAGGAACAGCCAGGCGGCAGTGGTTGAGACAAGAGGCCGACCTGGACAGCCGGGGGAGTGAGACTCACTTCCCCCCAAAAGAGGACCCCCGGCTCCCCGCAAGAACCACACCGTGTGATAGAAAAGAGATCGCAGAGCCGCACACATAAACAAAAGCTAGAAGAAAAGAGAAAAGACAAGAGATGTTAGTAGACAACCTATGCCTATAAGCCGTCCGCACTGTGGAGAGGAAAAACCCCCCTGCAGAGAGGAAACCTCTGGTGGGCCTGGCGGAGAGGGCGCCCCCCACTCCGGGCAAGCTAACAAGTGCTTGGTGAGCTGTGGCGATGTCTGCAGAGGATGATCTAATATAAAGTTCACAGCTGAAGAGATCCAGCGCCCCATAGACTTAATCAAAGTGTTGATACCTGCGCTGGCCGCGGAGGCAGCTGCTCAGATCCAGAATGAATGGGGGGTAAAATAGAAGAAGAAAGTCCGATCCGTGACGAGAGGGTGCATAAACGGGATGAGAACCAGTGACTCGTAAGTATAGATCTGGAGCTGTCGAAGAGGGGATCTGACAGAAGATACTGAATCCTCGGCTTAATTGGACCGTTTTTGAAGATCTGATGAAGAGGATAAAGTGGTTTCCAGGGATTTGAGAGAGATCTGAGCACTTGAGGCCTAGAGCTGGGAAGCTGGAAATTGATGGAGTTGAGAATTCTGCACAGCGGAGAAATCCAAAGGCGACGGTCAGGCACAGGGTTTCCATGACGATGTCGTTGAATAGGTTGAAGCATCCTTGCGGGAGAGCAGTGATGAGACAAAGGAGGTCAGTAGAGATTGATTAACTTGATGGAGAGGAGGGGAGCAGGCTTTTCTCCATACCTCTGAGCGTTCTCTCTAGAGATCCGCTATCTCTAGAACGGACGAGAGGAGAAAGATTGGAGGCGAAATTGATACTGAATGCCCGCTAGGTAGCATCTAAATAGAGGAGGGGGCTAAACGTAGAGACAGCCTGAGGTGAGTGATGAAGGCGAGGAGGTGCTGTAGGTTGAAAGAGGTATGAGATCCGTTTTTTTTTTTTTTTTTTTTAATTATTTATTTATTTTTTTACTCGCAAAAAAGTGAGTAAATGAAGACCAGGCAGTCGAGTAGGAGGAACGGGTAGATGGGGCGAGAGC
Source organism: Acipenser ruthenus (assembly GCF_902713425.1). Classification (NCBI taxonomy): domain Eukaryota; kingdom Metazoa; phylum Chordata; class Actinopteri; order Acipenseriformes; family Acipenseridae; genus Acipenser; species Acipenser ruthenus. The sequence continues at coordinate 37,552,677 of NC_081194.1, forward strand.
GTTCTGCATGAATCCACGTGGTGATTGAAGGAGGCCGGAGAGAGAGTTATTCAGTTGAATATTGTTTTGCTGAAAGGTAGTACGAGACGAGGGTTGGGGTCTGCTCCTGGGACCAGGTTGCAGAACTTCTGGATCTTGATGTAACTGTCTGTTTTGAAGTCCTGATGAAGTCCTGATTTTTTTTTTTTATTATTTATTTATTTATTTATTTATTTATTTATTTATTTTAACTGCAAGGTGTAGTGTTCTGTAGTAAAATTACTACAGCTGGCCAAAGTCCAGTATCTGGGTGCGTGGAATGGTTCACAAGACCTCATGGTTGAAATGGCTTAACGCTCAGAGTCTATCCATTGTATTCCCCTTGATGTCTTGGTACTCTTGCTTTTTTTTTTTTTTTAAACCGGTAAATCACAGGTGTTGTCACGGTAAGTTCACAGGGTGCACTCTGTTCCTTCAGGAATCCTGCAGAGGAAGTGCTTCACAAGAGCAGTTAGACATAGTACTTCCAAGGTAAGGTCATTGCATAGACAGAGCAGCTTTTTCTGAGGGTAGATATTAAAGAGTGAAGGATGTCTATTGATATAGGGAGCCAGGAGGGAGCAGCAGGGGGGGGGGGGCTCTTGAGGATCTCTCTGAGTGTCAAGCAAACTGATGGGATGGATAGGAGTGTTGAAGAAGGGACGGAGATGAGGCGGCAGAAATACTAAATTCCGGAGATGTAGGCTTTAACGGTAGAGGGGGCTAAGTGAAGAGAATCCCTTGCATGGGCGATGGAGGCTAGAATCCGTTGCTCATTAAATCAGAATGGGATGTATTTTGAGTGCAGAAAGTTGTAAATGTTTTCCATCCAGAGGTAAATGAAGATTTGGTCGCTGGGACTAAGAGTGTGGCCATGTAGTGATGAGCAGATTGCAGAAGGTTGGAGAGTGTTGTATTTAGTTGAACGGCAGATGTTGGTGTTGCAGAGTTTGATGAGGGCTGAGGTGGCAGCTGGACCTGAACAAATATATGAAATCGACTGCTGAGATGTTTTTAAAACAAAGGCAGAGAGCTGAGATGCCAACCCATCCTGTGTTAGTTAATACGGGATTGATCAGCGGTTTGCTACCATCTTGTCTGTTTGGAATGGAAAAGGTGAACTCATAAATCAGAGATTTGGGTTTCACAACTCCAATCATTCTCCAAATAGTGGAACTCCTTAATTCATAAATCAAACAGATTTCCAGTCTCGTACCATATAAAAGCTTGTAGTATCTGAGAGGATGAGCGGACATATGACTTAGATCCAGGTATTGGAGGAAAGCTGGAGTGTTGGAAGCTCTGGAGGAGAGCAGTTGCAGATTTGAACAGTAAACTAAGCCACTTTTGTATGCTGCAATAGAAGCAGATCTGAAGAGGGAGCCGAGATTTGCTGTAATGAGGAGATATTAACAGTAGAGGCAAGATCTGCTGAACAGGCAGAGATCTGAGGGAGTAAATGATGGAATGCTGTCAGTAGTCTGCAGTGGCCTGCTGTAGAGAGCAGAGAGCTGCTGAATGCGGTGAAAATTGGTATTTGAGAGTTAAGGCGTTTTTAGATGATGTCGGCGATGGGGCTGCCTTTGGGCAGAAATGAAGAATGCATAGATCTGAGGCCGCTGCAGAACCTGAGACGATAGGAATGCGTTGCTCGGAGGCTGCTACAAAACCTATTGATTTGATCAGGAGCAGTCTAAGAGTGTATTGTCCATTGCGGGATACGAGGACGCTTGACTGAAATGTTGATAATCGTAGCACATAGTTTCCGAATGTGACTGGTAGCTCAAATTGAATGAAATGGACTTTGAAAGTTATATTAAGTGCCTTGATGAAGTTGGGGGCAAATAAGGAAGTGCAAATCCAGGAACAAGAAGGTTGCAGGAATGGCCTGATGCAGGGAAGCTGTAATTCGCAGCGATAGCAAATCATCTTAAATTATGTAGAGCTTGTGGAGTTATGCTGCCATCTAGTGGTTTTGATTGGAATTGAAACTATTGGCTTGAGTGAAGCAGGATAGCATATATTTGGTTATTGCGATTACAATCCTTGTCTATGTATTAAGCATTTGCTTTAGAACAGTTAGTGATGATATAAGTAAGTTAATGTAGGTCTAGACGAGGAGCCTGCAGTATTTAGATGTCACAAATCGGCGAGTTGAAGCTGTCATGTTGCAAAAGCGCTGCAGCAGGAGCCAGAAAATTGCAGTCGTGTGGCACAGGCTCTCATTGCCTGTTAAAGCTGCCTGGTCGCCGTAGCAACTTACCACTCCCAGTAGTCACTCGCTGAGGCGTTGCCGTGGTAACCATGGTCTGTGAGGCGCCGGTGTAAAACAGTTGCAGTGCAGCGGTGACATTGAAACAGTCTTTCTGATGAAAACGCAGACCAAGTTGAGAATGACGCTGCTTTTTGAACGGCGCAGACTGAGCAGGTAGGAAAATAGCTGATACTATCTTGCGAGCGCAGACAGAGAAACGGCTTGCAGTGAAAGAAACGAACAAAAAACAAACACAGACAAGGAAGCGGAAATAGTGCTGGGTTAAAGTAGAAAAAGAGAGCGAGATAGACAGGAGGGGCAGCCAATAACACATACGTGGAGCAGCGCTGGCCATGCCCTAATAATTGACGTGGCGAGCGCTGCATTGTGCGATTGGCTGGAAATACTAAATGAGGCTGAACTGGGATCAGCTTCCACCCGGAAGAGATCGCGGACGCTACCGGGCAGGATGCCACGGAGGGAAGGTAAGACAGGCTAAAGAAAAGGAAATAGGATAAGAAGAAAAAAGGAGCGCAAAGCGGGAGAGCGCCCTCTACGGCATCCCCCGAATTACGCCTAAAGGCTAACATCTATTATAATTTGACAGCATGAAATCTTAATGATGGAAAATAAACAATTCCAAAATAAATAAGTCCCAAATAACTTCTGTAGAGAATTATTTTTCTATCAACATGTATGAAATATACCACAAAGGTGTTTGATAAGATTTTCAGGTATTTTTAGTATGTCATTTTGTTTCAAGATCTAAAAATTAAAATAATGCAAATACTTAGTTAAATACAGTAAAATCCTGACATTATAACATACCGGCAATATCATGTTAAGTTAGATCATATAAAGTGTGTCATAAAAAGACAACCATATCACATTTGTAGCTGCCTATTCCCCAGTAAAATCAGAAACACAGTACTAAAAACATGGGGTTTTTTTTACATAATGTCCGACCATTTGTGATTGTATAACAATTTCTGACCTCCATTCAATCAATTCAAAGATAAGTGTCCATAGTTTGTCGCTGCTTTACATCTGAGCTGAAATATTTGTAACAAACCCTTGACCACTGTCTACAATTATAGACTATAATTGAACAGCAAACATGTATTTATTTATTTGTGTATTTATTAATTTCATCGCTTTGTAAATGTTTTCATCTTAACTAAAATAATTGTAATTAATAAATAATTGAATTTACACACAAACAAACAGCAGACAAACAGCAAAAATTGAAAGATTTTTTGTTTTAGACTTTAATTTGAAAATAATTAGAGAACCTGTATAAAGTAGATAGAAAGATTCCGTATTCAAATATCAGCCAACAGCATTGTGGGAACAGTACATGCATTACCCTTGAGCAAGGTACTTTACTTAGATTGCTCCAGTAAAAACCCAACTGTATAAATGGGTAATTGTATGTAAAAATAATGTGATATCTTGTAACAATTGGAAGTCGCCCTGGATAAGGTCATCTGCTAAGAAATAAATAATAAAAAAATAAATAATTACACAGTGAACAGCCCACCTCAAGTCTACCTCCCCGAAAAAAAGAACACCTATTACGATGTGATAGGTGTTACAGAAACTTGGTTGTCTGAGAGTGATGGAGACAAATATAATATTAGTGGGAACGCACTGTATAGGAAAGACAGGCAGGACAGAAGAGGCGGAGGGGTAGCGCTATACATAAGAAAAAGTCTTGAAGCCCAGGTTTTAAATCAGGACAAAGAAAAAACAATGCAGAATCAATATAGGTCAGAATAATGGACAAAAACTAAAAAGGCATAATAATAGGAGCATGCTGTAGACCGCCTGTGACAGGAATGACTGGGTGGTGACGTCAGACAGAAGCAGGGACGGGCAAAATACTGACACAAGGCAAGTACTGCAGGTAAAGGCTGTGCCATTTTTATTCCAGCAAAAATAAATCAAAAGTTTAAACAAAAAGAAACTGTGCTCACAGAGCAAAACAAATAGTCAAACAGAACAAAATCATGAACACAAAAATACACACTGAATAGGTCAGGCTGGGCTATCGCCTTCACTGTTCCTATCCATTTAACTGTTTACGTTTCTCTCTCAGTTCTCTCCACTCTCGCTCACTCTCTCCTTCCAACACCACCCCGAGTGCTGAGAGCTGCAGGCTTTTATAACAGGTGACGATCTCCCGATTAGTTCCTCCCGTAACTTCGAAAGCGCAAAAGAGCTTAGGCTGCACTATGCTTTTGGAGTTGTCCCACTGTGTGTTTTATTTCAGCTCTGTAACGCAATGCTACTGAAATACATCACAATGGTGTATCCCCTGAAAACTGGAAAAACCATTCACAAGCTAAATGCCCTGAATTTCCTAGAGTCCTCCCCTAACTTCGAAACCGCAAAAGAGCATAGGCTGCACTGATTGCTTTTGGAGTTGTCCCACTGTGTGTGTTCTATTTCAGCTCTGTAAGGTGGTTCTACTGAAATAAATGACAATGGTGTATCTCCTGAAAACTGGAAATCCCATTCACAAGCTAAATGCCTAGAAATTACTAGAGTCCTCCCCTAACTTCGAAACCGCAAAAGACCTTAGGCTGCACTGATTACTTTTGGAGTTGTCCCACTGTGTGTTTTATTTCAACTCTGTAATGCGGTGCTACTGAAATAAGAACATAAGAACATAAGAAAGTTTACAAACGACAGCAGGCCATTCAGCCCCTCTTGCTTGTTTGGTTGTTAGTAACTTATTGATCCCAGAATGTCATTCACAAAGCCATCCTGTGACACTTGGTGTCGGAACCGGGATAACAGCACCTCCAAAACTCAGGCTGGAAAGGTACTGTACAAAGAAAACAAAAAAAAAACAAAAAAAAAGAGAAATGGAAGGTTGGAGAGACGGCTGCCGGAACCTGGAGGACCTCCTCGGGGGCCTCGAGGACCAAAGCTGGTGCCTTGCCTGTGGGGTCTATGGACACACAGTGGCGAACTGCCCCTTCCAAGAGGAGGCGAGGAACCAGCTCAAGAGAGGAAGGTAGGGAGAAGGACCAGGAGCAGAAGGGGAAAGGAAAGCTGCAGCAGCAACAACAACAACTGCAGCAATAAGCAGGAGGAGGTAGGGGATGATGGCTTGGAGGTTTTTTTAAAGAACCTCGCGGCAGAGTTATGCCCTGGCTGTGGGGCTTATGGGCACACTTTAACCACATGCCCCACACAGTATGAAGAGGAGGAACTAGCGCCCAGACGGGAATCCAAAGCCCGAGGGGCAGCTGTTCCCACCTCCACCAGCAGAGCAAGAATGCCTGCTGTCCCCACTTCCACCAGCAGAGAGAGAATGCCTGCTGTTCCCATCTCCACCAGCAGAGCAAAAATGCCTGCTGTCTCCACTTCCACCAGCAGATGGTGAATGCCTGCTAGGTCCAATTCCACCAGCAGAGGGTGAATGCCTGCTGGTAACACTTCCCCCACCGTCACCATCACGAGGAGAGCAGCCGGAGCTGCCTCTGCCTCCACCATCACCACCAGCAGAGGAAGAATGCCTGCTGTCCCCATCACAACCAGCAGAGGAAGAATGCTTGCTGCTTTCCCCATCACAACCAGCAGAGGAAGAATGCCTGCTGGTTTCCCCATCACAAACAGCAGAGGAAAAATGCCTGCCTCTGCTTTCACCACCTCCACCGCAAGGAGCAGAGCAGCAGGAGCTGCCTCTGCCTCCACCACCTCAACCACTTCCACCAGGAGCAGAGCAGTAGGAGCTGCCTCTACCTCCACCACCTCAACCGCTTCCACCAGGAGCAGAGCAGCAGGAGCTGCCTCTGCCTCCGCCACCTCCAGGAGCAGAGCTGCTTCTGCATCCACCACCTCAACCGCTTCCACCAGTAGAAGAGCAGCAGGAGCTGCCTCTGCCTTCGCCACCTCCAGGAGCAGAGCAGCAGGAACTAAAACCCCACTGAAAAGCTAAATGCCTCCGTAACTTCGAAACCGCAAAAGACCTAATGCTGCACTGGTTACTTTTGGAGTGTCCCACTGTGTGTTTTATCTATAACAAAAACATTGTCAATGTAAAAAAACAAGTTAGAAAAATGCAACAGCCGTTTAAAGGGTTGATATCAAACTGTGGCGGAGTGTCCCGCCCCTTTTTATTATTATTTGTATTTGTTCAAAGCGCTGCGTCTTTTGTTATTGTTTTTTATAATTTAAAACCCATGAGGATGCGTGGCTGATCAGCTACTGATTATTTAACTAGCTGACAGTCACGCATCCTTACTAAATGCGTGCAGACTGTGGCCGAGGAGTAATAAGATAATTAACAGCTAGTTAACCCCTTGGCCAGAGTATAACCTGTAGCTGTCAGTGCTGCGAGGTTGAGTGTAGAGAGGAGAGTACGGGAGAGCGGAGAGAAAGCTCGAGGAGAATATAAAAAAAACAACTGCTATATTTAAAAATATACATGTTAATGTTTGTTTGGCCATCGCGCATTTTTGTTTTGTGTTTTGGTATTGTTTAAATCTTTTGTTTTTGTTTATTTAGTTAATAAATTATGCTGAGTGCAGTTGCATTCAGCTTCACCCGCCCATCTTTCTAGAGCAGCAATATCCGTTTCGTTTGTTTTGTTTGTCTGTTTATTTGGGCCGTGTCCTGTTTTCTGTTTAAAACTTTTATTTGTTTCAATAAACCTTCTGAACGCTGCCATTGCGTCTCAGTTTCACTCCTCACCACTGTGTCTGTGTACTGCTTTCTGGCCTGACGTCATTCACAAAGCCATCCTGTGACACTTGGTGTCGGAACCGGGATAACAGCACCTCCAAAACTCAGGCCGGAAAGGGTACTGTACAAAAAAAAACCCAAAAAACAAACAAAAAAAAGAGAAATGGAAGGTTGGAGAGACGGCTGCGGGAACCTGGAGGACCTCCTGGGGGCCTCGAGGACCAAAGCTGGTGCCTTGCCTGTGGGGTCTATGGACACACAGTGGCGATCTGCCCCTTCCAAGAGGAGGCGGAGGAACCAGCTCAAGAGAGGAAGGTAGGGAGAAGAACCAGGAGCAGAAGGGGGAAAGGAAAGCTGCAGCAGCAACAACAACAACTGCAGCAATAAGCAGGAGGAGGTAGGGGATGATGGCTTGGAGGTTTTTTTAAAGAACCTCGCGGCAGAGTTATGCCCTGGCTGTGGGGCTTATGGGCACACTTTAACCACATGCCCCACACAGTATGAAGAGGAGGAACTAGCGCCCAGACGGGGGGACCGCGAGCGTCCAGCGCCCAGACGGGGGACCGCGAGCGTTCAGCTGCGGGAATCGAATGCCCGAGGGGCAGCTGTTCCCACCTTCACCAGCAAAGAATGCCTGCTGTCTCCACTTCCACCAGCAGATGGTGAATACCTGCTAGGTCCACTTCCACAAGCAGAGGGTGAATACCTGCTGGTATCACTTCCCCCACCGTCACCATCATGAGGAGAGGAGCCGGAGCTGCCTCTGCCTACACCATAACCACCAGCAGAGGAAGAATGCCTGCTGTCACTATCACAACCAGCAGAGGAAGAATGCCTGCTGGTTTCCCCATCACAACCAGCAGAGGAAAAATACCTGCTGGTTTCCCCTTCCGAGACAGACGGAGAACCGCACCAGTCCCCTGCAAATGAGGTAGAGCCGCACCAGTCCCCTGCAAGAGAGGGTCACACCAGTCCCCTGCAAGTGAGGGAGAGTTGCACCAGTCCCCTGCAAGAGCAGGAGACTACATGCCGCTCCCACCTCCGTCGTTAGGAGACTACACTCTGCTTCCACCTCCGTCACCAGGAGACTACATGTTGCTCCCTCCTCCGTCGCCAGGAGCAGAGCAGCAGGAGCTGCCTCTGTCTCCGCCACCTCCACCGGTAGGAGCAGAGCAGCAGGAGCTGCCTCTGCCTCCACCTCCTTCACCGCCTGGAGCAGAGTAGCAGGAACTGCCTCTGCCTCTGCCACCTCCAAGAGCACAGCAGCAGGAGCTGCCTCTGACTCCAACTCAAGGAGCAGAGCTGCCTCTGATTTCACCACGTCCACCTCAAGAAGCATAGCAGCAGGAGCTGCCTCTGCCTCCGCCATCTCCAAGAACTGAGCAGCAGGAGCTGCCTCTGACTCCACCGCACGGAGCAGAGCAGCAGGAGCTGCCTCTGCCTCCACCTTCTCAACCACTTCCACCAGGAGCAGAGCAGTAGGAGCTGCCTCTACCTCCACCACCTCAACCGCTTCCACCAGGAGCAGAGCAGCAGGAGCTGCCTCTGCCTCCGCCACCTCCAGGAGCAGAGCTGCCTCTGCCTCCACCTCCTTCACCGCCTGGAGCAGAGCAGCAGGAGCTGCCACTGCCTCCACCACCTCAACCACTTCCAACAGGAGCAGAGCAGCAGGAGCTGCCTCTGCCTCCGCCAACTCCAGGAGCAGAGCTGCCTCTGACTCCACCTTCTTCACCGCCTGGAGCAGAGCAGCAGGAGCTGCTTCTGTCTCCACCACCTGAACCACTTCCACCAGGAGGAGAGCAGCAGGAGCCTCCTCTGCCTCCGCCACCTCCAGGAGCAGAGCTGCCTCTGCCTCCACCTCCTTCAACGTTTGGAGCAGAGCAGCAGGAGCTGCCTTTGCCTCCACCACCTCAACCACTTCCACCAGGAGAAGAGGAGAAGGAGCTGCCTCTGCCTCCACCTCCTCAACCACTTCCACCAGGAGCAGAGCAGTAGGAGCTGCCTCTACCTCCACCACCTCAACCGCTTCCACCAGGAGCAGAGCAGCAGGAGCTGCCTCTGCCTCCACCACCTCCAGCAGAGCTGCCTCTGCCACCACCTCCTTCACCTCCTGGAGCAGAGCAGCAGGAGCTGCTTCTGCCTCCACCACCTCAAGCACTTCCACCAGGAGGAGAGCAGCAGGTGCTGCCCCTGCCTCTGCCACCTCCAGGAGCAGAGCTGCCTCTGCCTCCACCTCCTTCACCGCCTAGAGCAGAGCAGCAGGAGCTGCTTCCGTCTCCACCACCTGAACCACTTCCACCAGGAGGAGAGCAGCAGGTGCCTCCTCTGCCTCCGCCACCTCCAGGAGCAGAGCTGCCTCTGCCTCCACCTCCTTCAACGCTTGGAGCAGAGCAGCAGGAGCTGCCTTTGCCTCCACCATCTCAACCGCTTCCACCAGGAGAAGAGCAGCAGGAATGCCTCTGCCTTCGCCACCTCCAGGAGCAGAGCAGCAGGAACTAGAACCCCACTGAAAAGTTAAATGTCTCTGTAACTTCAAAACCGCAAAAGAGCTTAGGCTGCACTGAATAGTTTTGGTATCACTTCCCCCACTGTCACCATCACGAGGAGAGGAGCCAGAGTTGCCTCTACCTCCACCATCACCCCCAGCAGAGGAAGAATGCCTGCTGTCCCCATCACAACCAGCAGTGGAAGAATGGCTGCTGTCACCATCACAACCAGCAGAGGAAAAATGCCTGCTGGTTTCTCCTTCCGAGACAGAGAGAGAACCGCACCAGTCCCCTGCAAATGAGGTAGAGCCGCACCTGTCCCCTGCAAGAGAGGGAGAGTCACACCAGTCCCCTGCAAGTGAGGGAGAGTTGCACCAGTCCCCTGCAAGAGCAGGAGACTACATGCCGCTCCCACCTCCGTCGCTAGGAGACTACACTCTGCTTCCACCTCCGTCGCCAGGAGAATACATGCTGCTCCCACCTCCGTCGCCAGGAGCAGAGCAGCAAGAGCTGCCTCTATCTCCGCCACCTCCACCGGTAGAGCAGAGCAGCAGGAGCGGCCTCTGCCTCCACCTCCTTCACTGCCTGGAGCAGAGTAGCAGGAACTGCCTCTCCCTCTGCCACTTCCAAGAGCAGAGCAGCCTCTGACTCCACCGGAAGGAGCAGAGCAGCAGGAGCTGTCTCTGCCTCCGCCACCTCAACCATTTCCACCAGAAGCAGAGCAGTGGGAGCTGCCTCTGCCTCCATCACTTCAACCACGTCCACCAGGAGAAGAGCAGCAGGAGCTGCCTATGCCTTCGCCACCTCCAGGAGCAGAGCAGCAGGAACTAAACCCCACTGAAAAGCTAAATGCCTCCTTAACTTCGAAACCGGAAAAGATCTTAGGCTGCACTGAATAGTTTTGGTATCACTTACCCCACCGTCACAATCACGAGGAGAGGAGCCGGAGCTGCCTCTGCCTTCACCATCACCACCAGCAGAGGAAGAATGATTGCTGTCCGCATCACAACCAGCAGAGGAAGAATGCCTGCTGGTTTCCCCATCACAACCAGCAGAGGAAAAATGCTTGCTGGTTTCCCCTTCCGAGAGAAAAGGGAGAAGCGCACCAGTCCCCTGCAAATGAGGTAGAGCCGCACCAGTCCTCTGCAAAAGAGGTAGAGTCTCACCAGTCCCCTGCAAGTGAGTGCCTCCACCTCCTTTACTGCCTGGAGCCGAGCAGCAGGAACTGTCTCTGCCTCCGCCACCTCCAAGAGCAGAGCAGCCTCTGACTCCACCGCAAGGAGCAGAGCAGCAGGAGTTGCCTCTGCCTCCACCACTTCCACCAGGAGCAGTAGGAGCTGCCTCTGCCTCCACCACCTCCAGTAGCAGAGCAGCAGGAACTAAAACCACACTGAAAAGCTAAATGCCTCCGTAACTTCGAAACCGCAAAAGAGCTTAGGCTACACTGAATAGTATTGGTATCACTTACCCCACCGTCACCATCACGAGGAGAGGAGCCGGAGCTGCCTCTTCCTTCACCATCACCACCAGCAGAGTAAGAATGCCTGCTGGTTTCCCCATCACAACCAGCAGAGGAAAAATGCTGCTGGTTTCCCCTTCCGAGAGAAATGGGAGAACCGCACCAGTCCCCTGCAAAAGAGGTAGAGTCTCACTAGTCCCCTGCAAGTGAGTGAGAGTTGCACCAGTCCTCTGCAAAAGAGGTAGAGTCTCACTAGTCCCCTGCAAGTGAGTGAGAGTTGCACCAGTCCCCTGCAAGAGCAGGAGACTACACGCCGCTCCCACCTCCATCGCCAGGAGACTACACTCTGCTTCCACCTCCGTCGCCAGGAGCAGAGCAGCAGGAGCTGCCTCTGCCTCCGCCACCTCCAGGAGCAGAGCTGCCTCTGCCTCCACCTCCTTCACCGCCTGGAGCAGAGTAGCAGGAGCTACTTCTGCCTCCACCACCTCAACCACTTCCCTCCCACTCCCACCTCCGTCGCAAGGAGACTACACGCTCCTCCCACCTCCGTCGATAGGAGCAAACCAGCAGGAGCGGCCTCTGCTTTCACCACCTCCACCGCAAGAAGCAGAGCAGCAGGAGCTGTCTCTACCTCCACCTCCTTTACTGCCTGGAGCCGAGCAGCAGGAACTGCCTCTGCCTCCACCACCTCAACCACTTCCACAGGAGCAGAGGAGCTGCCTCTGCCTCCACCACCTCCAGTAGGAGAGCAGCAAGAACTAAAACCACACTGAAAAGCTAAATGCCTCCGTAACTTCGAAACCGCAAAAGAGCTTGGCTGCACTGAATAGTTATGGTTTCACTTCAACCAACGTCACCATCACGAGGAGAGGAGCCGGAGCTGCCTCTGCCTTCACCATCACCACCAGCAGAGGAAGAATGATTGCTGTCCGCATCACAACCAGCAGAGGAAAAATGCCTGCTGGTTTCTCCTTCCGAGACAGGGGGAGAACTGTACCAGTCCCCTGCAAGTGAGGGAGAGTTGCACCAGTCCCCGCAAGAGCAGGAGACTACACTCTGCTTCCACCTCCGTCGCCAGGAGACTACACGCTGCTCCGACATCCGTCGCCAGGAGCAGAGCAGCAGGATCTGCCTCTGTCTCCACCACCTCCACCGCCTGGAGCAGAGTAGCAGGAGCTGCTTCTGCCTCCACCACCGCAACCACCCCTCCCACTCCCACATCCGTCGCCAGGAGACTACACGCTCCTCCCACCTCCGTCGCTAGGAGCAGAGCAGCAGGAGCGGCCTCTGCTTTCACCACCTCCACCGCAAGAAGCAGAGCAGCAGGACCTGTCTCTGCCTCCACCTCCTTTACTGCCTGGAGCCGAGCAGCAGGAGATGCTTCTGACTCCACCAACCACTTCCACCAGGAGCATAGCAGCAGGAGCTGCCTCTGCCTCCGCCACCTCCAGGAGCAGAGCTGTCTCTGCCTCCACCTCCTTCACCGCCTGGAGCAGAGCAGCAGGAGCTGCTTCTGCCTCCACCACCTGAACACTTCCAACAGGAGGAGAGCAGCAGGAGCTGCCTCTGCCTCCGCTATCTCCAGGAGCAGAGCTGCCGCTGCCTCCACCTCCTTCACCGCCTGGAGCAGTGTAGCAGGAGCTGCTTCTGCCTCCACCACCGCAACCACTTCCCCCTCCCACTCCCACATCCGTCGCCAGGAGACTACACGCTCCTCCCACCTCCGTCGCTAGGAGCAGAGCAGCAGGAGCGGCCTCTGCTTTCACCACCTCCACCGCAAGAAGCAGAGCAGCAGGACCTGTCTCTGCCTCCACCTCCTTTAATGCCTGGAGCCGAGCAGCAGGAACTGCCTCTGCCTCCGCCACCTCCAAGAGAGCAGCCTCTGACTCCACCGCAAGGAGCAGAGCAGCAGGAGCTGCCTCTGTCTCCACCACCTCAACCACTTCCACCATGAGCAGTAGGAGCTGCCTCTGCCTCCACCACTTCCAGTAGCAGAGCAGCAAGAACTAAAACCACATTGAAAAGCTAAATGCCTCCGTAACTTCGAAACCGCAAAAGAGCTTAGGCTGCACTGAATAGTTTTGGTATCACTTACCCCACCGTCACTATCACGAGGAGAGGAGCCGGAGCTGCCTCTTCCTTCACCATCACCACCAGCAGAGTAAGAATGCCTGCTGGTTTCCCCATCACAACCAGCAGAGGAAAAATGCTTGCTGGTTTCCCCTTCCGAGAGAAATGGGAGAACCGCACCAGTCCCCTGCAAATGAGGTCGAGCCGCACCAGTCCTCTGCAAAAGAGGTAGAGTCTCACTAGTCCCCTGCAAGTGAGTGAGAGTTGCACCAGTCCCCTGCAAGAGCAGGAGACTACACGCCGCTACCACCTCCATCGCCAGGAGACTACACTCTGCTTCCACCTCCGTCGCCAGGAGCAGAGCAGCAGGAGCTGCCTCTGCCTCCACCTCCTTCATCGCCTGGAGCGGAGTAGCAGGAACTGCCTCTCCCTCTGCCACCTCCAAGAGCAGAGCAGCAGGAGCTGCTGCTGACTCCACCTCAAGGAGCAGAGCTGCCTCTGCTTTCACCACCTCCACCGCAAGAAGCAGAGCAGCAGGAGCTGTCTGTGCCTCCACCTCCTTTACTGCCTGCAGCAGAGCAGCAGGAGATGCTTCTGACTCCACCACTTGAACCACTTCCAACAGGAGGAGAGCAGCAGGAGCTGCCTCTGCCTCCGCCACCTCCAGGAGCAGAGCTGCCTCTGCCTCCACCTCCTTCACCGCCTGGAGCAGAGTAGCAGGAGCTGCTTCTGCCTCCACCACCTCATTCACTTCCCTCCAACTCCCACCTCCGTCGCAAGGAGACTACACGCTCCTCCCACCTCCGTCGATAGGAGCAAAGCAGCAGGAGCGGCCTCTGCTTTCACCACCTCCACCGCAAGAAGCAGAGGAGCAGGAGCTGTCTCTGCCTCCACCTCCTTTACTGCCTGGAGCCGAGCAGCAGGAGCTGTCTCTGCCTCCACCTCCTTTACTGCCTGGAGCCGAGCAGCAGGAGATGCTTCTGACTCCACCACACTTCCACCAGGAGTAGGAGCTGCCTCTGCCTCAACCACCTCCAGTAGCAGAGCAGCAGGAGCCTTCTCTGCCTCCATCTCCTTTACTGCCAGGAGCAGAGCAGCAGGAACTGCCTCTGCCTCCGCCACCTCCAAGAGCAGAGCAGCCTCTGACTCCACCCCAAGGAGCAGAGCAGCAGGAGCTGCCTCTGCCTCCACCACCTCAACCACTTCCACCAGGAGCAGTAGGAGCTGCCTCTGCCTCCACCACTTCCAGTAGCAGACAGCAAGAACTAAAACCACACTGAAAAGCTAAATGCCTCCGTAACTTCGAAACCGCAAAAGAGCTTGGCTGCACTGAATAGTTATGGTTTCACTTCCCCCACCGTCACCATCACGAGGAGAGGAGCCGGAGCTGCCTCTGCCTTCACCATCACCACCAGCAGAGGAAGAATGATTGCTGTCCGCATCACAACCAGCAGAGGAAGAATGGTTGCTGTCACCATCACAACCAGCAGAGGAAGAATGCCTGCTGGTTTCTCCTTCCGAGACAGGGGGAGAACTGTACCAGTCCCCTGCAAATGAGGTAGAGCCGCACCAGTCCCCTGCAAGTGAGGGAGAGTTGCACCAGTCCCCTGCAAGAGCAGGAGACTACACTCTGCTTCCACCTCCGTCGCCAGGAGACTACACGCTGCTCCGACATCCGTCGCCAGGAGCAGAGCAGCAGGATCTGCCTCTGTCTCCACCACCTCCACCTCCAGGAGCAGAGAAGCAGGAGCGGCCTCTGCCTTCACCTCCTTCACCGCCTGGAGCAGAGCAGCAGGAACTGCCTCTGCCTCCGCCACCTCCAAGAGCAGAGCAGCCTCTGACTCCACCGGTAGGAGGAGAGCAGCAGGAGCTGCTTCTGCCTCCACCACCTCAACCACTTCCCTCCCACATCCGTCGCCAGGAGACTACACGCTCCTCCCACCTCCGTCGCTAGGAGCAGAGCAGCAGGAGCGGCCTCTGCTTTCACCACCTCCACCGCAAGAAGCAGAGCAGCAGGACCTGTCTCTGCCTCCACCTCCTTTACTGCCTGGAGCCGAGCAGCAGGAACTGCCTCTGCCTCCGCCACCTCAGAGCAGAGCAGCCTCTGACTCCACCGCAAGGAGCAGAGCAGCAGGAGTTGCCTCTGCCTCCACCACGTCCACCAGGAGCAGTAGGAGCTACCTCTGCCTCCACCACCTCCAGTAGCAGAGCAGCAGGAACTAAAACCACACTGAAAAGATAAATGCCTCCTTAACTTCGAATCCGCAAAAGAGCTTAGGCTACACTGAATAGTATTGGTATCAATTACCCCACCGTCACCATCACGAGGAGAGGAGCCGGAGCTGCCTCTGCCTCCACCATCAGGACCAGCAGAGGAAGAATGCCTGCTGTCCCCATCACAACCAGCAGAGGAAGAATGCCTGCTGTCCCCATCACAACCAGCAGAGGAAGAATGCCTGCTGGTTTCCCCATCACAACCAGCAGAGGAAAAATGCCTGCTGGTTTCTCCTTCCGAGACAGAGGGAGAACCGTACCAGTCCCCTGCAAATGAGGTAGAGCCGCACCAGTCCTCTGCAAAAGAGGTAGAGCCGCACTAGTCCCCAGCAATAGAGGAAGAGTCACACCAGTCCCCTGCAAGTGAGGGAGAAATGCACCTGTCCCCTGCAAGAGCAGGAGAATACACGCCGCTCCCACCTCCGTCGCCAGGAGACTACACTCAGCTTCCACCTCCGTCGCAAGGAGACTACATGCTGCTCCCAGCTCCGTCGCCAGGAGCAGAGCAGCAGGAGCTGCCTGTCTCTGCCAGCTCCACGGGTAGGAGCAGAACAGCAGGAGCTGCCTCTGCCTCCACCTCCTTCATCGCCTGGAGCAGAGTAGCAGGAACTGCTTCTCCCTCTGCATCCTCCAAGACCAGAGCAGCAGGAGCTGCTGCTGACTCCACCTCAAGGAGCAGAGCTGCCTCTGCTTTCACCACCTCCACCGCCAGAAGCAGAGCAACAGGAGCTGCCTCTGCCTCCACCACCTCAACCACTTCCACAGGAGCAGAGGAGCTGCCTCTGCCTCCACCACCTCCAGTAGGAGAGCAGCAAGAACTAAAACCACACTGAAAAGCTAAATGCCTCCGTAACTTCGAAACCGCAAAAGAGCTTAGGCTGCACTGAATAGTTATGGTTTCACTTCCCCCACCGTCACCATCACAAGGAGAGGAGCCGGAGCTGCCTCTGCCTCCACCATCACGACCAGCAGAGGAAGAATGCCTGCTGTCCCCATCACAACCAGCAGAGGAAGAATGCCTGCTGGTTTCTCCTTCCGAGACAGGGGGAGAACTGTACCAGTCCCCTGCAAGTGAGGGAGAGTTGCACCAGTCCCCGCAAGAGCAGGAGACTACACTCTGCTCCCACCTCCGTCGCCAGGAGACTACACTCAGCTTCCACCTCCGTCGCAAGGAGACTACATGCTTCTCCCACCTCCGTCGCCAGGAGCAGAGCAGCAGGAGCTGCCTCTGTCTCCGCCAGCTCCACGGGTAGGAGCAGAGCAGCAGGAGCTGTCTGTGCCTCCACCTCCTTTACTGCCTGCAGCAGAGCAGCAGGAGATGCTTCTGACTCCACCAGTTGAACCACTTCCAACAGGAGGAGAGCAGCAGGAGCTGCCTCTGCCTCCGCCACCTCCAGGAGCAGAGCTGCCTCTGCCTCCACCTCCTTCACCGCCTGGAGCAGAGTAGCAGGAGCTGCTTCTGCCTCCACCACCTCAACCACTTCCCTCCCACTCCCACATCCGTCGCCAGGAGACTACACGCTCCTCCCACCTCCGTCGATAGGAGCAAAGCAGCAGGAGCGGCCTCTGCTTTCACCACCGCAAGAAGCAGAGCAGCAGGAGCTGTCTCTACCTCCACCTCCTTTACTGCCTGGAGCCGAGCAGCAGGAACTGCCTCGCCTCCGCCACCTCCAAGAGCAGAGCAGCCTCTGACTCCACCGCAAGGAGCAGAGCAGCAGGAGCTGTCTCTGCCTCCACCACCTCAACCACTTCCACAGGAGCAGAGGAGCTGCCTCTGCCTCCACCACCTCCAGTAGGAGAGCAGCAAGAACTAAAACCACACTGAAAAGCTAAATGCCTCCGTAACTTCGAAACCGCAAAAGAGCTTAGGCTGCACTGAATAGTTATGGTTTCACTTCCCCCACCGTCACCATCACGAGGAGAGGAGCCGGAGCTGCCTCTGCCTTCACCATCACCACCAGCAGAGGAAGAATGAGTGCTGTCTGCATCACAACCAGCAGAGGAAGAATGCCTGCTGGTTTCTCCTTCCGAGACAGGGGGAGAACTGTACCAGTCCCCTGCAAATGAGGTAGAGCCGCACCAGTCCCCTGCAAGTGAGGGAGAGTTGCACCAGTCCCCTGCAAGAGCAGGAGACTACACTCTGCTTCCACCTCCATCGCCAGGAGACTACACGCTGCTCCGACATCCGTCGCCAGGAGCAGAGCAGCAGGATCTGCCTCTGTCTCCACCACCTCCACCGGTAGGAGCAGAGCAGCAGGAGCGGCCTCTGCCTTCACCTCCTTCACCGCCTGGAGCAGAGCAGCAGGAACTGCCTCTGCCTCCGCCACCTCCAAGAGCAGAGCAGCCTCTGACTCCACCGGTAGGAGCAGAGCAGCAGGAGCTGCTTCTGCCTCCACCACCGCAACCACTTCCCTCCCACTCCCACATCCGTCGCCAGGAGACTACACGCTCCTCCCACCTCCGTCGCTAGGAGCAGAGCAGCAGGAGCGGCCTCTGCTTTCACCACCTCCACCGCAAGAAGCAGAGCAGCAGGACCTGTCTCTGCCTCCACCTCCTTTACTGCCTGGAGCCGAGCAGCAGGAACTGCCTCTGCCTCCGCCTCCTCCAAGAGAGCAGCCTGACTCCACCGCAAGGAGCAGAGCAGCAGGAGCAGCCTCTGTCTCCACCACCTCAACCACTTCCACCAGGAGCAGTAGGAGCTGTCTCTGCCTCCACCACTTCCAGTAGCAGAGCAGCAAGAACTAAAACCACACTGAAAAGCTAAATGCCTCCGTAACTTCGAAACCGCAAAAGAGCTTAGGCTGCACTGAATAGTTTTGGTATCACTTACCCCACCGTCACTATCACGAGGAGAGGAGCCGGAGCTGCCTCTTCCTTCACCATCACCACCAGCAGAGTAAGAATGCCTGCTGGTTTCCCCATCAAACCAGCAGAGGAAAAATGCTTGCTGCTTACCCCTTCCGAGAGAAATGGGAGAACCGCACCAGTCCCCTGCAAATGAGGTCGAGCCGCACCAGTCCTCTGCAAAAGAGGTAGAGTCTCACTAGTCCCCTGCAAGTGAGTGAGAGTTGCACCAGTCCCCTGCAAGAGCAGGAGACTACACGCCGCTCCCACCTCCATCGCCAGACTACACTCTGCTTCCACCTCCGTCGCCATGAGCAGAGCAGCAGGAGCTGCCTCTGCCTCCACCTCCTTCATCGCCTGGAGCAGAGTAGCAGGAACTGCCTTTCCCTCTGCCACCTCCAAGAGCAGAGCAGCAGGAGCTGCTGCTGACTCCACCTCAAGGAGCAGAGCTGCCTCTGCTTTCACCACCTCCACCGCAAGAAGCAGAGCAGCAGGAGCTGTCTGTGCCTCCACCTCCTTTACTGCCTGCAGCAGAGCAGCAGGAGATGCTTCTGACTCCACCACTTGAACCACTTCCAACAGGAGGAGAGCAGCAGGAGCTGCCTCTGCCTCCGCCACCTCCAGGAGCAGAGCTGCCTCTGCCTCCACCTCCTTCACCGCCTGGAGCAGAGTAGCAGGAGCTGCTTCTGCCTCCACCACCTCATTCACTTCCCTCCCACTCCCACCTCCGTCGCAAGGAGACTACACGCTCCTCTCACTCCGTCGCTAGAAGCAGAGCAGAAGGAGCGGCCTCTGCTTTCACCACCTCCACCGCAAGAAGCAGAGGAGCAGGAGCTGTCTCTGTCTCCACCTCCTTTACTGCCTGGAGGAGAGCAGCAGGAGCTGCCTCTGCCTCCGCTATCTCCAGGAGCAGAGCTGCCGCTGCCTCCACCTCCTTCACCGCCTGGAGCAGAGTAGCAGGAGCTGCTTCTGCCTCCACCACCGCAACCACTTCCATCCCACTCCCACATCCGTCGCCAGGAGACTACACGCTCCTCCCACCTCCGTCGCTAGGAGCAGAGCAGCAGGAGCGGCCTTTGCTTTCACCACCTCCACCGCAAGAAGCAGAGCAGCAGGACCTGTCTCTGCCTCCACCTCCTTTAATGCCTGGAGCCGAGCAGCAGGAACTGCCTCTGCCTCCGCCACCTCCAAGAGAGCAGCCTCTGACTCCACCGCAAGGAGCAGAGCAGCAGGAGCTGCCTCTGTCTCCACCACCTCAACCACTTCCACCATGAGCAGTAGGAGCTGCCTCTGCCTCCACCACTTCCAGTAGCAGAGCAGCAAGAACTAAAACCACATTGAAAAGCTAAATGCCTCCGTAACTTCGAAACCGCAAAAGAGCTTAGGCTGCACTGAATAGTTTTGGTATCACTTACCCCACCGTCACTATCACGAGGAGAGGAGCCGGAGCTGCCTCTGCCTTCACCATCACCACCAGCAGATGAAGAATGATTGCTGTCCGCATCACAACCAGCAGAGGAAGAATGGTTGCTGTCACCATCACAACCAGCAGAGGAAGAATGCCTGCTGGTTTCCCCATCACAACCAGCAGAGAAAAAATGCCTGCTGGTTTCTCCTTCCGAGACAGGGGGAGAACTGTACCAGTCCCCTGCAAGTGAGGGAGAGTTGCACCAGTCCCCTGCAAGAGCAGGAGACTACACTCTGCTTCCACCTCCGTCGCCAGGAGACTACACGCTGCTCCGACATCCGTCGCCAGGAGCAGAGCAGCAGGAGCTGCCTCTGACTCCACCGCACGGAGCAGAGCAGCAGGAGCTGCCTCTGCCTCCACCTTCTCAACCACTTCCACCAGGAGCAGAGCAGTAGGAGCTGCCTCTACCTCCACCACCTCAACCGCTTCCACCAGGAGCAGAGCAGCAGGAGCTGCCTCTGCCTCCGCCACCTCCAGGAGCAGAGCTGCCTCTGCCTCCACCTCCTTCACCGCCTGGAGCAGAGCAGCAGGAGCTGCCACTGCCTCCACCACCTCAACCACTTCCAACAGGAGCAGAGCAGCAGGAGCTGCCTCTGCCTCCGCCAACTCCAGGAGCAGAGCTGCCTCTGACTCCACCTTCTTCACCGCCTGGAGCAGAGCAGCAGGAGCTGCTTCTGTCTCCACCACCTGAACCACTTCCACCAGGAGGAGAGCAGCAGGAGCCTCCTCTGCCTCCGCCACCTCCAGGAGCAGAGCTGCCTCTGCCTCCACCTCCTTCAACGTTTGGAGCAGAGCAGCAGGAGCTGCCTTTGCCTCCACCACCTCAACCACTTCCACCAGGAGAAGAGCAGCAGGAGCTGCCTCTGCCTCCACCTCCTCAACCACTTCCACCAGGAGCAGAGCAGTAGGAGCTGCCTCTACCTCCACCACCTCAACCGCTTCCACCAGGAGCAGAGCAGCAGGAGCTGCCTCTGCCTCCACCACCTCCAGCAGAGCTGCCTCTGCCACCACCTCCTTCACCTCCTGGAGCAGAGCAGCAGGAGCTGCTTCTGCCTCCACCACCTCAAGCACTTCCACCAGGAGGAGAGCAGCAGGTGCTGCCCCTGCCTCTGCCACCTCCAGGAGCAGAGCTGCCTCTGCCTCCACCTCCTTCACCGCCTAGAGCAGAGCAGCAGGAGCTGCTTCCGTCTCCACCACCTGAACCACTTCCACCAGGAGGAGAGCAGCAGGTGCCTCCTCTGCCTCCGCCACCTCCAGGAGCAGAGCTGCCTCTGCCTCCACCTCCTTCAACGCTTGGAGCAGAGCAGCAGGAGCTGCCTTTGCCTCCACCATCTCAACCGCTTCCACCAGGAGAAGAGCAGCAGGAATGCCTCTGCCTTCGCCACCTCCAGGAGCAGAGCAGCAGGAACTAGAACCCCACTGAAAAGTTAAATGTCTCTGTAACTTCAAAACCGCAAAAGAGCTTAGGCTGCACTGAATAGTTTTGGTATCACTTCCCCCACTGTCACCATCACGAGGAGAGGAGCCAGAGTTGCCTCTACCTCCACCATCACCCCCAGCAGAGGAAGAATGCCTGCTGTCCCCATCACAACCAGCAGTGGAAGAATGGCTGCTGTCACCATCACAACCAGCAGAGGAAAAATGCCTGCTGGTTTCTCCTTCCGAGACAGAGAGAGAACCGCACCAGTCCCCTGCAAATGAGGTAGAGCCGCACCTGTCCCCTGCAAGAGAGGGAGAGTCACACCAGTCCCCTGCAAGTGAGGGAGAGTTGCACCAGTCCCCTGCAAGAGCAGGAGACTACATGCCGCTCCCACCTCCGTCGCTAGGAGACTACACTCTGCTTCCACCTCCGTCGCCAGGAGAATACATGCTGCTCCCACCTCCGTCGCCAGGAGCAGAGCAGCAAGAGCTGCCTCTATCTCCGCCACCTCCACCGGTAGAGCAGAGCAGCAGGAGCGGCCTCTGCCTCCACCTCCTTCACTGCCTGGAGCAGAGTAGCAGGAACTGCCTCTCCCTCTGCCACCTCCAAGAGCAGAGCAGCCTCTGACTCCACCGGAAGGAGCAGAGCAGCAGGAGCTGTCTCTGCCTCCGCCACCTCAACCATTTCCACCAGAAGCAGAGCAGTGGGAGCTGCCTCTGCCTCCATCACCTCAACCACGTCCACCAGGAGAAGAGCAGCAGGAGCTGCCTATGCCTTCGCCACCTCCAGGAGCAGAGCAGCAGGAACTAAACCCCACTGAAAAGCTAAATGCCTCCTTAACTTCGAAACCGGAAAAGATCTTAGGCTGCACTGAATAGTTTTGGTATCACTTACCCCACCGTCACAATCACGAGGAGAGGAGCCGGAGCTGCCTCTGCCTTCACCATCACCACCAGCAGAGGAAGAATGATTGCTGTCCGCATCACAACCAGCAGAGGAAGAATGCCTGCTGGTTTCCCCATCACAACCAGCAGAGGAAAAATGCTTGCTGGTTTCCCCTTCCGAGAGAAAAGGGAGAAGCGCACCAGTCCCCTGCAAATGAGGTAGAGCCGCACCAGTCCTCTGCAAAAGAGGTAGAGTCTCACCAGTCCCCTGCAAGTGAGTGCCTCCACCTCCTTTACTGCCTGGAGCCGAGCAGCAGGAACTGCCTCTGCCTCCGCCACCTCCAAGAGCAGAGCAGCCTCTGACTCCACCGCAAGGAGCAGAGCAGCAGGAGTTGCCTCTGCCTCCACCACTTCCACCAGGAGCAGTAGGAGCTGCCTCTGCCTCCACCACCTCCAGTAGCAGAGCAGCAGGAACTAAAACCACACTGAAAAGATAAATGCCTCCGTAACTTCGAAACCGCAAAAGAGCTTAGGCTACACTGAATAGTATTGGTATCACTTACCCCACCGTCACCATCACGAGGAGAGGAGCCGGAGCTGCCTCTTCCTTCACCATCACCACCAGCAGAGTAAGAATGCCTGCTGGTTTCCCCATCACAACCAGCAGAGGAAAAATGCTGCTGGTTTCCCCTTCCGAGAGAAATGGGAGAACCGCACCAGTCCCCTGCAAAAGAGGTAGAGTCTCACTAGTCCCCTGCAAGTGAGTGAGAGTTGCACCAGTCCTCTGCAAAAGAGGTAGAGTCTCACTAGTCCCCTGCAAGTGAGTGAGAGTTGCACCAGTCCCCTGCAAGAGCAGGAGACTACACGCCGCTCCCACCTCCATCGCCAGGAGACTACACTCTGCTTCCACCTCCGTCGCCAGGAGCAGAGCAGCAGGAGCTGCCTCTGCCTCCGCCACCTCCAGGAGCAGAGCTGCCTCTGCCTCCACCTCCTTCACCGCCTGGAGCAGAGTAGCAGGAGCTGCTTCTGCCTCCACCACCTCAACCACTTCCCTCCCACTCCCACCTCCGTCGCAAGGAGACTACACGCTCCTCCCACCTCCGTCGATAGGAGCAAACCAGCAGGAGCGGCCTCTGCTTTCACCACCTCCACCGCAAGAAGCAGAGCAGCAGGAGCTGTCTCTACCTCTACCTCCTTTACTGACTGGAGCCGAGCAGCAGGAACTGCCTCTGCCTCCACCACCTCAACCACTTCCACAGGAGCAGAGGAGCTGCCTCTGCCTCCACCACCTCCAGTAGGAGAGCAGCAAGAACTAAAACCACACTGAAAAGCTAAATGCCTCCGTAACTTCGAAACCGCAAAAGAGCTTGGCTGCACTGAATAGTTATGGTTTCACTTCAACCAACGTCACCATCACGAGGAGAGGAGCCGGAGCTGCCTCTGCCTTCACCATCACCACCAGCAGAGGAAGAATGATTGCTGTCCGCATCACAACCAGCAGAGGAAAAATGCCTGCTGGTTTCTCCTTCCGAGACAGGGGGAGAACTGTACCAGTCCCCTGCAAGTGAGGGAGAGTTGCACCAGTCCCCGCAAGAGCAGGAGACTACACTCTGCTTCCACCTCCGTCGCCAGGAGACTACACGCTGCTCCGACATCCGTCGCCAGGAGCAGAGCAGCAGGATCTGCCTCTGTCTCCACCACCTCCACCGCCTGGAGCAGAGTAGCAGGAGCTGCTTCTGCCTCCACCACCGCAACCACCCCTCCCACTCCCACATCCGTCGCCAGGAGACTACACGCTCCTCCCACCTCCGTCGCTAGGAGCAGAGCAGCAGGAGCGGCCTCTGCTTTCACCACCTCCACCGCAAGAAGCAGAGCAGCAGGACCTGTCTCTGCCTCCACCTCCTTTACTGCCTGGAGCCGAGCAGCAGGAGATGCTTCTGACTCCACCAACCACTTCCACCAGGAGCATAGCAGCAGGAGCTGCCTCTGCCTCCGCCACCTCCAGGAGCAGAGCTGTCTCTGCCTCCACCTCCTTCACCGCCTGGAGCAGAGCAGCAGGAGCTGCTTCTGCCTCCACCACCTGAACACTTCCAACAGGAGGAGAGCAGCAGGAGCTGCCTCTGCCTCCGCTATCTCCAGGAGCAGAGCTGCCGCTGCCTCCACCTCCTTCACCGCCTGGAGCAGTGTAGCAGGAGCTGCTTCTGCCTCCACCACCGCAACCACTTCCCCCTCCCACTCCCACATCCGTCGCCAGGAGACTACACGCTCCTCCCACCTCCGTCGCTAGGAGCAGAGCAGCAGGAGCGGCCTCTGCTTTCACCACCTCCACCGCAAGAAGCAGAGCAGCAGGACCTGTCTCTGCCTCCACCTCCTTTAATGCCTGGAGCCGAGCAGCAGGAACTGCCTCTGCCTCCGCCACCTCCAAGAGAGCAGCCTCTGACTCCACCGCAAGGAGCAGAGCAGCAGGAGCTGCCTCTGTCTCCACCACCTCAACCACTTCCACCATGAGCAGTAGGAGCTGCCTCTGCCTCCACCACTTCCAGTAGCAGAGCAGCAAGAACTAAAACCACATTGAAAAGCTAAATGCCTCCGTAACTTCGAAACCGCAAAAGAGCTTAGGCTGCACTGAATAGTTTTGGTATCACTTACCCCACCGTCACTATCACGAGGAGAGGAGCCGGAGCTGCCTCTTCCTTCACCATCACCACCAGCAGAGTAAGAATGCCTGCTGGTTTCCCCATCACAACCAGCAGAGGAAAAATGCTTGCTGGTTTCCCCTTCCGAGAGAAATGGGAGAACCGCACCAGTCCCCTGCAAATGAGGTCGAGCCGCACCAGTCCTCTGCAAAAGAGGTAGAGTCTCACTAGTCCCCTGCAAGTGAGTGAGAGTTGCACCAGTCCCCTGCAAGAGCAGGAGACTACACGCCGCTACCACCTCCATCGCCAGGAGACTACACTCTGCTTCCACCTCCGTCGCCAGGAGCAGAGCAGCAGGAGCTGCCTCTGCCTCCACCTCCTTCATCGCCTGGAGCGGAGTAGCAGGAAATGCCTCTCCCTCTGCCACCTCCAAGAGCAGAGCAGCAGGAGCTGCTGCTGACTCCACCTCAAGGAGCAGAGCTGCCTCTGCTTTCACCACCTCCACCGCAAGAAGCAGAGCAGCAGGAGCTGTCTGTGCCTCCACCTCCTTTACTGCCTGCAGCAGAGCAGCAGGAGATGCTTCTGACTCCACCACTTGAACCACTTCCAACAGGAGGAGAGCAGCAGGAGCTGCCTCTGCCTCCGCCACCTCCAGGAGCAGAGCTGCCTCTGCCTCCACCTCCTTCACCGCCTGGAGCAGAGTAGCAGGAGCTGCTTCTGCCTCCACCACCTCATTCACTTCCCTCCCACTCCCACCTCCGTCGCAAGGAGACTACACGCTCCTCCCACCTCCGTCGATAGGAGCAAAGCAGCAGGAGCGGCCTCTGCTTTCACCACCTCCACCGCAAGAAGCAGAGGAGCAGGAGCTGTCTCTGCCTCCACCTCCTTTACTGCCTGGAGCAGAGCAGCAGGAGTTGCCTCTGCCTCCACCACGTCCACCAGGAGCAGTAGGAGCTACCTCTGCCTCCACCACCTCCAGTAGCAGAGCAGCAGGAACTAAAACCACACTGAAAAGATAAATGCCTCCTTAACTTCGAATCCGCAAAAGAGCTTAGGCTACACTGAATAGTATTGGTATCAATTACCCCACCGTCACCATCACGAGGAGAGGAGCCGGAGCTGCCTCTGCCTCCACCATCAGGACCAGCAGAGGAAGAATGCCTGCTGTCCCCATCACAACCAGCAGAGGAAGAATGCCTGCTGTCCCCATCACAACCAGCAGAGGAAGAATGCCTGCTGGTTTCCCCATCACAACCAGCAGAGGAAAAATGCCTGCTGGTTTCTCCTTCCGAGACAGGGAGAACCGTACCAGTCCCCTGCAAATGAGGTAGAGCCGCACCAGTCCTCTGCAAAAGAGGTAGAGCCGCACTAGTCCCCAGCAATAGAGGAAGAGTCACACCAGTCCCCTGCAAGTGAGGGAGAAATGCACCTGTCCCCTGCAAGAGCAGGAGAATACACGCCGCTCCCACCTCCGTCGCCAGGAGACTACACTCAGCTTCCACCTCCGTCGCAAGGAGACTACATGCTGCTCCCAGCTCCGTCGCCAGGAGCAGAGCAGCAGGAGCTGCCTCTGTCTCCGCCAGCTCCACGGGTAGGAGCAGAACAGCAGGAGCTGCCTCTGCCTCCACCTCCTTCATCGCCTGGAGCAGAGTAGCAGGAACTGCCTCTCCCTCTGCATCCTCCAAGACCAGAGCAGCAGGAGCTGCTGCTGACTCCACCTCAAGGAGCAGAGCTGCCTCTGCTTTCACCACCTCCACCGCCAGAAGCAGAGCAACAGGAGCTGCCTCTGCCTCCACCACCTCAACCACTTCCACAGGAGCAGAGGAGCTGCCTCTGCCTCCACCACCTCCAGTAGGAGAGCAGCAAGAACTAAAACCACACTGAAAAAAGCTAAATGCCTCCGTAACTTCGAAACCGC
The DNA here is from genome assembly GCF_902713425.1 of Acipenser ruthenus. NCBI lineage: Eukaryota > Metazoa > Chordata > Actinopteri > Acipenseriformes > Acipenseridae > Acipenser > Acipenser ruthenus. The sequence continues at coordinate 37,579,103 of NC_081194.1, forward strand.
AAAAGAGCTTAGGCTGCACTGAATAGTTATGGTTTCACTTCCCCCACCGTCACCATCACGAGGAGAGGAGCCGGAGCTGCCTCTGCCTCCACCATCACGACCAGCAGAGGAAGAATGCCTGCTGTCCCCATCACAACCAGCAGAGGAAGAATGCCTGCTGGTTTCTCCTTCCGAGACAGGGGGAGAACTGTACCAGTCCCCTGCAAGTGAGGGAGAGTTGCACCAGTCCCCGCAAGAGCAGGAGACTACACTCTGCTCCCACCTCCGTCGCCAGGAGACTACACTCAGCTTCCACCTCCGTCGCAAGGAGACTACATGCTTCTCCCACCTCCGTCGCCAGGAGCAGAGCAGCAGGAGCTGCCTCTGTCTCCGCCAGCTCCACGGGTAGGAGCAGAGCAGCAGGAGCTGCTTCTGCCTCCACCACCTGAACCACTTCCAACAGGAGGAGAGCAGCAGGAGCTGCCTCTGCCTCCGCCACCTCCAGGAGCAGAGCTGCCTCTGCCTCCACCTCCTTCACCGCCTGGAGCAGAGTAGCAGGAGCTGCTTCTGCCTCCACCACCTCAACCACTTCCCTCCCACTCCCACATCCGTCGCCAGGAGACTACACGCTCCTCCCACCTCCGTCGATAGGAGCAAAGCAGCAGGAGCGGCCTCTGCTTTCACCACCGCAAGAAGCAGAGCAGCAGGAGCTGTCTCTACCTCCACCTCCTTTACTGCCTGGAGCCGAGCAGCAGGAACTGCCTCGCCTCCGCCACCTCCAAGAGCAGAGCAGCCTCTGACTCCACCGCAAGGAGCAGAGCAGCAGGAGCTGCCTCTGCCTCCACCACCTCAACCACTTCCACAGGAGCAGAGGAGCTGCCTCTGCCTCCACCACCTCCAGTAGGAGAGCAGCAAGAACTAAAACCACACTGAAAAGCTAAATGCCTCCGTAACTTCGAAACCGCAAAAGAGCTTAGGCTGCACTGAATAGTTATGGTTTCACTTCCCCCACCGTCACCATCACGAGGAGAGGAGCCGGAGCTGCCTCTGCCTTCACCATCACCACCAGCAGAGGAAGAATGAGTGCTGTCTGCATCACAACCAGCAGAGGAAGAATGGTTGCTGTCACCATCACAACCAGCAGAGGAAGAATGCCTGCTGGTTTCTCCTTCCGAGACAGGGGGAGAACTGTACCAGTCCCCTGCAAATGAGGTAGAGCCGCACCAGTCCCCTGCAAGTGAGGGAGAGTTGCACCAGTCCCCTGCAAGAGCAGGAGACTACACTCTGCTTCCACCTCCGTCGCCAGGAGACTACACGCTGCTCCGACATCCGTCGCCAGGAGCAGAGCAGCAGGATCTGCCTCTGTCTCCACCACCTCCACCGGTAGGAGCAGAGCAGCAGGAGCGGCCTCTGCCTTCACCTCCTTCACCGCCTGGAGCAGAGCAGCAGGAACTGCCTCTGCCTCCGCCACCTCCAAGAGCAGAGCAGCCTCTGACTCCACCGGTAGGAGCAGAGCAGCAGGAGCTGCTTCTGCCTCCACCACCGCAACCACTTCCCTCCCACTCCCACATCCGTCGCCAGGAGACTACACGCTCCTCCCACCTCCGTCGCTAGGAGCAGAGCAGCAGGAGCGGCCTCTGCTTTCACCACCTCCACCGCAAGAAGCAGAGCAGCAGGACCTGTCTCTGCCTCCACCTCCTTTACTGCCTGGAGCCGAGCAGCAGGAACTGCCTCTGCCTCCGCCTCCTCCAAGAGAGCAGCCTGACTCCACCGCAAGGAGCAGAGCAGCAGGAGCAGCCTCTGTCTCCACCACCTCAACCACTTCCACCAGGAGCAGTAGGAGCTGTCTCTGCCTCCACCTCCTTTACTGCCTGGAGCCGAGCAGCAGGAACTGCCTCTGCCTCCGCCACCTCAGAGCAGAGCAGCCTCTGACTCCACCGCAAGGAGCAGAGCAGCAGGAGTTGCCTCTGCCTCCACCACGTCCACCAGGAGCAGTAGGAGCTACCTCTGCCTCCACCACCTCCAGTAGCAGAGCAGCAGGAACTAAAACCACACTGAAAAGATAAATGCCTCCTTAACTTCGAATCCGCAAAAGAGCTTAGGCTACACTGAATAGTATTGGTATCAATTACCCCACCGTCACCATCACGAGGAGAGGAGCCGGAGCTGCCTCTGCCTCCACCATCAGGACCAGCAGAGGAAGAATGCCTGCTGTCCCCATCACAACCAGCAGAGGAAGAATGCCTGCTGTCCCCATCACAACCAGCAGAGGAAGAATGCCTGCTGGTTTCCCCATCACAACCAGCAGAGGAAAAATGCCTGCTGGTTTCTCCTTCCGAGACAGAGGGAGAACCGTACCAGTCCCCTGCAAATGAGGTAGAGCCGCACCAGTCCTCTGCAAAAGAGGTAGAGCCGCACTAGTCCCCAGCAATAGAGGAAGAGTCACACCAGTCCCCTGCAAGTGAGGGAGAAATGCACCTGTCCCCTGCAAGAGCAGGAGAATACACGCCGCTCCCACCTCCTTCGCAAGGAGACTACATGCTGCTCCCAGCTCCGTCGCCAGGAGCAGAGCAGCAGGAGCTGCCTGTCTCTGCCAGCTCCACGGGTAGGAGCAGAACAGCAGGAGCTGCCTCTGCCTCCACCTCCTTCATCGCCTGGAGCAGAGTAGCAGGAACTGCCTCTCCCTCTGCATCCTCCAAGACCAGAGCAGCAGGAGCTGCTGCTGACTCCACCTCAAGGAGCAGAGCTGCCTCTGCTTTCACCACCTCCACCGCCAGAAGCAGAGCAACAGGAGCTGCCTCTGCCTCCACCACCTCAACCACTTCCACAGGAGCAGAGGAGCTGCCTCTGCCTCCACCACCTCCAGTAGGAGAGCAGCAAGAACTAAAACCACACTGAAAAGCTAAATGCCTCCGTAACTTCGAAACCGCAAAAGAGCTTAGGCTGCACTGAATAGTTATGGTTTCACTTCCCCCACCGTCACCATCACGAGGAGAGGAGCCGGAGCTGCCTCTGCCTCCACCATCACGACCAGCAGAGGAAGAATGCCTGCTGTCCCCATCACAACCAGCAGAGGAAGAATGCCTGCTGGTTTCTCCTTCCGAGACAGGGGGAGAACTGTACCAGTCCCCTGCAAGTGAGGGAGAGTTGCACCAGTCCCCGCAAGAGCAGGAGACTACACTCTGCTCCCACCTCCGTCGCCAGGAGACTACACTCTGCTTCCACCTCCATCGCCAGGAGACTACACGCTGCTCCGACATCCGTCGCCAGGAGCAGAGCAGCAGGATCTGCCTCTGTCTCCACCACCTCCACCGGTAGGAGCAGAGCAGCAGGAGCGGCCTCTGCCTTCACCTCCTTCACCGCCTGGAGCAGAGCAGCAGGAACTGCCTCTGCCTCCGCCACCTCCTAGAGCAGAGCAGCCTCTGACTCCACCGGTAGGAGCAGAGCAGCAGGAGCTGCTTCTGCCTCCACCACCGCAACCACTTCCCTCCCACTCCCACATCCGTCGCCAGGAGACTACACGCTCCTCCCACCTCCGTCGCTAGGAGCAGAGCAGCAGGAGCGGCCTCTGCTTTCACCACCTCCACCGCAAGAAGCAGAGCAGCAGGACCTGTCTCTGCCTCCACCTCCTTTACTGCCTGGAGCCGAGCAGCAGGAACTGCCTCTGCCTCCGCCTCCTCCAAGAGAGCAGCCTGACTCCACCGCAAGGAGCAGAGCAGCAGGAGCAGCCTCTGTCTCCACCACCTCAACCACTTCCACCAGGAGCAGTAGGAGCTGTCTCTGCCTCCACCACTTCCAGTAGCAGAGCAGCAAGAACTAAAACCACACTGAAAAGCTAAATGCCTCCGTAACTTCGAAACCGCAAAAGAGCTTAGGCTGCACTGAATAGTTTTGGTATCACTTACCCCACCGTCACTATCACGAGGAGAGGAGCCGGAGCTGCCTCTTCCTTCACCATCACCCCCAGCAGAGTAAGAATGCCTGCTGGTTTCCCCATCAAACCAGCAGAGGAAAAATGCTTGCTGCTTACCCCTTCCGAGAGAAATGGGAGAACCGCACCAGTCCCCTGCAAATGAGGTCGAGCCGCACCAGTCCTCTGCAAAAGAGGTAGAGTCTCACTAGTCCCCTGCAAGTGAGTGAGAGTTGCACCAGTCCCCTGCAAGAGCAGGAGACTACACGCCGCTCCCACCTCCATCGCCAGACTACACTCTGCTTCCACCTCCGTCGCCATGAGCAGAGCAGCAGGAGCTGCCTCTGCCTCCACCTCCTTCATCGCCTGGAGCAGAGTAGCAGGAACTGCCTTTCCCTCTGCCACCTCCAAGAGCAGAGCAGCAGGAGCTGCTGCTGACTCCACCTCAAGGAGCAGAGCTGCCTCTGCTTTCACCACCTCCACCGCAAGAAGCAGAGCAGCAGGAGCTGTCTGTGCCTCCACCTCCTTTACTGCCTGCAGCAGAGCAGCAGGAGATGCTTCTGACTCCACCACTTGAACCACTTCCAACAGGAGGAGAGCAGCAGGAGCTGCCTCTGCCTCCGCCACCTCCAGGAGCAGAGCTGCCTCTGCCTCCACCTCCTTCACCGCCTGGAGCAGAGTAGCAGGAGCTGCTTCTGCCTCCACCACCTCATTCACTTCCCTCCCACTCCCACCTCCGTCGCAAGGAGACTACACGCTCCTCTCACTCCGTCGCTAGAAGCAGAGCAGAAGGAGCGGCCTCTGCTTTCACCACCTCCACCGCAAGAAGCAGAGGAGCAGGAGCTGTCTCTGTCTCCACCTCCTTTACTGCCTGGAGGAGAGCAGCAGGAGCTGCCTCTGCCTCCGCTATCTCCAGGAGCAGAGCTGCCGCTGCCTCCACCTCCTTCACCGCCTGGAGCAGAGTAGCAGGAGCTGCTTCTGCCTCCACCACCGCAACCACTTCCATCCCACTCCCACATCCGTCGCCAGGAGACTACACGCTCCTCCCACCTCCGTCGCTAGGAGCAGAGCAGCAGGAGCGGCCTTTGCTTTCACCACCTCCACCGCAAGAAGCAGAGCAGCAGGACCTGTCTCTGCCTCCACCTCCTTTAATGCCTGGAGCCGAGCAGCAGGAACTGCCTCTGCCTCCGCCACCTCCAAGAGAGCAGCCTCTGACTCCACCGCAAGGAGCAGAGCAGCAGGAGCTGCCTCTGTCTCCACCACCTCAACCACTTCCACCATGAGCAGTAGGAGCTGCCTCTGCCTCCACCACTTCCAGTAGCAGAGCAGCAAGAACTAAAACCACATTGAAAAGCTAAATGCCTCCGTAACTTCGAAACCGCAAAAGAGCTTAGGCTGCACTGAATAGTTTTGGTATCACTTACCCCACCGTCACTATCACGAGGAGAGGAGCCGGAGCTGCCTCTTCCTTCACCATCACCACCAGCAGAGTAAGAATGCCTGCTGGTTTCCCCATCACAACCAGCAGAGGAAAAATGCTTGCTGGTTTCCCCTTCCGAGAGAAATGGGAGAACCGCACCAGTCCCCTGCAAATGAGGTCGAGCCGCACCAGTCCTCTGCAAAAGAGGTAGAGTCTCACTAGTCCCCTGCAAGTGAGTGAGAGTTGCACCAGTCCCCTGCAAGAGCAGGAGACTACACGCCGCTCCCACCTCCATCGCCAGGAGACTACACTCTGCTTCCACCTCCGTCGCCAGGAGCAGAGCAGCAGGAGCTGCCTCTGCCTCCACCTCCTTCATCGCCTGGAGCGGAGTAGCAGGAACTGCCTCTCCCTCTGCCACCTCCAAGAGCAGAGCAGCAGGAGCTGCTGCTGACTCCACCTCAAGGAGCAGAGCTGCCTCTGCTTTCACCACCTCCACCGCAAGAAGCAGAGCAGCAGGAGCTGTCTGTGCCTCCACCTCCTTTACTGCCTGCAGCAGAGCAGCAGGAGATGCTTCTGACTCCACCACTTGAACCACTTCCAACAGGAGGAGAGCAGCAGGAGCTGCCTCTGCCTCCGCCACCTCCAGGAGCAGAGCTGCCTCTGCCTCCACCTCCTTCACCGCCTGGAGCAGAGTAGCAGGAGCTGCTTCTGCCTCCACCACCTCATTCACTTCCCTCCCACTCCCACCTCCGTCGCAAGGAGACTACACGCTCCTCCCACCTCCGTCGATAGGAGCAAAGCAGCAGGAGCGGCCTCTGCTTTCACCACCTCCACCGCAAGAAGCAGAGGAGCAGGAGCTGTCTCTGCCTCCACCTCCTTTACTGCCTGGAGCCGAGCAGCAGGAGCTGTCTCTGCCTCCACCTCCTTTACTGCCTGGAGCCGAGCAGCAGGAGATGCTTCTGACTCCACCACACTTCCACCAGGAGTAGGAGCTGCCTCTGCCTCAACCACCTCTAGCAGAGCAGCAGGAGCCTTCTCTGCCTCCATCTCCTTTACTGCCAGGAGCAGAGCAGCAGGAACTGTCTCTGCCTCCGCCACCTCCAAGAGCAGAGCAGCCTCTGACTCCACCCCAAGGAGCAGAGCAGCAGGAGCTGCCTCTGCCTCCACCACCTCAACCACTTCCACCAGGAGCAGTAGGAGCTGCCTCTGCCTCCACCACTTCCAGTAGCAGACAGCAAGAACTAAAACCACACTGAAAAGCTAAATGCCTCCGTAACTTCGAAACCGCAAAAGAGCTTGGCTGCACTGAATAGTTATGGTTTCACTTCCCCCACCGTCACCATCACGAGGAGAGGAGCCGGAGCTGCCTCTGCCTTCACCATCACCACCAGCAGAGGAAGAATGATTGCTGTCCGCATCACAACCAGCAAAGGAAGAATGGTTGCTGTCACCATCACAACCAGCAGAGGAAGAATGCCTGCTGGTTTCCCCATCACAACCAGCAGAGAAAAAATGCCTGCTGGTTTCTCCTTCCGAGACAGGGGGAGAACTGTACCAGTCCCCTGCAAGTGAGGGAGAGTTGCACCAGTCCCCTGCAAGAGCAGGAGACTACACTCTGCTTCCACCTCCGTCGCCAGGAGACTACACGCTGCTCCGACATCCGTCGCCAGGAGCAGAGCAGCAGGAGCTGCCTCTGACTCCACCGCACGGAGCAGAGCAGCAGGAGCTGCCTCTGCCTCCACCTTCTCAACCACTTCCACCAGGAGCAGAGCAGTAGGAGCTGCCTCTACCTCCACCACCTCAACCGCTTCCACCAGGAGCAGAGCAGCAGGAGCTGCCTCTGCCTCCGCCACCTCCAGGAGCAGAGCTGCCTCTGCCTCCACCTCCTTCACCGCCTGGAGCAGAGCAGCAGGAGCTGCCACTGCCTCCACCACCTCAACCACTTCCAACAGGAGCAGAGCAGCAGGAGCTGCCTCTGCCTCCGCCAACTCCAGGAGCAGAGCTGCCTCTGACTCCACCTTCTTCACCGCCTGGAGCAGAGCAGCAGGAGCTGCTTCTGTCTCCACCACCTGAACCACTTCCACCAGGAGGAGAGCAGCAGGAGCCTCCTCTGCCTCCGCCACCTCCAGGAGCAGAGCTGCCTCTGCCTCCACCTCCTTCAACGTTTGGAGCAGAGCAGCAGGAGCTGCCTTTGCCTCCACCACCTCAACCACTTCCACCAGGAGAAGAGCAGCAGGAGCTGCCTCTGCCTCCACCTCCTCAACCACTTCCACCAGGAGCAGAGCAGTAGGAGCTGCCTCTACCTCCACCACCTCAACCGCTTCCACCAGGAGCAGAGCAGCAGGAGCTGCCTCTGCCTCCACCACCTCCAGCAGAGCTGCCTCTGCCACCACCTCCTTCACCTCCTGGAGCAGAGCAGCAGGAGCTGCTTCTGCCTCCACCACCTCAAGCACTTCCACCAGGAGGAGAGCAGCAGGTGCTGCCCCTGCCTCTGCCACCTCCAGGAGCAGAGCTGCCTCTGCCTCCACCTCCTTCACCGCCTAGAGCAGAGCAGCAGGAGCTGCCTTTGCCTCCACCATCTCAACCGCTTCCACCAGGAGAAGAGCAGCAGGAATGCCTCTGCCTTCGCCACCTCCAGGAGCAGAGCAGCAGGAACTAGAACCCCACTGAAAAGTTAAATGTCTCTGTAACTTCAAAACCGCAAAAGAGCTTAGGCTGCACTGAATAGTTTTGGTATCACTTCCCCCACTGTCACCATCACGAGGAGAGGAGCCAGAGTTGCCTCTACCTCCACCATCACCCCCAGCAGAGGAAGAATGCCTGCTGTCCCCATCACAACCAGCAGTGGAAGAATGGCTGCTGTCACCATCACAACCAGCAGAGGAAAAATGCCTGCTGGTTTCTCCTTCCGAGACAGAGAGAGAACCGCACCAGTCCCCTGCAAATGAGGTAGAGCCGCACCTGTCCCCTGCAAGAGAGGGAGAGTCACACCAGTCCCCTGCAAGTGAGGGAGAGTTGCACCAGTCCCCTGCAAGAGCAGGAGACTACATGCCGCTCCCACCTCCGTCGCTAGGAGACTACACTCTGCTTCCACCTCCGTCGCCAGGAGAATACATGCTGCTCCCACCTCCGTCGCCAGGAGCAGAGCAGCAAGAGCTGCCTCTATCTCCGCCACCTCCACCGGTAGAGCAGAGCAGCAGGAGCGGCCTCTGCCTCCACCTCCTTCACTGCCTGGAGCAGAGTAGCAGGAACTGCCTCTCCCTCTGCCACCTCCAAGAGCAGAGCAGCCTCTGACTCCACCGGAAGGAGCAGAGCAGCAGGAGCTGTCTCTGCCTCCGCCACCTCAACCATTTCCACCAGAAGCAGAGCAGTGGGAGCTGCCTCTGCCTCCATCACCTCAACCACGTCCACCAGGAGAAGAGCAGCAGGAGCTGCCTATGCCTTCGCCACCTCCAGGAGCAGAGCAGCAGGAACTAAACCCCACTGAAAAGCTAAATGCCTCCTTAACTTCGAAACCGGAAAAGATCTTAGGCTGCACTGAATAGTTTTGGTATCACTTACCCCACCGTCACAATCACGAGGAGAGGAGCCGGAGCTGCCTCTGCCTTCACCATCACCACCAGCAGAGGAAAAATGCTTGCTGGTTTCCCCTTCCGAGAGAAAAGGGAGAAGCGCACCAGTCCCCTGCAAATGAGGTAGAGCCGCACCAGTCCTCTGCAAAAGAGGTAGAGTCTCACCAGTCCCCTGCAAGTGAGTGCCTCCACCTCCTTTACTGCCTGGAGCCGAGCAGCAGGAACTGTCTCTGCCTCCGCCACCTCCAAGAGCAGAGCAGCCTCTGACTCCACCGCAAGGAGCAGAGCAGCAGGAGTTGCCTCTGCCTCCACCACTTCCACCAGGAGCAGTAGGAGCTGCCTCTGCCTCCACCACCTCCAGTAGCAGAGCAGCAGGAACTAAAACCACACTGAAAAGCTAAATGCCTCCGTAACTTCGAAACCGCAAAAGAGCTTAGGCTACACTGAATAGTATTGGTATCACTTACCCTACCGTCACCATCACGAGGAGAGGAGCCGGAGCTGCCTCTTCCTTCACCATCACCACCAGCAGAGTAAGAATGCCTGCTGGTTTCCCCATCACAACCAGCAGAGGAAAAATGCTGCTGGTTTCCCCTTCCGAGAGAAATGGGAGAACCGCACCAGTCCCCTGCAAAAGAGGTAGAGTCTCACTAGTCCCCTGCAAGTGAGTGAGAGTTGCACCAGTCCTCTGCAAAAGAGGTAGAGTCTCACTAGTCCCCTGCAAGTGAGTGAGAGTTGCACCAGTCCCCTGCAAGAGCAGGAGACTACACGCCGCTCCCACCTCCATCGCCAGGAGACTACACTCTGCTTCCACCTCCGTCGCCAGGAGCAGAGCAGCAGGAGCTGCCTCTGCCTCCGCCACCTCCAGGAGCAGAGCTGCCTCTGCCTCCACCTCCTTCACCGCCTGGAGCAGAGTAGCAGGAGCTGCTTCTGCCTCCACCACCTCAACCACTTCCCTCCCACTCCCACCTCCGTCGCAAGGAGACTACACGCTCCTCCCACCTCCGTCGATAGGAGCAAACCAGCAGGAGCGGCCTCTGCTTTCACCACCTCCACCGCAAGAAGCAGAGCAGCAGGAGCTGTCTCTACCTCCACCTCCTTTACTGCCTGGAGCCGAGCAGCAGGAACTGCCTCTGCCTCCACCACCTCAACCACTTCCACAGGAGCAGAGGAGCTGCCTCTGCCTCCACCACCTCCAGTAGGAGAGCAGCAAGAACTAAAACCACACTGAAAAGCTAAATGCCTCCGTAACTTCGAAACCGCAAAAGAGCTTGGCTGCACTGAATAGTTATGGTTTCACTTCAACCAACGTCACCATCACGAGGAGAGGAGCCGGAGCTGCCTCTGCCTTCACCATCACCACCAGCAGAGGAAGAATGATTGCTGTCCGCATCACAACCAGCAGAGGAAAAATGCCTGCTGGTTTCTCCTTCCGAGACAGGGGGAGAACTGTACCAGTCCCCTGCAAGTGAGGGAGAGTTGCACCAGTCCCCGCAAGAGCAGGAGACTACACTCTGCTTCCACCTCCGTCGCCAGGAGACTACACGCTGCTCCGACATCCGTCGCCAGGAGCAGAGCAGCAGGATCTGCCTCTGTCTCCACCACCTCCACCGCCTGGAGCAGAGTAGCAGGAGCTGCTTCTGCCTCCACCACCGCAACCACCCCTCCCACTCCCACATCCGTCGCCAGGAGACTACACGCTCCTCCCACCTCCGTCGCTAGGAGCAGAGCAGCAGGAGCGGCCTCTGCTTTCACCACCTCCACCGCAAGAAGCAGAGCAGCAGGACCTGTCTCTGCCTCCACCTCCTTTACTGCCTGGAGCCGAGCAGCAGGAGATGCTTCTGACTCCACCAACCACTTCCACCAGGAGCATAGCAGCAGGAGCTGCCTCTGCCTCCGCCACCTCCAGGAGCAGAGCTGTCTCTGCCTCCACCTCCTTCACCGCCTGGAGCAGAGCAGCAGGAGCTGCTTCTGCCTCCACCACCTGAACACTTCCAACAGGAGGAGAGCAGCAGGAGCTGCCTCTGCCTCCGCTATCTCCAGGAGCAGAGCTGCCGCTGCCTCCACCTCCTTCACCGCCTGGAGCAGTGTAGCAGGAGCTGCTTCTGCCTCCACCACCGCAACCACTTCCCCCTCCCACTCCCACATCCGTCGCCAGGAGACTACACGCTCCTCCCACCTCCGTCGCTAGGAGCAGAGCAGCAGGAGCGGCCTCTGCTTTCACCACCTCCACCGCAAGAAGCAGAGCAGCAGGACCTGTCTCTGCCTCCACCTCCTTTAATGCCTGGAGCCGAGCAGCAGGAACTGCCTCTGCCTCCGCCACCTCCAAGAGAGCAGCCTCTGACTCCACCGCAAGGAGCAGAGCAGCAGGAGCTGCCTCTGTCTCCACCACCTCAACCACTTCCACCATGAGCAGTAGGAGCTGCCTCTGCCTCCACCACTTCCAGTAGCAGAGCAGCAAGAACTAAAACCACATTGAAAAGCTAAATGCCTCCGTAACTTCGAAACCGCAAAAGAGCTTAGGCTGCACTGAATAGTTTTGGTATCACTTACCCCACCGTCACTATCACGAGGAGAGGAGCCGGAGCTGCCTCTTCCTTCACCATCACCCCCAGCAGAGTAAGAATGCCTGCTGGTTTCCCCATCAAACCAGCAGAGGAAAAATGCTTGCTGCTTACCCCTTCCGAGAGAAATGGGAGAACCGCACCAGTCCCCTGCAAATGAGGTCGAGCCGCACCAGTCCTCTGCAAAAGAGGTAGAGTCTCACTAGTCCCCTGCAAGTGAGTGAGAGTTGCACCAGTCCCCTGCAAGAGCAGGAGACTACACGCCGCTCCCACCTCCATCGCCAGACTACACTCTGCTTCCACCTCCGTCGCCATGAGCAGAGCAGCAGGAGCTGCCTCTGCCTCCACCTCCTTCATCGCCTGGAGCAGAGTAGCAGGAACTGCCTTTCCCTCTGCCACCTCCAAGAGCAGAGCAGCAGGAGCTGCTGCTGACTCCACCTCAAGGAGCAGAGCTGCCTCTGCTTTCACCACCTCCACCGCAAGAAGCAGAGCAGCAGGAGCTGTCTGTGCCTCCACCTCCTTTACTGCCTGCAGCAGAGCAGCAGGAGATGCTTCTGACTCCACCACTTGAACCACTTCCAACAGGAGGAGAGCAGCAGGAGCTGCCTCTGCCTCCGCCACCTCCAGGAGCAGAGCTGCCTCTGCCTCCACCTCCTTCACCGCCTGGAGCAGAGTAGCAGGAGCTGCTTCTGCCTCCACCACCTCATTCACTTCCCTCCCACTCCCACCTCCGTCGCAAGGAGACTACACGCTCCTCTCACTCCGTCGCTAGAAGCAGAGAAGAAGGAGCGGCCTCTGCTTTCACCACCTCCACCGCAAGAAGCAGAGGAGCAGGAGCTGTCTCTGTCTCCACCTCCTTTACTGCCTGGAGGAGAGCAGCAGGAGCTGCCTCTGCCTCCGCTATCTCCAGGAGCAGAGCTGCCGCTGCCTCCACCTCCTTCACCGCCTGGAGCAGAGTAGCAAGAGCTGCTTCTGCCTCCACCACCGCAACCACTTCCATCCCACTCCCACATCCGTCGCCAGGAGACTACACGCTCCTCCCACCTCCGTCGCTAGGAGCAGAGCAGCAGGAGCGGCCTTTGCTTTCACCACCTCCACCGCAAGAAGCAGAGCAGCAGGACCTGTCTCTGCCTCCACCTCCTTTAATGCCTGGAGCCGAGCAGCAGGAACTGCCTCTGCCTCCGCCACCTCCAAGAGAGCAGCCTCTGACTCCACCGCAAGGAGCAGAGCAGCAGGAGCTGCCTCTGTCTCCACCACCTCAACCACTTCCACCATGAGCAGTAGGAGCTGCCTCTGCCTCCACCACTTCCAGTAGCAGAGCAGCAGGAACTAGAACCCCACTGAAAAGTTAAATGTCTCTGTAACTTCAAAACCGCAAAAGAGCTTAGGCTGCACTGAATAGTTTTGGTATCACTTCCCCCACTGTCACCATCACGAGGAGAGGAGCCAGAGTTGCCTCTACCTCCACCATCACCCCCAGCAGAGGAAGAATGCCTGCTGTCCCCATCACAACCAGCAGAGGAAGAATGGCTGCTGTCACCATCACAACCAGCAGAGGAAGAATGCCTGCTGGTTTCCCCATCACAACCAGCAGAGGAAAAATGCCTGCTGGTTTCTCCTTCCGAGACAGAGAGAGAACCGCACCAGTCCCCTGCAAATGAGGTAGAGCCGCACCTGTCCCCTGCAAGAGAGGGAGAGTCACACCAGTCCCCTGCAAGTGAGGGAGAGTTGCACCAGTCCCCTGCAAGAGCAGGAGACTACATGCCGCTCCCACCTCCGTCGCTAGGAGACTACACTCTGCTTCCACCTCCGTCGCCAGGAGAATACATGCTGCTCCCACCTCCGTCGCCAGGAGCAGAGCAGCAAGAGCTGCCTCTATCTCCGCCACCTCCACCGGTAGAGCAGAGCAGCAGGAGCGGCCTCTGCCTCCACCTCCTTCACTGCCTGGAGCAGAGTAGCAGGAACTGCCTCTCCCTCTGCCACCTCCAAGAGCAGAGCAGCCTCTGACTCCACCGGAAGGAGCAGAGCAGCAGGAGCTGTCTCTGCCTCCGCCACCTCAACCATTTCCACCAGAAGCAGAGCAGTGGGAGCTGCCTCTGCCTCCATCACCTCAACCACGTCCACCAGGAGAAGAGCAGCAGGAGCTGCCTATGCCTTCGCCACCTCCAGGAGCAGAGCAGCAGGAACTAAACCCCACTGAAAAGCTAAATGCCTCCTTAACTTCGAAACCGGAAAAGATCTTAGGCTGCACTGAATAGTTTTGGTATCACTTACCCCACCGTCACAATCACGAGGAGAGGAGCCGGAGCTGCCTCTGCCTTCACCATCACCACCAGCAGAGGAAAAATGCTTGCTGGTTTCCCCTTCCGAGAGAAAAGGGAGAAGCGCACCAGTCCCCTGCAAATGAGGTAGAGCCGCACCAGTCCTCTGCAAAAGAGGTAGAGTCTCACCAGTCCCCTGCAAGTGAGTGCCTCCACCTCCTTTACTGCCTGGAGCCGAGCAGCAGGAACTGTCTCTGCCTCCGCCACCTCCAAGAGCAGAGCAGCCTCTGACTCCACCGCAAGGAGCAGAGCAGCAGGAGTTGCCTCTGCCTCCACCACTTCCACCAGGAGCAGTAGGAGCTGCCTCTGCCTCCACCACCTCCAGTAGCAGAGCAGCAAGAACTAAAACCACATTGAAAAGCTAAATGCCTCCGTAACTTCGAAACCGCAAAAGAGCTTAGGCTGCACTGAATAGTTTTGGTATCACTTACCCCACCGTCACTATCACGAGGAGAGGAGCCGGAGCTGCCTCTTCCTTCACCATCACCACCAGCAGAGTAAGAATGCCTGCTGGTTTCCCCATCACAACCAGCAGAGGAAAAATGCTTGCTGGTTTCCCCTTCCGAGAGAAATGGGAGAACCGCACCAGTCCCCTGCAAATGAGGTCGAGCCGCACCAGTCCTCTGCAAAAGAGGTAGAGTCTCACTAGTCCCCTGCAAGTGAGTGAGAGTTGCACCAGTCCCCTGCAAGAGCAGGAGACTACACGCCGCTACCACCTCCATCGCCAGGAGACTACACTCTGCTTCCACCTCCGTCGCCAGGAGCAGAGCAGCAGGAGCTGCCTCTGCCTCCACCTCCTTCATCGCCTGGAGCGGAGTAGCAGGAACTGCCTCTCCCTCTGCCACCTCCAAGAGCAGAGCAGCAGGAGCTGCTGCTGACTCCACCTCAAGGAGCAGAGCTGCCTCTGCTTTCACCACCTCCACCGCAAGAAGCAGAGCAGCAGGAGCTGTCTGTGCCTCCACCTCCTTTACTGCCTGCAGCAGAGCAGCAGGAGATGCTTCTGACTCCACCACTTGAACCACTTCCAACAGGAGGAGAGCAGCAGGAGCTGCCTCTGCCTCCGCCACCTCCAGGAGCAGAGCTGCCTCTGCCTCCACCTCCTTCACCGCCTGGAGCAGAGTAGCAGGAGCTGCTTCTGCCTCCACCACCTCATTCACTTCCCTCCCACTCCCACCTCCGTCGCAAGGAGACTACACGCTCCTCCCACCTCCGTCGATAGGAGCAAAGCAGCAGGAGCGGCCTCTGCTTTCACCACCTCCACCGCAAGAAGCAGAGGAGCAGGAGCTGTCTCTGCCTCCACCTCCTTTACTGCCTGGAGCCGAGCAGCAGGAGCTGTCTCTGCCTCCACCTCCTTTACTGCCTGGAGCCGAGCAGCAGGAGATGCTTCTGACTCCACCACACTTCCACCAGGAGTAGGAGCTGCCTCTGCCTCAACCACCTCTAGCAGAGCAGCAGGAGCCTTCTCTGCCTCCATCTCCTTTACTGCCAGGAGCAGAGCAGCAGGAACTGCCTCTGCCTCCGCCACCTCCAAGAGCAGAGCAGCCTCTGACTCCACCCCAAGGAGCAGAGCAGCAGGAGCTGCCTCTGCCTCCACCACCTCAACCACTTCCACCAGGAGCAGTAGGAGCTGCCTCTGCCTCCACCACTTCCAGTAGCAGACAGCAAGAACTAAAACCACACTGAAAAGCTAAATGCCTCCGTAACTTCGAAACCGCAAAAGAGCTTGGCTGCACTGAATAGTTATGGTTTCACTTCCCCCACCGTCACCATCACGAGGAGAGGAGCCGGAGCTGCCTCTGCCTTCACCATCACCACCAGCAGAGGAAGAATGATTGCTGTCCGCATCACAACCAGCAGAGGAAGAATGGTTGCTGTCACCATCACAACCAGCAGAGGAAGAATGCCTGCTGGTTTCCCCATCACAACCAGCAGAGAAAAAATGCCTGCTGGTTTCTCCTTCCGAGACAGGGGGAGAACTGTACCAGTCCCCTGCAAGTGAGGGAGAGTTGCACCAGTCCCCTGCAAGAGCAGGAGACTACACTGCTTCCACCTCCGTCGCCAGGAGACTACACGCTGCTCCGACATCCGTCGCCAGGAGCAGAGCAGCAGGATCTGCCTCTGTCTCCACCAGCTCCACGGGTAGGAGCAGAGCAGCAGGAGCTGCTTCTGCCTCCACCACCTGAACCACTTCCAAAAGGAGGAGAGCAGCAGGAGCTGCCTCTGCCTCCGCCACCTCCAGGAGCAGAGCTGCCTCTGCCTCCACCTCCTTCACTGCCTGGAGCAGAGTAGCAGGAGCTGCTTCTGCCTCCACCACCTCAACCACTTCCCTCCCACTCCCACCTCCGTCGCAAGGAGACTACACGCTCCTCCCACCTCCGTCGATAGGAGCAAAGCAGCAGGAGCGGCCTCTGCTTTCACCACCTCCACCGGTAGGAGCAGAGCAGCAGGAGCGGCCTCTGCCTTCACCTCCTTCACCGCCTGGAGCAGAGCAGCAGGAACTGCCTCTGCCTCCGCCACCTCCAAGAGCAGAGCAGCCTCTGACTCCACCGGTAGGAGCAGAGCAGCAGGAGCTGCTTCTGCCTCCACCACCGCAACCACTTCCCTCCCACTCCCACATCCGTCGCCAGGAGACTACACGCTCCTCCCACCTCCGTCGCTAGGAGCAGAGCAGCAGGAGCGGCCTCTGCTTTCACCACCTCCACCGCAAGAAGCAGAGCAGCAGGACCTGTCTCTGCCTCCACCTCCTTTACTGCCTGGAGCCGAGCAGCAGGAACTGCCTCTGCCTCCGCCTCCTCCAAGAGAGCAGCCTGACTCCACCGCAAGGAGCAGAGCAGCAGGAGCAGCCTCTGTCTCCACCACCTCAACCACTTCCACCAGGAGCAGTAGGAGCTGTCTCTGCCTCCACCACTTCCAGTAGCAGAGCAGCAAGAACTAAAACCACACTGAAAAGCTAAATGCCTCCGTAACTTCGAAACCGCAAAAGAGCTTAGGCTGCACTGAATAGTTTTGGTATCACTTACCCCACCGTCACTATCACGAGGAGAGGAGCCGGAGCTGCCTCTTCCTTCACCATCACCCCCAGCAGAGTAAGAATGCCTGCTGGTTTCCCCATCAAACCAGCAGAGGAAAAATGCTTGCTGCTTACCCCTTCCGAGAGAAATGGGAGAACCGCACCAGTCCCCTGCAAATGAGGTCGAGCCGCACCAGTCCTCTGCAAAAGAGGTAGAGTCTCACTAGTCCCCTGCAAGTGAGTGAGAGTTGCACCAGTCCCCTGCAAGAGCAGGAGACTACACGCCGCTCCCACCTCCATCGCCAGACTACACTCTGCTTCCACCTCCGTCGCCATGAGCAGAGCAGCAGGAGCTGCCTCTGCCTCCACCTCCTTCATCGCCTGGAGCAGAGTAGCAGGAACTGCCTTTCCCTCTGCCACCTCCAAGAGCAGAGCAGCAGGAGCTGCTGCTGACTCCACCTCAAGGAGCAGAGCTGCCTCTGCTTTCACCACCTCCACCGCAAGAAGCAGAGCAGCAGGAGCTGTCTCTGCCTCCACCTCCTTTACTGCCTGCAGCAGAGCAGCAGGAGATGCTTCTGACTCCACCACTTGAACCACTTCCAACAGGAGGAGAGCAGCAGGAGCTGCCTCTGCCTCCGCCACCTCCAGGAGCAGAGCTGCCTCTGCCTCCACCTCCTTCACCGCCTGGAGCAGAGTAGCAGGAGCTGCTTCTGCCTCCACCACCTCATTCACTTCCCTCCCACTCCCACCTCCGTCGCAAGGAGACTACACGCTCCTCTCACTCCGTCGCTAGAAGCAGAGCAGAAGGAGCGGCCTCTGCTTTCACCACCTCCACCGCAAGAAGCAGAGGAGCAGGAGCTGTCTCTGTCTCCACCTCCTTTACTGCCTGGAGGAGAGCAGCAGGAGCTGCCTCTGCCTCCGCTATCTCCAGGAGCAGAGCTGCCGCTGCCTCCACCTCCTTCACCGCCTGGAGCAGAGTAGCAGGAGCTGCTTCTGCCTCCACCACCGCAACCACTTCCATCCCACTCCCACATCCGTCGCCAGGAGACTACACGCTCCTCCCACCTCCGTCGCTAGGAGCAGAGCAGCAGGAGCGGCCTTTGCTTTCACCACCTCCACCGCAAGAAGCAGAGCAGCAGGACCTGTCTCTGCCTCCACCTCCTTTAATGCCTGGAGCCGAGCAGCAGGAACTGCCTCTGCCTCCGCCACCTCCAAGAGCAGAGCAGCCTCTGACTCCACCCCAAGGAGCAGAGCAGCAGGAGCTGCCTCTGCCTCCACCACCTCAACCACTTCCACCAGGAGCAGTAGGAGCTGCCTCTGCCTCCACCACTTCCAGTAGCAGACAGCAAGAACTAAAACCACACTGAAAAGCTAAATGCCTCCGTAACTTCGAAACCGCAAAAGAGCTTGGCTGCACTGAATAGTTATGGTTTCACTTCCCCCACCGTCACCATCACGAGGAGAGGAGCCGGAGCTGCCTCTGCCTTCACCATCACCACCAGCAGAGGAAGAATGATTGCTGTCCGCATCACAACCAGCAGAGGAAGAATGGTTGCTGTCACCATCACAACCAGCAGAGGAAGAATGCCTGCTGGTTTCCCCATCACAACCAGCAGAGAAAAAATGCCTGCTGGTTTCTCCTTCCGAGACAGGGGGAGAACTGTACCAGTCCCCTGCAAGTGAGGGAGAGTTGCACCAGTCCCCTGCAAGAGCAGGAGACTACACTGCTTCCACCTCCGTCGCCAGGAGACTACACGCTGCTCCGACATCCGTCGCCAGGAGCAGAGCAGCAGGATCTGCCTCTGTCTCCACCAGCTCCACGGGTAGGAGCAGAGCAGCAGGAGCTGCTTCTGCCTCCACCACCTGAACCACTTCCAAAAGGAGGAGAGCAGCAGGAGCTGCCTCTGCCTCCGCCACCTCCAGGAGCAGAGCTGCCTCTGCCTCCACCTCCTTCACTGCCTGGAGCAGAGTAGCAGGAGCTGCTTCTGCCTCCACCACCTCAACCACTTCCCTCCCACTCCCACCTCCGTCGCAAGGAGACTACACGCTCCTCCCACCTCCGTCGATAGGAGCAAAGCAGCAGGAGCGGCCTCTGCTTTCACCACCTCCACCGCAAGAAGCAGAGCAGCAGGAGCTGTCTCTACCTCCACCTCCTTTACTGCCTGGAGCCGAGCAGCAGGAACTGCCTCTGCCTCCGCCACCTCCAAGAGCAGAGCAGCCTCTGACTCCACCGCAAGGAGCAGAGCAGCAGGAGCTGCCTCTGCCTCCACCACCTCAACCACTTCCACAGGAGCAGAGGAGCTGCCTCTGCCTCCACCACCTCCAGTAGGAGAGCAGCAAGAACTAAAACCACACTGAAAAGCTAAATGCCTCCGTAACTTCGAAACCGCAAAAGAGCTTAGGCTGCACTGAATAGTTATGGTTTCACTTCCCCCACCGTCACCATCACGAGGAGAGGAGCCGGAGCTGCCTCTGCCTTCACCAACCACCAGCAGAGGAAGAATGATTGCTGTCTGCATCACAACCAGCAGAGGAAGAATGGTTGCTGTCACCATCACAACCAGCAGAGGAAGAATGCCTGCTGGTTTCTCCTTCCGAGACAGGGGGAGAACTGTACCAGTCCCCTGCAAATGAGGTAGAGCCGCACCAGTCCCCTGCAAGTGAGGGAGAGTTGCACCAGTCCCCTGCAAGAGCAGGAGACTTCACTCTGCTTCCACCTCCGTCGCCAGGAGACTACACGCTGCTCCGACATCCGTCGCCAGGAGCAGAGCAGCAGGAGCTGCCTCTGTCTCCGCCACCTCCACCGGTAGGAGCAGAGCAGCAGGAGCGGCCTCTGCCTCCACCTCCTTCACTGCCTGGAGCAGAGTAGCAGGAACTGCCTCTCCCTCTGCCACCTCCAAGAGCAGAGCAGAAGGAGCTGCTGCTGACTCCACCTCAAGGAGCAGAGCTGCCTCTGCTTTCACCACCTCCACCGCAAGAAGCAGAGCAGCAGGTGCTGTCTCTGCCTCCACCTCCATTACTGCCTGGAGCAGAGCAGCAGGAGATGCTTCTGACTCCACCACCTGAACCACTTCCACCAGGAGCAGAGCAGCAGGAGCTGCCACTGCCTCCAACACCTCAACCACTTCCACCAGGAGCAGAGCAGCAGGAACTGCCTCTGCCTCCGCCACCTCCAAGAGCAGAGCTGCCTCTGCCTCCACCTCCTTCACCGCCTGGAGCAGAGCAGCAGGAGCTGCTTCTGCCTCCACCACCTGAACCACTTCCAACAGGAGGAGAGCAGCAGGAGCTGCCTCTGCCTCCGCCACCTACAGGAGCAGAGCTGCCTCTGCCTCCACCTCCTTCACCGCCTGGAGTAGAGTAACAGGAGCTGCTTCTGCCTCCACCACCGCAACCACTTCCCTCCCACTCCTACCTCCATCGCCAGGAGACTACACGCTCCTCTCACCTCCGTCGCTAGGAGCAGAGCAGCAGGAGCGGCCTCTGCTTTCACCACCTCCACCGCAAGAAGCAGAGCAGCAGGAGCTGTCTCTGCCTCCACCTCCTTTACTGCCTGGAGCCGAGCAGCAGGAGATGCTTCTGACTCCACCACCTCAACCACTTCCACCAGGAGCAGTAGGAGCTGCCTCTGCCTCAACCACCTCCAGTAGCAGAGCAGCAGGAGCTGTCTCTGCCTCCACCTCCTTTACTGCCTGGAGCCGAGCGGCAGGAGCTGCCTCTGCCTCCGCCACCTCCAAGAGCAGAGCAGCCTCTGACTCCACCGCAAGGAGCAGAGCAGCAGGAACTAAAACCACACTGAAAAGCTAAATGCCTCCGTAACTTCGAAACCGCAGAAGAGCTTAGGCTGCACTGAATGTATTGGTATCACTTACCCCACCGTCACCATCACGAGGAGAGGAGCCGGAGCTGCCTCTGCCTCCACCATCACCACCAGCAGAGGAAGAATGCCTGCTGTCCCCATCACAACCAGCAGAGGAAGAATGGCTGCTGTCACCATCACAACCAGCAGAGGAAGAATGCCTGCTGGTTTCCCCATCACAACCAGCAGAGGAAAAATGCCTGCTGGTTTCTCCTTCCGAGACAGAGGGAGAACTGTACCAGTCCCCTGCAAATGAGGTAGAGCCGCACCAGTCCTCTGCAAAAGAGGAAGAGCCGCACCAGTCCCCTGCAAGAGAGGGAGAGTCACACCAGTCCCCTGCAAGTGAGGGAGAGTTGTACCAGTCCCCTGCATGAACTGGAGACTACACGCCGCTCCCACCTCCGTCGACAGGAGACTACACGCTGCTTCCACACCCGTCGCCATCACAACCAGCAGAGGAAAAATGCCTGCTGGTTTCCCCTTCTGAGACAGAGGGAGAACCGCACCAGTCCGCTGCAAATGAGGTACAGCCGCACCAGTCCTCTGTAAAAGAGGTAGAGCCGCACCAGTCCCCAGCAAGAGAGGGAGAGTCACACCAGTCCCTTGCAAGTGAGGGAGAGTTGCACCAGTCCCCTGCAAGAGCAGGAGAATACACGCCGCTCCCACCTCCGTCGCCAGGAGACTACATGCTGCTCCCACCTCCGTCGCCAGGAGCAGAGCAGCAGGAGCTGCCTCTGTCTCCGCCACCTCCACCGGTAGGAGCAGAGCAGCAGGAACTGCCTCTCCCTCTGCCTCCTCCTAGAGCAGAGCAGCAGGAGCGGCCACTGCTTTTACCACCTCCACCGCAAAGAAGCAGAGCAGCAGGAACTGCCTCTGCCTCCGCCACCTCCAAGAGCAGAGCAGCGTCTGACTCCACCGCAAGGAGCAGAGCAGCAGGAGATGCTTCTGACTCCACCACCTGAACCACTTCCACCAGGAGCAGAGCAGCAGGAGCTGCCTCTGCCTCCGCCACCTCCAGGAGCAGAACTGCCTCTGCCTCCACCTCCTTCACCGCCTGGAGCAGAGTAGCAGGAACTGCCTCTACCACCTCCAGAGCAGAGCAGCAGGAGATGCTTTTGACTCCACCACCTGAACCACTTCCACCAGGAGCAGAGCAGCAGTAGCTGCCTCTGCCTCCGCCACCTCCAGGAGCAGAGCTGCCTCTGCCTCCACCACCTTCACCGCCTGGAGCAGAGCAGCAGGGGATTCTTCTGCCTCCACCACCTGAACCACTTCCAACAGGAGGAGAGCAGCAGGAGCTGCCTCTGCCTCCGCCACCTCCAGGAGCAGAGCTGACTCTGCCTCCACCTCCTTCACCGCCTGGAGCAGAGTAGCAGGAGCTGCCTCTGCCTCCACCACCGCAACCACTTCCCTCCCACTCCCACCTCCGTCGCCAGGAGACTACAGTCTGCTTCCACCCCCGTCGCCAGGAGACTACACGCTCCTCCCACTTCAGTCGCTAGGAGCAGAGCAGGAGGAGCGGCCTCTGCTTTCACCACCTCCACCGCAAGAAGCAGAGCAGCAGGAGCTGTCTCTGCCTCCACCTCCTTTACTGCCTGGAGCCGAGCAGCAGGAACTGCCTCTGCCTCCGCCACCTCAGAGCAGAGCAGCCTCTGACTCCACCGCAAGGAGCAGAGCAGCAGGAGTTGCCTCTGCCTCCACCACGTCCACCAGGAGCAGTAGGAGCTACCTCTGCCTCCACCACCTCCAGTAGCAGAGCAGCAGGAACTAAACCACACTGAAACGATAAATGCCTCCTTATCACCATCACGAGGAGAGGAGCCGGAGCTGCCTCTGCCTCCACCATCAGGACCAGCAGAGGAAGAATGCCTGCTGTCCCCATCACAACCAGCAGAGGAAGAATGCCTGCTGTCCCCATCACAACCAGCAGAGGAAGAATGCCTGCTGGTTTCCCCATCACAACCAGCAGAGGAAAAATGCCTGCTGGTTTCTCCTTCCGAGACAGAGGGAGAACCGTACCAGTCCCCTGCAAATGAGGTAGAGCCGCACCAGTCCTCTGCAAAAGAGGTGGAGCCGCACTAGTCCCCAGCAATAGAGGAAGAGTCACACCAGTCCCCTGCAAGTGAGGGAGAAATGCACCTGTCCCCTGCAAGAGCAGGAGAATACACGCCGCTCCCACCTCCGTCGCCAGGAGACTACACTCTGCTTCCACCTCCGTCGCCAGGAGACTACACGCTGCTCCCACCTCCATTGCCAGGAGCAGAGCAGCTGGAGCTGCCTCTGTCTCCGCCACCTCCACCGGTAGGAGCAGAGCAGCAGGAGCGGCCTCTGCCTCCACCTCCTTCACTGCCTGGAGCAGAGTAGCAGGAACTGCCTCTCCCTCTGCCACCTCCAAGAGCAGAGCAGAAGGAGCTGCTGCTGACTCCACCTCAAGGAGCAGAGCTGCCTCTGCTTTCACCACCTCCACCGCAAGAAGCAGAGCAGCAGGTGCTGTCTCTGCCTCCACCTCCATTACTGCCTGGAGCAGAGCAGCAGGAGATGCTTCTGACTCCACCACCTGAACCACTTCCACCAGGAGCAGAGCAGCAGGAGCTGCCACTGCCTCCAACACCTCAACCACTTCCACCAGGAGCAGAGCAGCAGGAACTGCCTCTGCCTCCGCCACCTCCAAGAGCAGAGCTGCCTCTGCCTCCACCTCCTTCACCGCCTGGAGCAGAGCAGCAGGAGCTGCTTCTGCCTCCACCACCGCAACCACTTCCCTCCCACTCCTACCTCCGTCGCCAGGAGACTACACGCTCCTCTCACCTCCGTCGCTAGGAGCAGAGCAGCAGGAGCGGCCTCTGCTTTCACCACCTCCACCGCAAGAAGCAGAGCAGCAGGAGCTGTCTCTGCCTCCACCTCCTTTACTGCCTGGAGCCGAGCGGCAGGAGATGCTTCTGACTCCACCACCTCAACCACTTCCACCAGGAGCAGTAGGAGCTGCCTCTGCCTCAACCACCTCCAGTAGCAGAGCAGCAGGAGCTGTCTCTGCCTCCACCTCCTTTACTGCCTGGAGCCGAGCGGCAGGAGCTGCCTCTGCCTCCGCCACCTCCAAGAGCAGAGCAGCCTCTGACTCCACCGCAAGGAGCAGAGCAGCAGGAACTAAAACCACACTGAAAAGCTAAATGCCTCCGTAACTTCGAAACCGCAGAAGAGCTTAGGCTGCACTGAATGTATTGGTATCACTTACCCCACCGTCACCATCACGAGGAGAGGAGCCGGAGCTGCCTCTGCCTCCACCATCACCACCAGCAGAGGAAGAATGCCTGCTGTCCCCATCACAACCAGCAGAGGAAGAATGGCTGCTGTCACCATCACAACCAGCAGAGGAAGAATGCCTGCTGGTTTCCCCATCACAACCAGCAGAGGAAAAATGCCTGCTGGTTTCTCCTTCCGAGACAGAGGGAGAACTGTACCAGTCCCCTGCAAATGAGGTAGAGCCGCACCAGTCCTCTGCAAAAGAGGAAGAGCCGCACCAGTCCCCTGCAAGAGAGGGAGAGTCACACCAGTCCCCTGCATGAACTGGAGACTACACGCCGCTCCCACCTCCGTCGACAGGAGACTACACGCTGCTTCTACACCCGTCGCCATCACAACCAGCAGAGGAAAAATGCCTGCTGGTTTCCCCATCACAACCAGCAGAGGAAAAATGCCTGCTGGTTTCCCCTTCTGAGACAGAGGGAGAACCGCACCAGTCCGCTGCAAATGAGGTACAGCCGCACCAGTCCTCTGTAAAAGAGGTAGAGCCGCACCAGTCCCCAGCAAGAGAGGGAGAGTCACACCAGTCCCTTGCAAGTGAGGGAGAGTTGCACCAGTCCCCTGCAAGAGCAGGAGAATACACGCCGCTCCCACCTCCGTCGCCAGGAGACTACACTCTGCTTCCACCTCCGTCGCAAGGAGACTACATGCTGCTCCCACCTCCGTCGCCAGGAGCAGAGCAGCAGGAGCTGCCTCTGTCTCCGCCACCTCCACCGGTAGGAGCAGAGCAGCAGGAACTGCCTCTCCCTCTGCCTCCTCCTAGAGCAGAGCAGCAGGAGCGGCCACTGCTTTTACCACCTCCACCGCAAAGAAGCAGAGCAGCAGGAGCTGCCTCTGCCTCCGCCACCTCCAGGAGCAGAACTGCCTCTGCCTCCACCTCCTTCACCGCCTGGAGCAGAGTAGCAGGAACTGCCTCTACCACCTCCAGAGCAGAGCAGCAGGAGATGCTTTTGACTCCACCACCTGAACCACTTCCACCAGGAGCAGAGCAGCAGGAGCTGCCTCTGCCTCCGCCACCTCCAGGAGCAGAGCTGCCTCTGCCTCCACCACCTTCACCGCCTGGAGCAGAGCAGCAGGGGATTCTTCTGCCTCCACCACCTGAACCACTTCCAAAAGGAGGAGAGCAGCAGGAGCTGCCTCTGCCTCCGCCACCTCCAGGAGCAGAGCTGACTCTGCCTCCACCTCCTTCACCGCCTGGAGCAGAGTAGCAGGAGCTGCTTCTGCCTCCACCACCGCAACCACTTCCCTCCCACTCCCACCTCCGTCGCCAGGAGACTACAGTCTGCTTCCACCCCCGTCGCCAGGAGACTACACGCTCCTCCCACTTCAGTCGCTAGGAGCAGAGCAGGAGGAGCGGCCTCTGCTTTCACCACCTCCACCGCAAGAAGCAGAGCAGCAGGAGCTGTCTCTGCCTCCACCTCCTTTACTGCCTGGAGCCGAGCAGCAGGAACTGCCTCTGCCTCCGCCACCTCCAAGAGCAGAGCAGCCTCTGACTCCACCGCAAGGAGCAGAGCAGCAGGAGTTGCCTCTGCCTCCACCATCACGACCAGCAGAGGAAGAATGCCTGCTGTCCCCATCACAACCAGCAGAGGAAAAATGCCTGCTGGTTTCTCCTTCCGAGACAGAGGGAGAACCGTACCAGTCCCCTGCAAATGAGGTACAGCCGCACCAGTCCTCTGTAAAAGAGGTAGAGCCGCACCAGTCCCCAGCAAGAGAGGGAGAGTCACACCAGTCCCTTGCAAGTGAGGGAGAGTTGCACCAGTCCCCTGCAAGAGCAGGAGAATACACGCCGCTCCCACCTCCGTCGCCAGGAGACTACACTCTGCTTCCACCTCCGTCGCAAGGAGACTACATGCTGCTCCCACCTCCGTCGCCAGGAGCACAGCAGCAGGAGCTGCCTCTGTCTCCGCCACCTCCACCGGTAGGAGCAGAGCAGCAGGAACTGCCTCTGCCTCCGCCACCTCCAAGAGCAGAGCAGCGTCTGACTCCACCGCAAGGAGCAGAGCAGCAGGAGATGCTTCTGACTCCACCACCTGAACCACTTCCACCAGGAGCAGAGCAGCAGGAGCGGCCACTGCTTTTACCACCTCCACCGCAAAGAAGCAGAGCAGCAGGAACTGCCTCTGCCTCCGCCACCTCCAAGAGCAGAGCAGCGTCTGACTCCACCGCAAGGAGCAGAGCAGCAGGAGATGCTTCTGACTCCACCACCTGAACCACTTCCACCAGGAGCAGAGCAGCAGGAGCTGCCTCTGCCTCCGCCACCTCCAGGAGCAGAACTGCCTCTGCCTCCACCTCCTTCACCGCCTGGAGCAGAGTAGCAGGAACTGCCTCTACCACCTCCAGAGCAGAGCAGCAGGAGCTGCCACTGCTTCCAACACCTCAATCACTTCCACCAGGAGCAGAGCAGCAGGAACTGCCTCTGCCTCCGCCACCTCCAAGAGCAGAGCTGCCTCTGCCTCCACCTCCTTCACCGCCTGGAGCAGAGCAGCAGGAGCTGCTTCTGCCTCCACCACCTGAACCACTTCCAACAGGAGGAGAGCAGCAGGAGCTGCCTCTGCCTCCGCCACCTACAGGAGCAGAGCTGCCTCTGCCTCCACCTCCTTCACCGTCTGGAGTAGAGTAACAGGAGCTGCTTCTGCCTCCACCACCGCAACCACTTCCCTCCCACTCCTACCTCCATCGCCAGGAGACTACACGCTCCTCTCACCTCCGTCGCTAAGAGCAGAGCAGCAGGAGCGGCCTCTGCTTTCACCACCTCCACCGCAAGAAGCAGAGCAGCAGGAGCTGTCTCTGCCTCCACCTCCTTTACTGCCTGGAGCCGAGCAGCAGGAGATGCTTCTGACTCCACCACCTCAACCACTTCCACCAGGAGCAGTAGGAGCTGCCTCTGCCTCAACCACCTCCAGTAGCAGAGCAGCAGGAGCTGTCTCTGCCTCCACCTCCTCACTGCCTGGAGCCGAGCGGAAGGAGCTGCCTCTGCCTCCGCCACCTCCAAGAGCAGAGCAGCCTCTGACTCCACCGCAAGGAGCAGAGCAGCAGGAGCTGCATCTGCCTCCACCACCTCAACCACTTCCACCAGGAGCAGTAGGAGCTGCCTCTGCCTCAACCACCTCCAGTAGCAGAGTAGCAGGAACTAAAACCACACTGAAAAGCTAAATGCCTCCGTAACTTCGAAACCGCAGAAGAGCTTAGGCTGCACTGAATGTATTGGTATCACTTACCCCACCGTCACCATCACGAGGAGAGGAGCCGGAGCTGCCTCTGCCTCCACCATCACCACCAGCAGAGGAAGAATGCCTGCTGTCCCCATCACAACCAGCAGAGGAAGAATGGCTGCTGTCACCATCACAACCAGCAGAGGAAGAATGCCTGCTGGTTTCCCCATCACAACCAGCAGAGGAAAAATGCCTGCTGGTTTCTCCTTCCGAGACAGAGGGAGAACTGTACCAGTCCCCTGCAAATGAGGTAGAGCCGCACCAGTCCTCTGCAAAAGAGGAAAAGCCGCACCAGTCCCCTGCAAGAGAGGGAGAGTCACACCAGTCCCCTGCAAGTGAGGGAGAGTTGTACCAGTCCCCTGCATGAACTGGAGACTACACGCCGCTCCCACCTCCGTCGACAGGAGACTACACGCTGCTTCCACACCCGTCGCCATCACAACCAGCAGAGGAAAAATGCCTGCTGGTTTCCCCTTCTGAGACAGAGGGAGAACCGCACCAGTCCGCTGCAAATGAGGTACAGCCGCACCAGTCCTCTGTAAAAGAGGTAGAGCCGCACCAGTCCCCAGCAAGAGAGGGAGAGTCACACCAGTCCCTTGCAAGTGAGGGAGAGTTGCACCAGTCCCCTGCAAGAGCAGGAGAATACACGCCGCTCCCACCTCCGTCGCCAGGAGACTACCACTCTGCTTCCACCTCCGTCGCAAGGAGACTACATGCTGCTCCCACCTCCGTCGCCAGGAGCAGAGCAGCAGGAGCTGCCTCTGTCTCCGCCACCTCCACCGGTAGGAGCAGAGCAGCAGGAACTGCCTCTCCCTCTGCCTCCTCGTAGAGCAGAGCAGCAGGAGCGGCCACTGCTTTTACCACCTCCACCGCAAAGAAGCAGAGCAGCAGGAACTGCCTCTGCCTCCGCCACCTCCAAGAGCAGAGCAGCGTCTGACTCCACCGCAAGGAGCAGAGCAGCAGGAGATGCTTCTGACTCCACCACCTGAACCACTTCCACCAGGAGCAGAGCAGCAGGAGCTGCCTCTGCCTCCGCCACCTCCAGGAGCAGAACTGCCTCTGCCTCCACCTCCTTCACCGCCTGGAGCAGAGTAGCAGGAACTGCCTCTACCACCTCCAGAGCAGAACAGCAGGAGATGCTTTTGACTCCACCACCTGAACCACTTCCACCAGGAGCAGAGCAGCAGGAGCTGCCTCTGCCTCCGCCACCTCCAGGAGCAGAGCTGCCTCTGCCTCCACCACCTTCACCGCCTGGAGCAGAGCAGCAGGGGATTCTTCTGCCTCCACCACCTGAACCACTTCCAACAGGAGGAGAGCAGCAGGAGCTGCCTCTGCCTCCGCCACCTCCAGGAGCAGAGCTGACTCTGCCTCCACCTCCTTCACCGCCTGGAGCAGAGTAGCAGGAGCTGCTTCTGCCTCCACCACCGCAACCACTTCCCTCCCACTCCCACCTCCGTCGCCAGGAGACTACAGTCTGCTTCCACCCCCGTCGCCAGGAGACTACACGCTCCTCCCACTTCAGTCGCTAGGAGCAGAGCAGGAGGAGCGGCCTCTGCTTTCACCACCTCCACCGCAAGAAGCAGAGCAGCAGGAGCTGTCTCTGCCTCCACCTCCTTTACTGCCTGGAGCCGAGCAGCAGGAACTGCCTCTGCCTCCGCCACCTCCAAGAGCAGAGCAGCCTCTGACTCCACCGCAAGGAGCAGAGCAGCAGGAGTTGCCTCTGCCTCCACCATCACGACCAGCAGAGGAAGAATGCCTGCTGTCCCCATCACAACCAGCAGAGGAAGAATGGCTGCTGTCACCATCACAACCAGCAGAGGAAGAATGCCTGCTGGTTTCCAAATCACAACCAGCAGAGGAAAAATGCCTGCTGGTTTCTCCTTCCGAGACAGGGGGAGAACTGTACCAGTCCCCTGCAAATGTAGAGCCGCACCAGTCCCCTGCAAGTGAGGGAGAGTTGCACCAGTCCCCTGCAAGAGCAGGAGACTACACTCTGCTTCCACCTCCGTCGCCAGGAGACTACACGCTGCTCCGACCTCCGTCGCCAGGAGCAGAGCAGCAGGATCTGCCTCTGTCTCCACCACCTCCACCGGTAGGAGCAGAGCAGCAGGAGCGGCCTCTGCCTCCACCTCCTTCACCGCCTGGAGCAGAGCAGCAGGAACTGCCTCTGCCTCCGCCACCTCCAAGAGCAGAGCAGCCTCTGACTCCACCGGAAGGAGCAGAGCAGCAGGAGCTGTCTCTGCCTCCGCCACCTTAACCACTTCCACCAGAAGCAGAGCAGTGGGAGCTGCCTCTGCCTCCATCACCTCAACCACGTCCACCAGGAGAAGAGCAGCAGGAGCTGCCTATGCCTTCGCCACCTCCAGGAGCAGAGCAGCAGGAACTGAACCCCACTGAAAAGCTAAATGCCTCCTTAACTTCGAAACCGGAAAAGATCTTAGGCTGCACTGAATAGTTTTGGTATCACTTACCCCACCGTCACAATCACGAGGAGAGGAGCCGGAGCTGCCTCTGCCTTCACCATCACCACCAGCAGAGGATGAATGATTGCTGTCCGCATCACAACCAGCAGAGGAAGAATGGCTGCTGTCACCATCACAACCAGCAGAGGAAGAATGCCTGCTGGTTTCCCCATCACAACCAGCAGAGGAAAAATGCTTGCTGGTTTCCCCTTCCGAGAGAAAAGGGAGAACCGCACCAGTCCCCTGCAAATGAGGTAGAGCCGCACCAGTCCTCTGCAAAAGAGGTAGAGTCTCACCAGTCCCTTGCAAGTGAGTGAGAGTTGCACCAGTCCCCTGCAAAAGCAGGAGACTACACGCTCCTCCCACCTCCGTCGCCAGGAGACTACACGTTCCTCCCACCTCCGTCGCTAGGAGCAGAGCAGCAGGAGCTGCCTCTGTCTCCACCACCTCAACCACTTCCACCATGAGCAGTAGGAGCTGCCTCTGCCTCCACCACTTCCAGTAGCAGAGCAGCAGGAACTAGAACCCCACTGAAAAGTTAAATGTCTCTGTAACTTCAAAACCGCAAAAGAGCTTAGGCTGCACTGAATAGTTTTGGTATCACTTCCCCCACTGTCACCATCACGAGGAGAGGAGCCAGAGTTGCCTCTACCTCCACCATCACCCCCAGCAGAGGAAGAATGCCTGCTGTCCCCATCACAACCAGCAGTGGAAGAATGGCTGCTGTCACCATCACAACCAGCAAAGGAAAAATGCCTGCTGGTTTCTCCTTCCGAGACAGAGAGAGAACCGCACCAGTCCCCTGCAAATGAGGTAGAGCCGCACCTGTCCCCTGCAAGAGAGGGAGAGTCACACCAGTCCCCTGCAAGTGAGGGAGAGTTGCACCAGTCCCCTGCAAGAGCAGGAGACTACATGCCGCTCCCACCTCCGTCGCTAGGAGACTACACTCTGCTTCCACCTCCGTCGCCAGGAGAATACATGCTGCTCCCACCTCCGTCGCCAGGAGCAGAGCAGCAAGAGCTGCCTCTATCTCCGCCACCTCCACCGGTAGAGCAGAGCAGCAGGAGCGGCCTCTGCCTCCACCTCCTTCACTGCCTGGAGCAGAGTAGCAGGAACTGCCTCTCCCTCTGCCACCTCCAAGAGCAGAGCAGCCTCTGACTCCACCGGAAGGAGCAGAGCAGCAGGAGCTGTCTCTGCCTCCGCCACCTCAACCATTTCCACCAGAAGCAGAGCAGTGGGAGCTGCCTCTGCCTCCATCACCTCAACCACGTCCACCAGGAGAAGAGCAGCAGGAGCTGCCTATGCCTTCGCCACCTCCAGGAGCAGAGCAGCAGGAACTAAACCCCACTGAAAAGCTAAATGCCTCCTTAACTTCGAAACCGGAAAAGATCTTAGGCTGCACTGAATAGTTTTGGTATCACTTACCCCACCGTCACAATCACGAGGAGAGGAGCCGGAGCTGCCTCTGCCTTCACCATCACCACCAGCAGAGGAAAAATGCTTGCTGGTTTCCCCTTCCGAGAGAAAAGGGAGAAGCGCACCAGTCCCCTGCAAATGAGGTAGAGCCGCACCAGTCCTCTGCAAAAGAGGTAGAGTCTCACCAGTCCCCTGCAAGTGAGTGCCTCCACCTCCTTTACTGCCTGGAGCCGAGCAGCAGGAACTGTCTCTGCCTCCGCCACCTCCAAGAGCAGAGCAGCCTCTGACTCCACCGCAAGGAGCAGAGCAGCAGGAGTTGCCTCTGCCTCCACCACTTCCACCAGGAGCAGTAGGAGCTGCCTCTGCCTCCACCACCTCCAGTAGCAGAGCAGCAGGAACTAAAACCACACTGAAAAGCTAAATGCCTCCGTAACTTCGAAACCGCAAAAGAGCTTAGGCTACACTGAATAGTATTGGTATCACTTACCCCACCGTCACCATCACGAGGAGAGGAGCCGGAGCTGCCTCTTCCTTCACCATCACCACCAGCAGAGTAAGAATGCCTGCTGGTTTCCCCATCACAACCAGCAGAGGAAAAATGCTGCTGGTTTCCCCTTCCGAGAGAAATGGGAGAACCGCACCAGTCCCCTGCAAAAGAGGTAGAGTCTCACTAGTCCCCTGCAAGTGAGTGAGAGTTGCACCAGTCCTCTGCAAAAGAGGTAGAGTCTCACTAGTCCCCTGCAAGTGAGTGAGAGTTGCACCAGTCCCCTGCAAGAGCAGGAGACTACACGCCGCTCCCACCTCCATCGCCAGGAGACTACACTCTGCTTCCACCTCCGTCGCCAGGAGCAGAGCAGCAGGAGCTGCCTCTGCCTCCGCCACCTCCAGGAGCAGAGCTGCCTCTGCCTCCACCTCCTTCACCGCCTGGAGCAGAGTAGCAGGAGCTGCTTCTGCCTCCACCACCTCAACCACTTCCCTCCCACTCCCACCTCCGTCGCAAGGAGACTACACGCTCCTCCCACCTCCGTCGATAGGAGCAAACCAGCAGGAGCGGCCTCTGCTTTCACCACCTCCACCGCAAGAAGCAGAGCAGCAGGAGCTGTCTCTACCTCCACCTCCTTTACTGCCTGGAGCCGAGCAGCAGGAACTGCCTCTGCCTCCACCACCTCAACCACTTCCACAGGAGCAGAGGAGCTGCCTCTGCCTCCACCACCTCCAGTAGGAGAGCAGCAAGAACTAAAACCACACTGAAAAGCTAAATGCCTCCGTAACTTCGAAACCGCAAAAGAGCTTGGCTGCACTGAATAGTTATGGTTTCACTTCAACCAACGTCACCATCACGAGGAGAGGAGCCGGAGCTGCCTCTGCCTTCACCATCACCACCAGCAGAGGAAGAATGATTGCTGTCCGCATCACAACCAGCAGAGGAAAAATGCCTGCTGGTTTCTCCTTCCGAGACAGGGGGAGAACTGTACCAGTCCCCTGCAAGTGAGGGAGAGTTGCACCAGTCCCCGCAAGAGCAGGAGACTACACTCTGCTTCCACCTCCGTCGCCAGGAGACTACACGCTGCTCCGACATCCGTCGCCAGGAGCAGAGCAGCAGGATCTGCCTCTGTCTCCACCACCTCCACCGCCTGGAGCAGAGTAGCAGGAGCTGCTTCTGCCTCCACCACCGCAACCACCCCTCCCACTCCCACATCCGTCGCCAGGAGACTACACGCTCCTCCCACCTCCGTCGCTAGGAGCAGAGCAGCAGGAGCGGCCTCTGCTTTCACCACCTCCACCGCAAGAAGCAGAGCAGCAGGACCTGTCTCTGCCTCCACCTCCTTTACTGCCTGGAGCCGAGCAGCAGGAGATGCTTCTGACTCCACCAACCACTTCCACCAGGAGCATAGCAGCAGGAGCTGCCTCTGCCTCCGCCACCTCCAGGAGCAGAGCTGTCTCTGCCTCCACCTCCTTCACCGCCTGGAGCAGAGCAGCAGGAGCTGCTTCTGCCTCCACCACCTGAACACTTCCAACAGGAGGAGAGCAGCAGGAGCTGCCTCTGCCTCCGCTATCTCCAGGAGCAGAGCTGCCGCTGCCTCCACCTCCTTCACCGCCTGGAGCAGAGTAGCAGGAGCTGCTTCTGCCTCCACCACCGCAACCACTTCCCCCTCCCACTCCCACATCCGTCGCCAGGAGACTACACGCTCCTCCCACCTCCGTCGCTAGGAGCAGAGCAGCAGGAGCGGCCTCTGCTTTCACCACCTCCACCGCAAGAAGCAGAGCAGCAGGACCTGTCTCTGCCTCCACCTCCTTTAATGCCTGGAGCCGAGCAGCAGGAACTGCCTCTGCCTCCGCCACCTCCAAGAGAGCAGCCTCTGACTCCACCACAAGGAGCAGAGCAGCAGGAGCTGCCTCTGTCTCCACCACCTCAACCACTTCCACCATGAGCAGTAGGAGCTGCCTCTGCCTCCACCACTTCCAGTAGCAGAGCAGCAAGAACTAAAACCACATTGAAAAGCTAAATGCCTCCGTAACTTCGAAACCGCAAAAGAGCTTAGGCTGCACTGAATAGTTTTGGTATCACTTACCCCACCGTCACTATCACGAGGAGAGGAGCCGGAGCTGCCTCTTCCTTCACCATCACCACCAGCAGAGTAAGAATGCCTGCTGGTTTCCCCATCACAACCAGCAGAGGAAAAATGCTTGCTGGTTTCCCCTTCCGAGAGAAATGGGAGAACCGCACCAGTCCCCTGCAAATGAGGTCGAGCCGCACCAGTCCTCTGCAAAAGAGGTAGAGTCTCACTAGTCCCCTGCAAGTGAGTGAGAGTTGCACCAGTCCCCTGCAAGAGCAGGAGACTACACGCCGCTACCACCTCCATCGCCAGGAGACTACACTCTGCTTCCACCTCCGTCGCCAGGAGCAGAGCAGCAGGAGCTGCCTCTGCCTCCACCTCCTTCATCGCCTGGAGCGGAGTAGCAGGAACTGCCTCTCCCTCTGCCACCTCCAAGAGCAGAGCAGCAGGAGCTGCTGCTGACTCCACCTCAAGGAGCAGAGCTGCCTCTGCTTTCACCACCTCCACCGCAAGAAGCAGAGCAGCAGGAGCTGTCTGTGCCTCCACCTCCTTTACTGCCTGCAGCAGAGCAGCAGGAGATGCTTCTGACTCCACCACTTGAACCACTTCCAACAGGAGGAGAGCAGCAGGAGCTGCCTCTGCCTCCGCCACCTCCAGGAGCAGAGCTGCCTCTGCCTCCACCTCCTTCACCGCCTGGAGCAGAGTAGCAGGAGCTGCTTCTGCCTCCACCACCTCATTCACTTCCCTCCCACTCCCACCTCCGTCGCAAGGAGACTACACGCTCCTCCCACCTCCGTCGATAAGAGCAAAGCAGCAGGAGCGGCCTCTGCTTTCACCACCTCCACCGCAAGAAGCAGAGGAGCAGGAGCTGTCTCTGCCTCCACCTCCTTTACTGCCTGGAGCAGAGCAGCAGGAGTTGCCTCTGCTTTCACCACCTCCACCGCAAGAAGCAGAGGAGCAGGAGCTGTCTCTGCCTTCACCATCACCACCAGCAGAGGAAGAATGAGTGCTGTCTGCATCACAACCAGCAGAGGAAGAATGGTTGCTGTCACCATCACAACCAGCAGAGGAAGAATGCCTGCTGGTTTCTCCTTCCGAGACAGGGGGAGAACTGTACCAGTCCCCTGCAAATGAGGTAGAGCCGCACCAGTCCCCTGCAAGTGAGGGAGAGTTGCACCAGTCCCCTGCAAGAGCAGGAGACTACACTCTGCTTCCACCTCCGTCGCCAGGAGACTACACGCTGCTCCGACATCCGTCGCCAGGAGCAGAGCAGCAGGATCTGCCTCTGTCTCCACCACCTCCACCGGTAGGAGCAGAGCAGCAGGAGCGGCCTCTGCCTTCACCTCCTTCACCGCCTGGAGCAGAGCAGCAGGAACTGCCTCTGCCTCCGCCACCTCCAAGAGCAGAGCAGCCTCTGACTCCACCGGTAGGAGCAGAGCAGCAGGAGCTGCTTCTGCCTCCACCACCGCAACCACTTCCCTCCCACTCCCACATCCGTCGCCAGGAGACTACACGCTCCTCCCACCTCCGTCGCTAGGAGCAGAGCAGCAGGAGCGGCCTCTGCTTTCACCACCTCCACCGCAAGAAGCAGAGCAGCAGGACCTGTCTCTGCCTCCACCTCCTTTACTGCCTGGAGCCGAGCAGCAGGAACTGCCTCTGCCTCCGCCTCCTCCAAGAGAGCAGCCTGACTCCACCGCAAGGAGCAGAGCAGCAGGAGCAGCCTCTGTCTCCACCACCTCAACCACTTCCACCAGGAGCAGTAGGAGCTGTCTCTGCCTCCACCACTTCCAGTAGCAGAGCAGCAAGAACTAAAACCACACTGAAAAGCTAAATGCCTCCGTAACTTCGAAACCGCAAAAGAGCTTAGGCTGCACTGAATAGTTTTGGTATCACTTACCCCACCGTCACTATCACGAGGAGAGGAGCCGGAGCTGCCTCTTCCTTCACCATCACCCCCAGCAGAGTAAGAATGCCTGCTGGTTTCCCCATCAAACCAGCAGAGGAAAAATGCTTGCTGCTTACCCCTTCCGAGAGAAATGGGAGAACCGCACCAGTCCCCTGCAAATGAGGTCGAGCCGCACCAGTCCTCTGCAAAAGAGGTAGAGTCTCACTAGTCCCCTGCAAGTGAGTGAGAGTTGCACCAGTCCCCTGCAAGAGCAGGAGACTACACGCCGCTCCCACCTCCATCGCCAGACTACACTCTGCTTCCACCTCCGTCGCCATGAGCAGAGCAGCAGGAGCTGCCTCTGCCTCCACCTCCTTCATCGCCTGGAGCAGAGTAGCAGGAACTGCCTTTCCCTCTGCCACCTCCAAGAGCAGAGCAGCAGGAGCTGCTGCTGACTCCACCTCAAGGAGCAGAGCTGCCTCTGCTTTCACCACCTCCACCGCAAGAAGCAGAGCAGCAGGAGCTGTCTGTGCCTCCACCTCCTTTACTGCCTGCAGCAGAGCAGCAGGAGATGCTTCTGACTCCACCACTTGAACCACTTCCAACAGGAGGAGAGCAGCAGGAGCTGCCTCTGCCTCCGCCACCTCCAGGAGCAGAGCTGCCTCTGCCTCCACCTCCTTCACCGCCTGGAGCAGAGTAGCAGGAGCTGCTTCTGCCTCCACCACCTCATTCACTTCCCTCCCACTCCCACCTCCGTCGCAAGGAGACTACACGCTCCTCTCACTCCGTCGCTAGAAGCAGAGCAGAAGGAGCGGCCTCTGCTTTCACCACCTCCACCGCAAGAAGCAGAGGAGCAGGAGCTGTCTCTGTCTCCACCTCCTTTACTGCCTGGAGGAGAGCAGCAGGAGCTGCCTCTGCCTCCGCTATCTCCAGGAGCAGAGCTGCCGCTGCCTCCACCTCCTTCACCGCCTGGAGCAGAGTAGCAGGAGCTGCTTCTGCCTCCACCACCGCAACCACTTCCATCCCACTCCCACATCCGTCGCCAGGAGACTACACGCTCCTCCCACCTCCGTCGCTAGGAGCAGAGCAGCAGGAGCGGCCTTTGCTTTCACCACCTCCACCGCAAGAAGCAGAGCAGCAGGACCTGTCTCTGCCTCCACCTCCTTTAATGCCTGGAGCCGAGCAGCAGGAACTGCCTCTGCCTCCGCCACCTCCAAGAGAGCAGCCTCTGACTCCACCGCAAGGAGCAGAGCAGCAGGAGCTGCCTCTGTCTCCACCACCTCAACCACTTCCACCATGAGCAGTAGGAGCTGCCTCTGCCTCCACCACTTCCAGTAGCAGAGCAGCAAGAACTAAAACCACATTGAAAAGCTAAATGCCTCCGTAACTTCGAAACCGCAAAAGAGCTTAGGCTGCACTGAATAGTTTTGGTATCACTTACCCCACCGTCACTATCACGAGGAGAGGAGCCGGAGCTGCCTCTTCCTTCACCATCACCACCAGCAGAGTAAGAATGCCTGCTGGTTTCCCCATCACAACCAGCAGAGGAAAAATGCTTGCTGGTTTCCCCTTCCGAGAGAAATGGGAGAACCGCACCAGTCCCCTGCAAATGAGGTCGAGCCGCACCAGTCCTCTGCAAAAGAGGTAGAGTCTCACTAGTCCCCTGCAAGTGAGTGAGAGTTGCACCAGTCCCCTGCAAGAGCAGGAGACTACACGCCGCTACCACCTCCATCGCCAGGAGACTACACTCTGCTTCCACCTCCGTCGCCAGGAGCAGAGCAGCAGGAGCTGCCTCTGCCTCCACCTCCTTCATCGCCTGGAGCGGAGTAGCAGGAACTGCCTCTCCCTCTGCCACCTCCAAGAGCAGAGCAGCAGGAGCTGCTGCTGACTCCACCTCAAGGAGCAGAGCTGCCTCTGCTTTCACCACCTCCACCGCAAGAAGCAGAGCAGCAGGAGCTGTCTGTGCCTCCACCTCCTTTACTGCCTGCAGCAGAGCAGCAGGAGATGCTTCTGACTCCACCACTTGAACCACTTCCAACAGGAGGAGAGCAGCAGGAGCTGCCTC
Source organism: Acipenser ruthenus (assembly GCF_902713425.1). Lineage (NCBI taxonomy): Eukaryota > Metazoa > Chordata > Actinopteri > Acipenseriformes > Acipenseridae > Acipenser > Acipenser ruthenus. The sequence goes on from NC_081194.1 coordinate 37,616,633, forward strand.
TGCCTCCGCCACCTCCAGGAGCAGAGCTGCCTCTGCCTCCACCTCCTTCACCGCCTGGAGCAGAGTAGCAGGAGCTGCTTCTGCCTCCACCACCTCATTCACTTCCCTCCCACTCCCACCTCCGTCGCAAGGAGACTACACGCTCCTCCCACCTCCGTCGATAGGAGCAAAGCAGCAGGAGCGGCCTCTGCTTTCACCACCTCCACCGCAAGAAGCAGAGGAGCAGGAGCTGTCTCTGCCTCCACCTCCTTTACTGCCTGGAGCCGAGCAGCAGGAGCTGTCTCTGCCTCCACCTCCTTTACTGCCTGGAGCCGAGCAGCAGGAGATGCTTCTGACTCCACCACACTTCCACCAGGAGTAGGAGCTGCCTCTGCCTCAACCACCTCTAGCAGAGCAGCAGGAGCCTTCTCTGCCTCCATCTCCTTTACTGCCAGGAGCAGAGCAGCAGGAACTGCCTCTGCCTCCGCCACCTCCAAGAGCAGAGCAGCCTCTGACTCCACCCCAAGGAGCAGAGCAGCAGGAGCTGCCTCTGCCTCCACCACCTCAACCACTTCCACCAGGAGCAGTAGGAGCTGCCTCTGCCTCCACCACTTCCAGTAGCAGACAGCAAGAACTAAAACCACACTGAAAAGCTAAATGCCTCCGTAACTTCGAAACCGCAAAAGAGCTTGGCTGCACTGAATAGTTATGGTTTCACTTCCCCCACCGTCACCATCACGAGGAGAGGAGCCGGAGCTGCCTCTGCCTTCACCATCACCACCAGCAGAGGAAGAATGATTGCTGTCCGCATCACAACCAGCAGAGGAAGAATGGTTGCTGTCACCATCACAACCAGCAGAGGAAGAATGCCTGCTGGTTTCCCCATCACAACCAGCAGAGAAAAAATGCCTGCTGGTTTCTCCTTCCGAGACAGGGGGAGAACTGTACCAGTCCCCTGCAAGTGAGGGAGAGTTGCACCAGTCCCCTGCAAGAGCAGGAGACTACACTGCTTCCACCTCCGTCGCCAGGAGACTACACGCTGCTCCGACATCCGTCGCCAGGAGCAGAGCAGCAGGATCTGCCTCTGTCTCCACCAGCTCCACGGGTAGGAGCAGAGCAGCAGGAGCTGCTTCTGCCTCCACCACCTGAACCACTTCCAAAAGGAGGAGAGCAGCAGGAGCTGCCTCTGCCTCCGCCACCTCCAGGAGCAGAGCTGCCTCTGCCTCCACCTCCTTCACTGCCTGGAGCAGAGTAGCAGGAGCTGCTTCTGCCTCCACCACCTCAACCACTTCCCTCCCACTCCCACCTCCGTCGCAAGGAGACTACACGCTCCTCCCACCTCCGTCGATAGGAGCAAAGCAGCAGGAGCGGCCTCTGCTTTCACCACCTCCACCGCAAGAAGCAGAGCAGCAGGAGCTGTCTCTACCTCCACCTCCTTTACTGCCTGGAGCCGAGCAGCAGGAACTGCCTCTGCCTCCGCCACCTCCAAGAGCAGAGCAGCCTCTGACTCCACCGCAAGGAGCAGAGCAGCAGGAGCTGCCTCTGCCTCCACCACCTCAACCACTTCCACAGGAGCAGAGGAGCTGCCTCTGCCTCCACCACCTCCAGTAGGAGAGCAGCAAGAACTAAAACCACACTGAAAAGCTAAATGCCTCCGTAACTTCGAAACCGCAAAAGAGCTTAGGCTGCACTGAATAGTTATGGTTTCACTTCCCCCACCGTCACCATCACGAGGAGAGGAGCCGGAGCTGCCTCTGCCTTCACCAACCACCAGCAGAGGAAGAATGATTGCTGTCTGCATCACAACCAGCAGAGGAAGAATGGTTGCTGTCACCATCACAACCAGCAGAGGAAGAATGCCTGCTGGTTTCTCCTTCCGAGACAGGGGGAGAACTGTACCAGTCCCCTGCAAATGAGGTAGAGCCGCACCAGTCCCCTGCAAGTGAGGGAGAGTTGCACCAGTCCCCTGCAAGAGCAGGAGACTTCACTCTGCTTCCACCTCCGTCGCCAGGAGACTACACGCTGCTCCGACATCCGTCGCCAGGAGCAGAGCAGCAGGAGCTGCCTCTGTCTCCGCCACCTCCACCGGTAGGAGCAGAGCAGCAGGAGCGGCCTCTGCCTCCACCTCCTTCACTGCCTGGAGCAGAGTAGCAGGAACTGCCTCTCCCTCTGCCACCTCCAAGAGCAGAGCAGAAGGAGCTGCTGCTGACTCCACCTCAAGGAGCAGAGCTGCCTCTGCTTTCACCACCTCCACCGCAAGAAGCAGAGCAGCAGGTGCTGTCTCTGCCTCCACCTCCATTACTGCCTGGAGCAGAGCAGCAGGAGATGCTTCTGACTCCACCACCTGAACCACTTCCACCAGGAGCAGAGCAGCAGGAGCTGCCACTGCCTCCAACACCTCAACCACTTCCACCAGGAGCAGAGCAGCAGGAACTGCCTCTGCCTCCGCCACCTCCAAGAGCAGAGCTGCCTCTGCCTCCACCTCCTTCACCGCCTGGAGCAGAGCAGCAGGAGCTGCTTCTGCCTCCACCACCTGAACCACTTCCAACAGGAGGAGAGCAGCAGGAGCTGCCTCTGCCTCCGCCACCTCCAGGAGCAGAGCTGCCTCTGCCTCCACCTCCTTCACCGCCTGGAGTAGAGTAACAGGAGCTGCTTCTGCCTCCACCACCGCAACCACTTCCCTCCCACTCCTACCTCCATCGCCAGGAGACTACACGCTCCTCTCACCTCCGTCGCTAGGAGCAGAGCAGCAGGAGCGGCCTCTGCTTTCACCACCTCCACCGCAAGAAGCAGAGCAGCAGGAGCTGTCTCTGCCTCCACCTCCTTTACTGCCTGGAGCCGAGCAGCAGGAGATGCTTCTATCTCCACCACCTCAACCACTTCCACCAGGAGCAGTAGGAGCTGCCTCTGCCTCAACCACCTCCAGTAGCAGAGCAGCAGGAGCTGTCTCTGCCTCCACCTCCTTTACTGCCTGGAGCCGAGCGGCAGGAGCTGCCTCTGCCTCCGCCACCTCCAAGAGCAGAGCAGCCTCTGACTCCACCGCAAGGAGCAGAGCAGCAGGAACTAAAACCACACTGAAAAGCTAAATGCCTCCGTAACTTCGAAACCGCAGAAGAGCTTAGGCTGCACTGAATGTATTGGTATCACTTACCCCACCGTCACCATCACGAGGAGAGGAGCCGGAGCTGCCTCTGCCTCTACCATCACCACCAGCAGAGGAAGAATGCCTGCTGTCCCCATCACAACCAGCAGAGGAAGAATGGCTGCTGTCACCATCACAACCAGCAGAGGAAGAATGCCTGCTGGTTTCCCCATCACAACCAGCAGAGGAAAAATGCCTGCTGGTTTCTCCTTCCGAGACAGAGGGAGAACTGTACCAGTCCCCTGCAAATGAGGTAGAGCCGCACCAGTCCTCTGCAAAAGAGGAAGAGCCGCACCAGTCCCCTGCAAGAGAGGGAGAGTCACACCAGTCCCCTGCAAGTGAGGGAGAGTTGTACCAGTCCCCTGCATGAACTGGAGACTACACGCCGCTCCCACCTCCGTCGACAGGAGACTACACGCTGCTTCCACACCCGTCGCCATCACAACCAGCAGAGGAAAAATGCCTGCTGGTTTCCCCTTCTGAGACAGAGGGAGAACCGCACCAGTCCGCTGCAAATGAGGTACAGCCGCACCAGTCCTCTGTAAAAGAGGTAGAGCCGCACCAGTCCCCAGCAAGAGAGGGAGAGTCACACCAGTCCCTTGCAAGTGAGGGAGAGTTGCACCAGTCCCCTGCAAGAGCAGGAGAATACACGCCGCTCCCACCTCCGTCGCCAGGAGACTACACTCTGCTTCCACCTCCGTCGCAAGGAGACTACATGCTGCTCCCACCTCCGTCGCCAGGAGCAGAGCAGCAGGAGCTGCCTCTGTCTCCGCCACCTCCACCGGTAGGAGCAGAGCAGCAGGAACTGCCTCTCCCTCTGCCTCCTCCTAGAGCAGAGCAGCAGGAGCGGCCACTGCTTTTACCACCTCCACCGCAAAGAAGCAGAGCAGCAGGAACTGCCTCTGCCTCCGCCACCTCCAAGAGCAGAGCAGCGTCTGACTCCACCGCAAGGAGCAGAGCAGCAGGAGATGCTTCTGACTCCACCACCTGAACCACTTCCACCAGGAGCAGAGCAGCAGGAGCTGCCTCTGCCTCCGCCACCTCCAGGAGCAGAACTGCCTCTGCCTCCACCTCCTTCACCGCCTGGAGCAGAGTAGCAGGAACTGCCTCTACCACCTCCAGAGCAGAGCAGCAGGAGATGCTTTTGACTCCACCACCTGAACCACTTCCACCAGGAGCAGAGCAGCAGTAGCTGCCTCTGCCTCCGCCACCTCCAGGAGCAGAGCTGCCTCTGCCTCCACCACCTTCACCGCCTGGAGCAGAGCAGCAGGGGATTCTTCTGCCTCCACCACCTGAACTACTTCCAACAGGAGGAGAGCAGCAGGAGCTGCCTCTGCCTCCGCCACCTCCAGGAGCAGAGCTGACTCTGCCTCCACCTCCTTCACCGCCTGGAGCAGAGTAGCAGGAGCTGCTTCTGCCTCCACCACCGCAACCACTTCCCTCCCACTCCCACCTCCGTCGCCAGGAGACTACAGTCTGCTTCCACCCCCGTCGCCAGGAGACTACACGCTCCTCCCACTTCAGTCGCTAGGAGCAGAGCAGGAGGAGCGGCCTCTGCTTTCACCACCTCCACCGCAAGAAGCAGAGCAGCAGGAGCTGTCTCTGCCTCCACCTCCTTTACTGCCTGGAGCCGAGCAGCAGGAACTGCCTCTGCCTCCGCCACCTCAGAGCAGAGCAGCCTCTGACTCCACCGCAAGGAGCAGAGCAGCAGGAGTTGCCTCTTCCTCCACCACGTCCACCAGGAGCAGTAGGAGCTACCTCTGCCTCCACCACCTCCAGTAGCAGAGCAGCAGGAACTAAACCACACTGAAACGATAAATGCCTCCTTATCACCATCACGAGGAGAGGAGCCGGAGCTGCCTCTGCCTCCACCATCAGGACCAGCAGAGGAAGAATGCCTGCTGTCCCCATCACAACCAGCAGAGGAAGAATGCCTGCTGTCCCCATCACAACCAGCAGAGGAAGAATGCCTGCTGGTTTCCCCATCACAACCAGCAGAGGAAAAATGCCTGCTGGTTTCTCCTTCCGAGACAGAGGGAGAACCGTACCAGTCCCCTGCAAATGAGGTAGAGCCGCACCAGTCCTCTGCAAAAGAGGTAGAGCCGCACTAGTCCCCAGCAATAGAGGAAGAGTCACACCAGTCCCCTGCAAGTGAGGGAGAAATGCACCTGTCCCCTGCAAGAGCAGGAGAATACACGCCGCTCCCACCTCCGTCGCCAGGAGACTACACTCTGCTTCCACCTCCGTCGCCAGGAGACTACACGCTGCTCCCACCTCCATTGCCAGGAGCAGAGCAGCTGGAGCTGCCTCTGTCTCCGCCACCTCCACCGGTAGGAGCAGAGCAGCAGGAGCGGCCTCTGCCTCCACCTCCTTCACTGCCTGGAGCAGAGTAGCAGGAACTGCCTCTCCCTCTGCCACCTCCAAGAGCAGAGCAGAAGGAGCTGCTGCTGACTCCACCTCAAGGAGCAGAGCTGCCTCTGCTTTCACCACCTCCACCGCAAGAAGCAGAGCAGCAGGTGCTGTCTCTGCCTCCACCTCCATTACTGCCTGGAGCAGAGCAGCAGGAGATGCTTCTGACTCCACCACCTGAACCACTTCCACCAGGAGCAGAGCAGCAGGAGCTGCCACTGCCTCCAACACCTCAACCACTTCCACCAGGAGCAGAGCAGCAGGAACTGCCTCTGCCTCCGCCACCTCCAAGAGCGGAGCTGCCTCTGCCTCCACCTCCTTCACCGCCTGGAGCAGAGCAGCAGGAGCTGCTTCTGCCTCCACCACCTGAACCACTTCCAACAGGAGGAGAGCAGCAGGAGCTGCCTCTGCCTCCGCCACCTACAGGAGCAGAGCTGCCTCTGCCTCCACCTCCTTCACCGCCTGGAGTAGAGTAACAGGAGCTGCTTCTGCCTCCACCACCGCAACCACTTCCCTCCCACTCCTACCTCCATCGCCAGGAGACTACACGCTCCTCTCACCTCCGTCGCTAGGAGCAGAGCAGCAGGAGCGGCCTCTGCTTTCACCACCTCCACCGCAAGAAGCAGAGCAGCAGGAGCTGTCTCTGCCTCCACCTCCTTTACTGCCTGGAGCCGAGCAGCAGGAGATGCTTCTGACTCCACCACCTCAACCACTTCCACCAGGAGCAGTAGGAGCTGCCTCTGCCTCAACCACCTCCAGTAGCAGAGCAGCAGGAGCTGTCTCTGCCTCCACCTCCTTTACTGCCTGGAGCCGAGCGGCAGGAGCTGCCTCTGCCTCCGCCACCTCCAAGAGCAGAGCAGCCTCTGACTCCACCGCAAGGAGCAGAGCAGCAGGAACTAAAACCACACTGAAAAGCTAAATGCCTCCGTAACTTCGAAACCGCAGAAGAGCTTAGGCTGCACTGAATGTATTGGTATCACTTACCCCACCGTCACCATCACGAGGAGAGGAGCCGGAGCTGCCTCTGCCTCCACCATCACCACCAGCAGAGGAAGAATGCCTGCTGTCCCCATCACAACCAGCAGAGGAAGAATGGCTGCTGTCACCATCACAACCAGCAGAGGAAGAATGCCTGCTGGTTTCCCCATCACAACCAGCAGAGGAAAAATGCCTGCTGGTTTCTCCTTCCGAGACAGAGGGAGAACTGTACCAGTCCCCTGCAAATGAGGTAGAGCCGCACCAGTCCTCTGCAAAAGAGGAAGAGCCGCACCAGTCCCCTGCAAGAGAGGGAGAGTCACACCAGTCCCCTGCAAGTGAGGGAGAGTTGTACCAGTCCCCTGCATGAACTGGAGACTACACGCCGCTCCCACCTCCGTCGACAGGAGACTACACGCTGCTTCCACACCCGTCGCCATCACAACCAGCAGAGGAAAAATGCCTGCTGGTTTCCCCTTCTGAGACAGAGGGAGAACCGCACCAGTCCGCTGCAAATGAGGTACAGCCGCACCAGTCCTCTGTAAAAGAGGTAGAGCCGCACCAGTCCCCAGCAAGAGAGGGAGAGTCACACCAGTCCCTTGCAAGTGAGGGAGAGTTGCACCAGTCCCCTGCAAGAGCAGGAGAATACACGCCGCTCCCACCTCCGTCGCCAGGAGACTACACTCTGCTTCCACCTCCGTCGCAAGGAGACTACATGCTGCTCCCACCTCCGTCGCCAGGAGCAGAGCAGCAGGAGCTGCCTCTGTCTCCGCCACCTCCACCGGTAGGAGCAGAGCAGCAGGAACTGCCTCTCCCTCTGCCTCCTCCTAGAGCAGAGCAGCAGGAGCGGCCACTGCTTTTACCACCTCCACCGCAAAGAAGCAGAGCAGCAGGAACTGCCTCTGCCTCCGCCACCTCCAAGAGCAGAGCAGCGTCTGACTCCACCGCAAGGAGCAGAGCAGCAGGAGATGCTTCTGACTCCACCACCTGAACCACTTCCACCAGGAGCAGAGCAGCAGGAGCTGCCTCTGCCTCCGCCACCTCCAGGAGCAGAACTGCCTCTGCCTCCACCTCCTTCACCGCCTGGAGCAGAGTAGCAGGAACTGCCTCTACCACCTCCAGAGCAGAGCAGCAGGAGATGCTTTTGACTCCACCACCTGAACCACTTCCACCAGGAGCAGAGCAGCAGTAGCTGCCTCTGCCTCCGCCACCTCCAGGAGCAGAGCTGCCTCTGCCTCCACCACCTTCACCGCCTGGAGCAGAGCAGCAGGGGATTCTTCTGCCTCCACCACCTGAACCACTTCCAACAGGAGGAGAGCAGCAGGAGCTGCCTCTGCCTCCGCCACCTCCAGGAGCAGAGCTGACTCTGCCTCCACCTCCTTCACCGCCTGGAGCAGAGTAGCAGGAGCTGCTTCTGCCTCCACCACCGCAACCACTTCCCTCCCACTCCCACCTCCGTCGCCAGGAGACTACAGTCTGCTTCCACCCCCGTCGCCAGGAGACTACACGCTCCTCCCACTTCAGTCGCTAGGAGCAGAGCAGGAGGAGCGGCCTCTGCTTTCACCACCTCCACCGCAAGAAGCAGAGCAGCAGGAGCTGTCTCTGCCTCCACCTCCTTTACTGCCTGGAGCCGAGCAGCAGGAACTGCCTCTGCCTCCGCCACCTCAGAGCAGAGCAGCCTCTGACTCCACCGCAAGGAGCAGAGCAGCAGGAGTTGCCTCTGCCTCCACCACGTCCACCAGGAGCAGTAGGAGCTACCTCTGCCTCCACCACCTCCAGTAGCAGAGCAGCAGGAACTAAACCACACTGAAACGATAAATGCCTCCTTATCACCATCACGAGGAGAGGAGCCGGAGCTGCCTCTGCCTCCACCATCAGGACCAGCAGAGGAAGAATTCCTGCTGTCCCCATCACAACCAGCAGAGGAAGAATGCCTGCTGTCCCCATCACAACCAGCAGAGGAAGAATGCCTGCTGGTTTCCCCATCACAACCAGCAGAGGAAAAATGCCTGCTGGTTTCTCCTTCCGAGACAGAGGGAGAACCGTACCAGTCCCCTGCAAATGAGGTAGAGCCGCACCAGTCCTCTGCAAAAGAGGTAGAGCCGCACTAGTCCCCAGCAATAGAGGAAGAGTCACACCAGTCCCCTGCAAGTGAGGGAGAAATGCACCTGTCCCCTGCAAGAGCAGGAGAATACACGCCGCTCCCACCTCCGTCGCCAGGAGACTACACTCTGCTTCCACCTCCGTCGCCAGGAGACTACACGCTGCTCCCACCTCCATTGCCAGGAGCAGAGCAGCTGGAGCTGCCTCTGTCTCCGCCACCTCCACCGGTAGGAGCAGAGCAGCAGGAGCGGCCTCTGCCTCCACCTCCTTCACTGCCTGGAGCAGAGTAGCAGGAACTGCCTCTCCCTCTGCCACCTCCAAGAGCAGAGCAGAAGGAGCTGCTGCTGACTCCACCTCAAGGAGCAGAGCTGCCTCTGCTTTCACCACCTCCACCGCAAGAAGCAGAGCAGCAGGTGCTGTCTCTGCCTCCACCTCCATTACTGCCTGGAGCAGAGCAGCAGGAGATGCTTCTGACTCCACCACCTGAACCACTTCCACCAGGAGCAGAGCAGCAGGAGCTGCCACTGCCTCCAACACCTCAACCACTTCCACCAGGAGCAGAGCAGCAGGAACTGCCTCTGCCTCCGCCACCTCCAAGAGCAGAGCTGCCTCTGCCTCCACCTCCTTCACCGCCTGGAGCAGAGCAGCAGGAGCTGCTTCTGCCTCCACCACCGCAACCACTTCCCTCCCACTCCTACCTCCGTCGCCAGGAGACTACACGCTCCTCTCACCTCCGTCGCTAGGAGCAGAGCAGCAGGAGCGGCCTCTGCTTTCACTACCTCCACCGCAAGAAGCAGAGCAGCAGGAGCTGTCTCTGCCTCCACCTCCTTTACTGCCTGGAGCCGAGCGGCAGGAGATGCTTCTGACTCCACCACCTCAACCACTTCCACCAGGAGCAGTAGGAGCTGCCTCTGCCTCAACCACCTCCAGTAGCAGAGCAGCAGGAGCTGTCTCTGCCTCCACCTCCTTTACTGCCTGGAGCCGAGCGGCAGGAGCTGCCTCTGCCTCCGCCACCTCCAAGAGCAGAGCAGCCTCTGACTCCACCGCAAGGAGCAGAGCAGCAGGAACTAAAACCACACTGAAAAGCTAAATGCCTCCGTAACTTCGAAACCGCAGAAGAGCTTAGGCTGCACTGAATGTATTGGTATCACTTACCCCACCGTCACCATCACGAGGAGAGGAGCCGGAGCTGCCTCTGCCTCCACCATCACCACCAGCAGAGGAAGAATGCCTGCTGTCCCCATCACAACCAGCAGAGGAAGAATGGCTGCTGTCACCATCACAACCAGCAGAGGAAGAATGCCTGCTGGTTTCCCCATCACAACCAGCAGAGGAAAAATGCCTGCTGGTTTCTCCTTCCGAGACAGAGGGAGAACTGTACCAGTCCCCTGCAAATGAGGTAGAGCCGCACCAGTCCTCTGCAAAAGAGGAAGAGCCGCACCAGTCCCCTGCAAGAGAGGGAGAGTCACACCAGTCCCCTGCATGAACTGGAGACTACACGCCGCTCCCACCTCCGTCGACAGGAGACTACACGCTGCTTCTACACCCGTCGCCATCACAACCAGCAGAGGAAAAATGCCTGCTGGTTTCCCCTTCTGAGACAGAGGGAGAACCGCACCAGTCCGCTGCAAATGAGGTACAGCCGCACCAGTCCTCTGTAAAAGAGGTAGAGCCGCACCAGTCCCCAGCAAGAGAGGGAGAGTCACACCAGTCCCTTGCAAGTGAGGGAGAGTTGCACCAGTCCCCTGCAAGAGCAGGAGAATACACGCCGCTCCCACCTCCGTCGCCAGGAGACTACACTCTGCTTCCACCTCCGTCGCAAGGAGACTACATGCTGCTCCCACCTCCGTCGCCAGGAGCAGAGCAGCAGGAGCTGCCTCTGTCTCCGCCACCTCCACCGGTAGGAGCAGAGCAGCAGGAACTGCCTCTCCCTCTGCCTCCTCCTAGAGCAGAGCAGCAGGAGCGGCCACTGCTTTTACCACCTCCACCGCAAAGAAGCAGAGCAGCAGGAGCTGCCTCTGCCTCCGTCACCTCCAGGAGCAGAACTGCCTCTGCCTCCACCTCCTTCACCGCCTGGAGCAGAGTAGCAGGAACTGCCTCTACCACCTCCAGAGCAGAGCAGCAGGAGATGCTTTTGACTCCACCACCTGAACCACTTCCACCAGGAGCAGAGCAGCAGGAGCTGCCTCTGCCTCCGCCACCTCCAGGAGCAGAGCTGCCTCTGCCTCCACCACCTTCACCGCCTGGAGCAGAGCAGCAGGGGATTCTTCTGCCTCCACCACCTGAACCACTTCCAAAAGGAGGAGAGCAGCAGGAGCTGCCTCTGCCTCCGCCACCTCCAGGAGCAGAGCTGACTCTGCCTCCACCTCCTTCACCGCCTGGAGCAGAGTAGCAGGAGCTGCTTCTGCCTCCACCACCGCAACCACTTCCCTCCCACTCCCACCTCCGTCGCCAGGAGACTACAGTCTGCTTCCACCCCCGTCGCCAGGAGACTACACGCTCCTCCCACTTCAGTCGCTAGGAGCAGAGCAGGAGGAGCGGCCTCTGCTTTCACCACCTCCACCGCAAGAAGCAGAGCAGCAGGAGCTGTCTCTGCCTCCACCTCCTTTACTGCCTGGAGCCGAGCAGCAGGAACTGCCTCTGCCTCCGCCACCTCCAAGAGCAGAGCAGCCTCTGACTCCACCGCAAGGAGCAGAGCAGCAGGAGTTGCCTCTGCCTCCACCATCACGACCAGCAGAGGAAGAATGCCTGCTGTCCCCATCACAACCAGCAGAGGAAAAATGCCTGCTGGTTTCTCCTTCCGAGACAGAGGGAGAACCGTACCAGTCCCCTGCAAATGAGGTAGAGCCGCACCAGTCCTCTGCAAAAGAGGTAGAGCCGCACTAGTCCCCAGCAATAGAGGAAGAGTCACACCAGTCCCCTGCAAGTGAGGGAGAAATGCACCTGTCCCCTGCAAGAGCAGGAGAATACACGCCGCTCCCACCTCCGTCGCCAGGAGACTACACTCAGCTTCCACCTCCGTCGCAAGGAGACTACATGCTGCTCCCAGCTCCGTCGCCAGGAGCAGAGCAGCAGGAGCTGCCTCTGTCTCCGCCAGCTCCACGGGTAGGAGCAGAACAGCAGGAGCTGCCTCTGCCTCCACCTCCTTCATCGCCTGGAGCAGAGTAGCAGGAACTGCCTCTCCCTCTGCATCCTCCAAGACCAGAGCAGCAGGAGCTGCTGCTGACTCCACCTCAAGGAGCAGAGCTGCCTCTGCTTTCACCACCTCCACCGCCAGAAGCAGAGCAACAGGAGCTGCCTCTGCCTCCACCACCTCAACCACTTCCACAGGAGCAGAGGAGCTGCCTCTGCCTCCACCACCTGCAGTAGGAGAGCAGCAAGAACTAAAACCACACTGAAAAGCTAAATGCCTCCGTAACTTCGAAACCGCAAAAGAGCTTAGGCTGCACTGAATAGTTATGGTTTCACTTCCCCCACCGTCACCATCACGAGGAGAGGAGCCGGAGCTGCCTCTGCCTCCACCATCACGACCAGCAGAGGAAGAATGCCTGCTGTCCCCATCACAACCAGCAGAGGAAGAATGCCTGCTGGTTTCTCCTTCCGAGACAGGGGGAGAACTGTACCAGTCCCCTGCAAGTGAGGGAGAGTTGCACCAGTCCCCGCAAGAGCAGGAGACTACACTCTGCTCCCACCTCCGTCGCCAGGAGACTACACTCAGCTTCCACCTCCGTCGCAAGGAGACTACATGCTTCTCCCACCTCCGTCGCCAGGAGCAGAGCAGCAGGAGCTGCCTCTGTCTCCGCCAGCTCCACGGGTAGGAGCAGAGCAGCAGGAGCTGCTTCTGCCTCCACCACCTGAACCACTTCCAACAGGAGGAGAGCAGCAGGAGCTGCCTCTGCCTCCGCCACCTCCAGGAGCAGAGCTGCCTCTGCCTCCACCTCCTTCACTGCCTGGAGCAGAGTAGCAGGAGCTGCTTCTGCCTCCACCACCGCAACCACTTCCCTCCCACTCCCACCTCCGTCGCCAGGAGACTACACGCTCCTCTCACTCCGTCGCTAGAAGCAGAGCAGCAGGAGCGGCCTCTGCTTTCACCACCTCCACCGCAAGAAGCAGAGCAGCCTCTGACTCCACCGCAAGGAGCAGAGCAGCAGGAGAGTTGCCTCTGCCTCCACCACTTCCACCAGGAGCAGTAGGAGCTGCCTCTGCCTCCACCACCTCCAGTAGCAGAGCAGTAGGAACTAAAACCACACTGAAAAGCTAAATGCCTCCGTAACTTCGAAACCGCAGAAGAGCTTAGGCTGCACTGAATGTATTGGTATCACTTACCCCACCGTCACCATCACGAGGAGAGGAGCCGGAGCTGCCTCTGCCTCCACCATCACCACCAGCAGAGGAAGAATGCCTGCTGTCCCCATCACAACCAGCAGAGGAAGAATGGCTGCTGTCACCATCACAACCAGCAGAGGAAGAATGCCTGCTGGTTTCCCCATCACAACCAGCAGAGGAAAAATGCCTGCTGTTTTCTCCTTCCGAGACAGAGGGAGAACTGTACCAGTCCCCTGCAAATGAGGTAGAGCCGCACCAGTCCTCTGCAAAAGAGGTAGAGCCGCACCAGTCCCCTGCAAGAGAGGGAGAGTCACACCAGTCCCCTACAAGTGAGGGAGAGTTGTACCAGTCCCCTGCATGAACTGGAGACTACACGCCGCTCCCACCTCCGTCGACAGGAGACTACACGCTGCTTCTACACCCGTCGCCATCACAACCAGCAGAGGAAAAATGCCTGCTGGTTTCCCCTTCTGAGACAGAGGGAGAACCGCACCAGTCCGCTGCAAATGAGGTACAGCCGCACCAGTCCTCTGTAAAAGAGGTAGAGCCGCACCAGTCCCCAGCAAGAGAGGGAGAGTCACACCAGTCCCTTGCAAGTGAGGGAGAGTTGCACCAGTCCCCTGCAAGAGCAGGAGAATACACGCCGCTCCCACCTCCGTCGCCAGGAGACTACACTCTGCTTCCACCTCCGTCGCAAGGAGACTACATGCTGCTCCCACCTCCGTCGCCAGGAGCAGAGCAGCAGGAGCTGCCTCTGTCTCCGCCACCTCCACCGGTAGGAGCAGAGCAGCAGGAACTGCCTCTCCCTCTGCCTCCTCGTAGAGCAGAGCAGCAGGAGCGGCCACTGCTTTTACCACCTCCACCGCAAAGAAGCAGAGCAGCAGGAACTGCCTCTGCCTCCGCCACCTCCAAGAGCAGAGCAGCGTCTGACTCCACCGCAAGGAGCAGAGCAGCAGGAGATGCTTCTGACTCCACCACCTGAACCACTTCCACCAGGAGCAGAGCAGCAGGAGCTGCCTCTGCCTCCGCCACCTCCAGGAGCAGAACTGCCTCTGCCTCCACCTCCTTCACCGCCTGGAGCAGAGTAGCAGGAACTGCCTCTACCACCTCCAGAGCAGAGCAGCAGGAGATGCTTTTGACTCCACCACCTGAACCACTTCCACCAGGAGCAGAGCAGCAGGAGCTGCCTCTGCCTCCGCCACCTCCAGGAGCAGAGCTGCCTCTGCCTCCACCACCTTCACCGCCTGGAGCAGAGCAGCAGGGGATTCTTCTGCCTCCACCACCTGAACCACTTCCAACAGGAGGAGAGCAGCAGGAGCTGCCTCTGCCTCCGCCACCTCCAGGAGCAGAGCTGACTCTGCCTCCACCTCCTTCACCGCCTGGAGCAGAGTAGCAGGAGCTGCTTCTGCCTCCACCACCGCAACCACTTCCCTCCCACTCCCACCTCCGTCGCCAGGAGACTACAGTCTGCTTCCACCCCCGTCGCCAGGAGACTACACGCTCCTCCCACTTCAGTCGCTAGGAGCAGAGCAGGAGGAGCGGCCTCTGCTTTCACCACCTCCACCGCAAGAAGCAGAGCAGCAGGAGCTGTCTCTGCCTCCACCTCCTTTACTGCCTGGAGCCGAGCAGCAGGAACTGCCTCTGCCTCCGCCACCTCCAAGAGCAGAGCAGCCTCTCACTCCACCGCAAGGAGCAGAGCAGCAGGAGTTGCCTCTGCCTCCACCATCACGACCAGCAGAGGAAGAATGCCTGCTGTCCCCATCACAACCAGCAGAGGAAAAATGCCTGCTGGTTTCTCCTTCCGAGACAGAGGGAGAACCGTACCAGTCCCCTGCAAATGAGGTAGAGCCGCACCAGTCCTCTTCAAAAGAGGTAGAGCCGCACTAGTCCTCTGTACAAGAGGTAGAGTCACACGTCCCCAGCAAGTGAGGGAGAGTTGCACCAGTCCCCTGCAAGAGCAGGAGAATACACGCCGCTCCCACCTCCGTCGCCTGGAGACTACACTCTGCTTCCACCTCCGTCGCCATCACAACCAGCAGAGGAAAAATGCCTGCTGGTTTCCCCTTCTGAGACAGGGGGAGAACCGCACCAGTCCCCTGCAAATGAGGTACAGCCGCACCAGTCCTCTGTAAAAGAGGTAGAGCCGCACCAGTCCTCTGCAAAAGAGGTAGTCTCACCAGTCCCCTGCAAGTCAGTGAGAGTTGCACCAGTCCCCTGCAAGAGCAGGAGACTACACGCAGCTCCCACCTCCATCGCCAGGAGACTACACTCTGCTTCCACCTCCGTCGCCAGGAGACTACACGCTGCTCCCACCTCCATTGCCAGGAGCAGAGCAGCTGGAGCTGCCTCTGTCTCCGCCACCTCCACCGGTAGGAGCAGAGCAGCAGGAGCGGCCTCTGCCTCCACCTCCTTCACTGCCTGGAGCAGAGTAGCAGGAACTGCCTCTCCCTCTGCCACCTCCAAGAGCAGAGCAGAAGGAGCTGCTGCTGACTCCACCTCAAGGAGCAGAGCTGCCTCTGCTTTCACAACCTCCACCGCAAGAAGCAGAGCAGCAGGTGCCTTCTCTGCCTCCACCTCCATTACTGCCTGGAGCAGAGCAGCAGGAGATGCTTCTGACTCCACCACCTGAACCACTTCCACCAGGAGCAGAGCAGCAGGAGCTGCCACTGATTCCAACACCTCAATCACTTCCACCAGGAGCAGAGCAGCAGGAACTGCCTCTGCCTCCGCCACCTCCAAGAGCAGAGCTGCCTCTGCCTCCACCTCCTTCACCGCCTGGAGCAGAGCAGCAGGAGCTGCTTCTGCCTCCACCACCTGAACCACTTCCAACAGGAGGAGAGCAGCAGGAGCTGCCTCTGCCTCCGCCACCTACAGGAGCAGAGCTGCCTCTGCCTCCACCTCCTTCACCGTCTGGAGTAGAGTAACAGGAGCTGCTTCTGCCTCCACCACCGCAACCACTTCCCTCCCACTCCTACCTCCATCGCCAGGAGACTACACGCTCCTCTCACCTCCGTCGCTAAGAGCAGAGCAGCAGGAGCGGCCTCTTCTTTCACCACCTCCACCGCAAGAAGCAGAGCAGCAGGAGCTGTCTCTGCCTCCACCTCCTTTACTGCCTGGAGCCGAGCAGCAGGAGATGCTTCTGACTCCACCACCTCAACCACTTCCACCAGGAGCAGTAGGAGCTGCCTCTGCCTCAACCACCTCCAGTAGCAGAGCAGCAGGAGCTGTCTCTGCCTCCACCTCCTTACTGCCTGGAGCCGAGCGGAAGGAGCTGCCTCTGCCTCCGCCACCTCCAAGAGCAGAGCAGCCTCTGACTCCACCGCAAGGAGCAGAGCAGCAGGAGCTGCATCTGCCTCCACCACCTCAACCACTTCCACCAGGAGCAGTAGGAGCTGCCTCTGCCTCAACCACCTCCAGTAGCAGAGTAGCAGGAACTAAAACCACACTGAAAAGCTAAATGCCTCCGTAACTTCGAAACCGCAGAAGAGCTTAGGCTGCACTGAATGTATTGGTATCACTTACCCCACCGTCACCATCACGAGGAGAGGAGCCGGAGCTGCCTCTGCCTCCACCATCACCACCAGCAGAGGAAGAATGCCTGCTGTCCCCATCACAACCAGCAGAGGAAGAATGGCTGCTGTCACCATCACAACCAGCAGAGGAAGAATGCCTGCTGGTTTCCCCATCACAACCAGCAGAGGAAAAATGCCTGCTGGTTTCTCCTTCCGAGACAGAGGGAGAACTGTACCAGTCCCCTGCAAATGAGGTAGAGCCGCACCAGTCCTCTGCAAAAGAGGAAAAGCCGCACCAGTCCCCTGCAAGAGAGGGAGAGTCACACCAGTCCCCTGCAAGTGAGGGAGAGTTGTACCAGTCCCCTGCATGAACTGGAGACTACACGCCGCTCCCACCTCCGTCGACAGGAGACTACACGCTGCTTCCACACCCGTCGCCATCACAACCAGCAGAGGAAAAATGCCTGCTGGTTTCCCCTTCTGAGACAGAGGGAGAACCGCACCAGTCCGCTGCAAATGAGGTACAGCCGCACCAGTCCTCTGTAAAAGAGGTAGAGCCGCACCAGTCCCCAGCAAGAGAGGGAGAGTCACACCAGTCCCTTGCAAGTGAGGGAGAGTTGCACCAGTCCCCTGCAAGAGCAGGAGAATACACGCCGCTCCCACCTCCGTCGCCAGGAGACTACACTCTGCTTCCACCTCCGTCGCAAGGAGACTACATGCTGCTCCCACCTCCGTCGCCAGGAGCAGAGCAGCAGGAGCTGCCTCTGTCTCCGCCACCTCCACCGGTAGGAGCAGAGCAGCAGGAACTGCCTCTCCCTCTGCCTCCTCGTAGAGCAGAGCAGCAGGAGCGGCCACTGCTTTTACCACCTCCACCGCAAAGAAGCAGAGCAGCAGGAACTGCCTCTGCCTCCGCCACCTCCAAGAGCAGAGCAGCGTCTGACTCCACCGCAAGGAGCAGAGCAGCAGGAGATGCTTCTGACTCCACCACCTGAACCACTTCCACCAGGAGCAGAGCAGCAGGAGCTGCCTCTGCCTCCGCCACCTCCAGGAGCAGAACTGCCTCTGCCTCCACCTCCTTCACCGCCTGGAGCAGAGTAGCAGGAACTGCCTCTACCACCTCCAGAGCAGAACAGCAGGAGATGCTTTTGACTCCACCACCTGAACCACTTCCACCAGGAGCAGAGCAGCAGGAGCTGCCTCTGCCTCCGCCACCTCCAGGAGCAGAGCTGCCTCTGCCTCCACCACCTTCACCGCCTGGAGCAGAGCAGCAGGGGATTCTTCTGCCTCCACCACCTGAACCACTTCCAACAGGAGGAGAGCAGCAGGAGCTGCCTCTGCCTCCGCCACCTCCAGGAGCAGAGCTGACTCTGCCTCCACCTCCTTCACCGCCTGGAGCAGAGTAGCAGGAGCTGCTTCTGCCTCCACCACCGCAACCACTTCCCTCCCACTCCCACCTCCGTCGCCAGGAGACTACAGTCTGCTTCCACCCCCGTCGCCAGGAGACTACACGCTCCTCCCACTTCAGTCGCTAGGAGCAGAGCAGGAGGAGCGGCCTCTGCTTTCACCACCTCCACCGCAAGAAGCAGAGCAGCAGGACCTGTCTCTGCCTCCACCTCCTTTACTGCCTGGAGCCGAGCAGCAGGAACTGCCTCTGCCTCCGCCACCTCCAAGAGCAGAGCAGCCTCTGACTCCACCGCAAGGAGCAGAGCAGCAGGAGTTGCCTCTGCCTCCACCATCACGACCAGCAGAGGAAGAATGCCTGCTGTCCCCATCACAACCAGCAGAGGAAGAATGGCTGCTGTCACCATCACAACCAGCAGAGGAAGAATGCCTGCTGGTTTCCAAATCACAACCAGCAGAGGAAAAATGCCTGCTGGTTTCTCCTTCCGAGACAGGGGGAGAACTGTACCAGTCCCCTGCAAATGTAGAGCCGCACCAGTCCCCTGCAAGTGAGGGAGAGTTGCACCAGTCCCCTGCAAGAGCAGGAGACTACACTCTGCTTCCACCTCCGTCGCCAGGAGACTACACGCTGCTCCGACCTCCGTCGCCAGGAGCAGAGCAGCAGGATCTGCCTCTGTCTCCACCACCTCCACCGGTAGGAGCAGAGCAGCAGGAGCGGCCTCTGCCTCCACCTCCTTCACCGCCTGGAGCAGAGCAGCAGGAACTGCCTCTGCCTCCGCCACCTCCAAGAGCAGAGCAGCCTCTGACTCCACCGGAAGGAGCAGAGCAGCAGGAGCTGTCTCTGCCTCCGCCACCTTAACCACTTCCACCAGAAGCAGAGCAGTGGGAGCTGCCTCTGCCTCCATCACCTCAACCACGTCCACCAGGAGAAGAGCAGCAGGAGCTGCCTATGCCTTCGCCACCTCCAGGAGCAGAGCAGCAGGAACTAAACCCCACTGAAAAGCTAAATGCCTCCTTAACTTCGAAACCGGAAAAGATCTTAGGCTGCACTGAATAGTTTTGGTATCACTTACCCCACCGTCACAATCACGAGGAGAGGAGCCGGAGCTGCCTCTGCCTTCACCATCACCACCAGCAGAGGATGAATGATTGCTGTCCGCATCACAACCAGCAGAGGAAGAATGGCTGCTGTCACCATCACAACCAGCAGAGGAAGAATGCCTGCTGGTTTCCCCATCACAACCAGCAGAGGAAAAATGCTTGCTGGTTTCCCCTTCCGAGAGAAAAGGGAGAACCGCACCAGTCCCCTGCAAATGAGGTAGAGCCGCACCAGTCCTCTGCAAAAGAGGTAGAGTCTCACCAGTCCCCTGCAAGTGAGTGAGAGTTGCACCAGTCCCCTGCAAAAGCAGGAGACTACACGCTCCTCCCACCTCCGTCGCCAGGAGACTACACGTTCCTCCCACCTCCGTCGCTAGGAGCAGAGCAGCAGGAGCTGTCTCTGCCTCCAACTCCTTTACTGCCTGAGGCAGAGCAGCAGGAGATGCTTCTGACTCCACCACCTGAACCACTTCCACCAGGAGCAGAGCAGCAGGAGCTGCCTCTGCCTCCGCCACCTCCAAGAGCAGAGCTGCCTCTGCCTCCACCTCCTTCACCGCCTGGAGCAGAGCAGCAGGAGATGCTTCTGCCTCCACCACCTGAACCAGTTCCAACAGGAGGAGAGCAGCAGGAGCTGCCTCTGCCTCCGCCACCTACAGGAGCAGAGCTGACTCTGCCTCCACCTCCTTCACCGCCTGGAGTAGAGTAACAGGAGCTGCTTCTGCCTCCACCACCGCAACCACTTCCCTCCCACTCCTACCTCCATCGCCAGGAGACTACACGCTCCTCTCACCTCCGTCGCTAGGAGCAGAGCAGCAGGAGCGGCCTCTGCTTTCACCACCTCCACCGCAAGAAGCAGAGCAGCAGGAGCTGTCTCTGCCTCCACCTCCTTTACTGCCGAGCCGAGCAGCAGGAGATGCTTCTGACTCCACCACCTCAACCACTTCCACCAGGAGCAGTAGGAGCTGCCTCTGCCTCAACCACCTCCAGTAGCAGAGCAGCAGGAGCTGTCTCTGCCTCCACCTCCTTTACTGCCTGGAGCCGAGCGGCAGGAGCTGCCTCTGCCTCCGCCACCTCCAAGAGCAGAGCAGCCTCTGACTCCACCGCAAGGAGCAGAGCAGCAGGAGCTGCATCTGCCTCCACCACCTCAACCACTTCCACCAGGAGCAGTAGGAGCTGCCTCTGCCTCAACCAACTCCAGTAGCAGAGTAACAGGAACTAAAACCACACTGAAAAGCTAAATGCCTCCGTAACTTCGAAACCGCAGAAGAGCTTAGGCTGCACTGAATGTATTGGTATCACTTACCCCACCGTCACCATCACGAGGAGAGGAGCCGGAGCTGCCTCTGCCTCCACCATCACCACCAGCAGAGTAAGAATGCCTGCTGTCCCCATCACAACCAGCAGAGGAAGAATGGCTGCTGTCACCATCACAACCAGCAGAGGAAGAATGCCTGCTGGTTTCCCCATCACAACCAGCAGAGGAAAAATGCCTGCTGGTTTCTCCTTCCGAGACAGAGGGAGAACTGTACCAGTCCCCTGCAAATGAGGTAGAGCCGCACCAGTCCTCTGCAAAAGAGGTAGAGTCTCACCAGTCCCCTGCAAGTGAGTGAGAGTTGCACCAGTCCCCTGCAAGAGCAGGAGACTACACGCTCCTCCCACCTCCGTCGCCAGGAGACTACACGTTCCTCCCACCTCCGTCGCTAGGAGCAGAGCAGCAGGAGCTGTCTCTGCCTCCAACTCCTTTACTGCCTGAGGCAGAGCAGCAGGAGATGCTTCTGACTCCACCACCTGAACCACTTCCACCAGGAGCAGAGCAGCAGGAGCTGCATCTGCCTCCGCCACCTCCAGGAGCAGAGCTGCCTCTGCCTCCACCTCCTTCACCGCCTGGAGCAGAGCAGCAGGAGATGCTTCTGCCTCCACCACCTGAACCACTTCCAACAGGAGGAGAGCAGCAGGAGCTACCTCTGCCTCCGCCACCTCCAGGAGCAGAGCTGACTCTGCCTCCACCTCCTTCACCGCCTGGAGCAGAGTAGCAGGAGCTGCTTCTGCCTCCACCACCGCAACCACTTTCCTCCCACTCCCACCTCCGTCGCCAGGAGACTACACGCTCCTCCCACTTCAGTCGCTAGGAGCAGAGCAGCAGGAGCGGCCTCTGCTTTCACCACCTCCAAGAGCAGAGCAGCCTCTGACTCCACCGCAAGGAGCAGAGCAGCAGGAGAGTTGCCTCTGCCTCCACCACTTCCACCAGGAGCAGTAGGAGCTGCCTCTGCCTCCACCACCTCCAGTAGCAGAGCAGCAGGAACTAAAACCACACTGAAAAGCTAAATGTTTCCGTAACTTCGAAACCGCAAAAGAGCTTAGGCTACACTGAATAGTATTGGTATCACTTTCCCCACCGTCACCATCACGAGGAGAGGAGCCGGAGCTCCCTCTGCCTCCACCATTACGACCAGCAGAGGAAGAATGCCTGCTGTCCCCATCACAACCAGCAGAGGAAAAATGCCTGCTGGTTTCTCCTTCCGAGACAGGGGGAGAACTGTACCAGTCCCCTGCAAATGAGGTAGAGCCGCACCAGTCCTCTGCAAAAGAGGGAGAGTCACACCAGTCCCCTGCAAGTGAGGGAGAGTTGCACCAGTCCCCTGCAAGAGCAGGAGACTACACTCTGCTTCCACCTCCGTCGCCAGGAGACTACACGCTGCTCCGACCTCCGTCGCCAGGAGCAGAGCAGCAGGAGCTGCCTCTGTCTCCGCCACCTCCACCGGTAGGAGCAGAGCAGCAGGAGCGGCCTCTGCCTCCACCTCCTTCACCGCCTGGAGCAGAGTAGCAGGAGCTGCTTCTGCCTCCACCACCTCAACCACTTCCCTCCCACTCCAACCTCCGTCGCCAGGAGACTACACTCTGCTTCCACCTCCGTCGCCAGGAGACTACACTGCTTCCACCTCCGTCGCCAGGAGACTACACGTTCCTCCCACCTCCGTCGCTAGGAGCAGAGCAGCAGGAGCTGTCTCTGCCTCCACCTCCTTTACTGCCTGGAGCAGAGCAGCAGGAGATGCTTCTGACTCCACCACCTGACCCACTTCCACTAGGAGCAGAGCAGCAGGAGCTGTCTCTGCCTCCACCACCTCCAGGAGCAGAGCTGCCTCTGCCTCAACCGCCTGGAGCAGAGTAGCAGGAGCTGCTGCTGCCTCCACCACCGCAACCACTTCCCTCCCACTCCCACCTCCGTCGCCAGGAGACTACACTCTGCTTCCACCTCCGTCGCCAGGAGACTACACGCGCCTCTCACCTCCGTCGCTAGGAGCAGAGCAGCAGGAGCGTCCTCTGCTTTCACCACCTCCACCGCAAGAAGCAGAGCAGCAGGAGCTGTCTCTGCCTCCACCTCCTTTACTGCCTGGAGCCGAGCAGCAGGAGATGCTTCTGACTCCACCACCTCAACCACTTCCACCAGGAGCAGTAGGAGCTGCCTCTGCCTCAACCACCTCCAGTAGCAGAGCAGCAGGAGCTGTCTCTGCCTCCAACCTCCTTTACTGCCTGGAGCCTAGCGGCAGGAACTGCCTCTGCCTCCGCCACCTCCAAGAGCAGAGCAGCCTCTGACTCCACCGCGAGGAGCAGAGCAGCAGGAGCTGCCTCTGCCTCCACCACCTCAACCACTTCCACCAGGAGCAGAGCAGCAGGAGCTGCCTCTGCCTCCGCCACCTCCAGGATAGAGCTGCCTCTGCCTCCACCTCCTTCACCGCCTGGAGCAGAGCAGGAGGAGCCTTCGAAACTGCAAAATAGCTTAGGCTGCACTGAATAGTTTTGGTATCACTTCCCCCACTGTCACCCATCACGAGGAGATGAGCCAGAGCTGCCTCTGCCTCCACCATCACCACCAGCAGAGGAAGAATGGCTGCTGTCACCATCACAACCAGCAGAGGAAGAATGCCTGCTGGTTTCCCCATCACAACCAGCAGAGGAAAAATGCCTGCTGGTTTCCCCTTCCGAGACAGAGGGAGAACCGCACCAGTCCCCTGCAAATGAGGTACAGCCGCACCAGTCCTCTGTACAAGAGGTAGAGTCACACCAGTCCCCAGCAAGTGAGGGAGAGTTGCACCAGTCCCCTGCAAGAGCAGGAGAATACACGCCGCTCCCACCTCCGTCGCCTGGAGACTACACTCTGCTTCCACCTCCGTCGCCATCACAACCAGCAGAGGAAAAATGCCTGCTGGTTTCCCCTTCTGAGACAGGGGGAGAACCGCACCAGTCCCCTGCAAATGAGGTACAGCCGCACCAGTCCTCTGTAAAAGAGGTAGAGCCGCACCAGTCCTCTGCAAAAGAGGTAGTCTCACCAGTCCCCTGCAAGTCAGTGAGAGTTGCACCAGTCCCCTGCAAGAGCAGGAGACTACACGCAGCTCCCACCTCCATCGCCAGGAGACTACACTCTGCTTCCACCTCCGTCGCCAGGAGACTACACGCTGCTCCCACCTCCATTGCCAGGAGCAGAGCAGCTGGAGCTGCCTCTGTCTCCGCCACCTCCACCGGTAGGAGCAGAGCAGCAGGAGCGGCCTCTGCCTCCACCTCCTTCACTGCCTGGAGCAGAGTAGCAGGAACTGCCTCTCCCTCTGCCACCTCCAAGAGCAGAGCAGAAGGAGCTGCTGCTGACTCCACCTCAAGGAGCAGACTGCCTCTGCTTTCACCACCTCCACCGCAAGAAGCAGAGCAGCAGGTGCTGTCTCTGCCTCCACCTCCATTACTGCCTGGAGCAGAGCAGCAGGAGATGCTTCTGACTCCACCACCTGAACCACTTCCACCAGGAGCAGAGCAGCAGGAGCTGCCACTGCCTCCAACACCTCAACCACTTCCACCAGGAGCAGAGCAGCAGGAACTGCCTCTGCCTCCGCCACCTCCAAGAGCAGAGCTGCCTCTGCCTCCACCTCCTTCACCGCCTGGAGCAGAGCAGCAGGAGCTGCTTCTGCCTCCACCACCTGAACCACTTCCAACAGGAGGAGAGCAGCAGGAGCTGCCTCTGCCTCCGCCACCTCCAGGAGCAGAGCTGCCTCTGCCTCCACCTCCTTCACCGCCTGGAGCAGAGTAGCAGGAGCTGCTTCTGCCTCCACCACCGCAACCACTTCCCTCCCACTCCTACCTCCATCGCCAGGAGACTACACTCTGCTTCCACCTCCGTCGCCAGGAGACTACACGCTCCTCTCACCTCCGTCGCTAGGAGCAGAGCAGCAGGAGCGTCCTCTGCTTTCACCACCTCCACCGCAAGAAGCAGAGCAGCAGGAGCTGTCTCTGCCTCCACCTCCTTTACTGCCTGGAGCCGAGCAGCAGGAGATGCTTCTGACTCCACCACCTCAACCACTTCCACCAGGAGCAGTAGGAGCTGCCTCTGCCTCAACCACCTCCATTAGCAGAGCAGCAGGAGCTGTCTCTGCCTCCACCTCCTTTACTGCCTGGAGCCGAGCGGCAGGAGCTGCCTCTGCCTCCGCCACCTTCAAGAGCAGAGCAGCCTCTGACTCCACCACCTCAACCACTTCCACCAGGAGCAGTAGGAGCTGCCTCTGCCTCAACCACCTCCAGTAGCAGAGCAGCAGGAACTAAAACCACACTGAAAAGCTAAATGCCT
Source organism: Acipenser ruthenus (assembly GCF_902713425.1). NCBI lineage: Eukaryota > Metazoa > Chordata > Actinopteri > Acipenseriformes > Acipenseridae > Acipenser > Acipenser ruthenus. Next base: position 37,641,186 of record NC_081194.1, read on the forward strand.
CCGTAACTTCGAAACCGCAGAAGAGCTTAGGCTGCACTGAATGTATTGGTATCACTTACCCCACCGTCACCATCACGAGGAGAGGAGCCGGAGCTGCCTCTGCCTCCACCATCACCACCAGCAGAGGAAGAATGCCTGCTGTCCCCATCACAACCAGCAGAGGAAGAATGGCTGCTGTCACCATCACAACCAGCAGAGGAAGAATGCCTGCTGGTTTCCCCATCACAACCAGCAGAGGAAAAATGCCTGCTGTTTTCTCCTTCCGAGACAGAGGGAGAACTGTACCAGTCCCCTGCAAATGAGGTAGAGCCGCACCAGTCCTCTACAAAAGAGGTAGAGCCGCACCAGTCCCCTGCAAGAGAGGGAGTCACACCAGTCCCCTGCAAGTGAGGGAGAGTTGCACCAGTCCCCTGCAAGAGCAGGAGACTACACTCTGCTTCCACCTCCGTCGCCAGGAGACTACACTGCTTCCACCTCCGTCGCCAGGAGACTACACGTTCCTCCCACCTCCGTCGCTAGGAGCTTAGCAGGAGCTGTCTCTGCCTCCACCTCCTTTACTGCCTGGAGCAGAGCAGCAGGAGATGCTTCTGAATCCACCACCTGAACCACTTCCACTACGAGCAGAGCAGCAGGAGCTGCCTCTGCCTCCACCACCTCCAGGAGCAGAGCTGCCTCTGCCTCCATCTTTTTCACCGCAAGGAGCAGAGTAGCAGGAGCTGCTTCTGCCTCCACCACCGCAACCACTTCCCCCCCACTCCCACCTCCGTCGCCTGGAGACTACACTCTGCTTCCACCTCCGTCGCCAGGAGACTACACGCTCCTCTCACCTCCGTCGCTAGGAGCAGAGCAGCAGGAGCGGCCTCTGCTTTCACCACCTCCACCGCAAGAAGCAGAGCAGCAGGAGCTGTCTCTGCCTCCACCTCCTTTACTACCTGGAGCCGAGCAGCAGGAGATGCTTCTGACTCCACCACCTCAACCACTTCCACCAGGAGCAGTAGGAGCTGCCTCTGCCTCAACCACCTCCAGTAGCAGAGCAGCAGGAGCTGTCTCTGCCTCCACCTCCTTTACTGCCTGGAGCCGAGCGGCAGGAACTGCCTCTGCCTCCGCCACCTCCAAGAGCAGAGCAGCCTCTGACTCCACCGCAAGGAGCAGAGCAGCAGGAGCTGCCTCTGTCTCCGCCACCTCCACCGGCAGGAGCAGAGCAGCAGGAGCGGCCTCTGCCTCCACCTCCTTCACCGCCTGGAGCAGAGCAGCAGGAACTGCCTCTGCCTCCGCCACCTCCAAGAGCAGAGCAGCCTCTGACTCCACCGGAAGGAGCAGAGCAGCAGGAGCTGTCTCTGCCTCCGCCACCTCAAACACTTCCACCAGAAGCAGAGCAGTGGGAGCTGCCTCTGCCTCCATCACCTCAACCACGTCCACCAGGAGAAGAGCAGCAGGAGCTGCCTATGCCTCCGCCACCTCCAGGAGCAGAGCTGACTCTGCCTCCACCTCCTTCACCGCCTGGAGCAGAGTAGCAGGAGCTGCTTCTGCCTCCACCACCGCAACCACTTCCCTCCCACTCCCACCTCCGTCGCCAGGAGACTACAGTCTGCTTCCACCCCCGTCGCCAGGAGACTACACGCTCCTCCCACTTCAGTCGCTAGGAGCAGAGCAGGACGAGCGGCCTCTGCTTTCACCACCTTTACTGCCTGGAGCCGAGCAGCAGGAACTGCCTCTGCCTCCGCCACCTCCAAGAGCAGAGCAGCCTCTGACTCCACCGCAAGGAGCAGAGCAGCAGGAGTTGCCTCTGCCTCCACCATCACGACCAGCAGAGGAAGAATGCCTGCTGTCCCCATCACAACCAGCAGAGGAAGAATGGCTGCTGTCACCATCACAACCAGCAGAGGAAGAATGCCTGCTGGTTTCCCCATCACAACCAGCAGAGGAAAAATGCCTGCTGGTTTCCCCTTCCGAGACAGAGGGAGAACCGCACCAGTCCCCTGCAAATGAGGTACAGCCGCACCAGTCCTCTGTACAAGAGGTAGAGTCACACCAGTCCCCAGCAAGTGAGGGAGAGTTGCACCAGTCCCCTGCAAGAGCAGGAGAATACACGCCGCTCCCACCTCCGTCGCCTGGAGACTACACTCTGCTTCCACCTCCGTCGCCATCACAACCAGCAGAGGAAAAATGCCTGCTGGTTTCCCCTTCTGAGACAGGGGGAGAACCGCACCAGTCCCCTGCAAATGAGGTACAGCCGCACCAGTCCTCTGTAAAAGAGGTAGAGCCGCACCAGTCCTCTGCAAAAGAGGTAGTCTCACCAGTCCCCTGCAAGTCAGTGAGAGTTGCACCAGTCCCCTGCAAAAGCAGGAGACTACACGCTCCTCCCACCTCCGTCGCCAGGAGACTACACGTTCCTCCCACCTCCGTCGCTAGGAGCAGAGCAGCAGGAGCTGTCTCTGCCTCCAACTCCTTTACTGCCTGAGGCAGAGCAGCAGGAGATGCTTCTGACTCCACCACCTGAACCACTTCCACCAGGAGCAGAGCAGCAGGAGCTGCCTCTGCCTCCGCCACCTCCAAGAGCAGAGCTGCCTCTGCCTCCACCTCCTTCACCGCCTGGAGCAGAGCAGCAGGAGCTGCCTCTGCCTTTGCCACCTCTATTTAAAAACCCAGTGAGGATGCATGGCTGATCAGCTACTGATTATTTAACTAGCTGACAGTCATGCATCCTTACCAAACGCGTACAGACTCTGGCCGAGGGGTAATAAGATAATTAACAACTAGTTAATCCCTCGGCCAGAGTATATAAACCTGCAGCTCTCTGCACTTGTGGTTGGAGTGTAGAGAGGAGAGTACGGGGAGCAGAGAGAAAGAAGCATTTAAAAACAATTGCTAAAACGTGCTGGAGTATCCAGCACGACACACTTGTTTGTTCATTCGTTTGGCGCTCGTGCACTTTGGTTTCTGTTTTGTTGTTTTTGTTTAAATCTTTTGTTTCTGTTTATTTACTTATTAAACACGCTGAATGTCATTGCATTCAGCTCACCCGCCCATCCACTGTTTTGACTGTTACTTCCTGGTCCGTGACGTCATCACACATCACCACTGCGAGCCAGACTGCCACACTTCTACACCTTGGCAGTAACTACACAGTAGTTTGAACTTCTGACGGTATGCACACAACAGGTCCATGCACACCTTTCTGCGCTCCTTTGGGTAGGGTTACCACCTTTGCAAAAGGAATAAACTTTGCTACTACATGTCTTTCAAGTACATTGAGGTCAACAAGATCAGCAGGAATTGCAGTAAATTGTAATTTATTGACAACAGCAATTGGAGGTATTTTACCCTTCATCAAAGTAGCATGGCAGCTATGACAAATCCACTCTTTGTCCCTTTTAACAATTGTAAATGAACAAGGACTAGGGCATTCGGTTGTATATCTGTGAACATGTTCACCAGTCAAGCAAATGGCAACCAGAGCTGGGTTGTTTATGTATCTGTTATGCTTACATAGACACACTTGGTTCTGAAACATTGCTCTGTGACATACAGTGCAAACAAAGGTTGGTCCAGCTTGAGTTTTTTGTCTGAAGTTTGCTACACCATGGTCTATAACTGAGATGTGTTTACGTTTACACTGTTTAAATTTTGTACTTTGGTGTATCTTATGCACTGTATTTGCTTCCATTTCAACTGCTTATCCCTGTGGTACCTTGTGGTGATATACTGCATTTGCTTACATCTGAACTGCTTATCCCTGTGGTACCTAGTGGTGATATACTGCTTATCACTTGCATATCTAGTAGTGATATACTGTTTTTTCTTTTGCCTAAACTTCTTAATACGTGCATATTTACACCTTTGCATTGCATTTTCTTTAGTATATAACATTTTTTTATTCACCAACCTTGCATTTCTTATATGGATTCTGGCCCGTTTCATACACTTGATTCTGTACTGCAAATCAGTTTTGTACTTTAGTCGAGCAATTTCATTTCTCTTTTTTCTGTTCAACTCCTGTATCATTTTAATGGTGTGTGAGACTTTTGTACAGAAACAGTGTCATCTGGAAGTAAAACCTCTCTTTTCAGGCGACAAAATGCCTTTTACCTTTGTTGTTTGTTAAGCTTTTTTAATTTTGTGTAATTCTGACACACCGACATTGTATTTGTTTGATAAATACTGTTAGAAAGACGTGTGTTACTAATCCTAATAGTCTGTGAGAAATCTGTTAATCCTAAACTTTGATAGAGTGTATATAGTCTAGTAAGCAAGTCACTCAAATTTGGGAAAGTGAGCATTACAGCAGATCCATCATGTGCAACTAACCCATCTGAGTCTCTAGAATGTGAGTCGAAGAAGCCGTACCTTCCAGCACTATTTTTAAACACTGCAATGCAGTAACACCACCTGCTAACAGTAGTCCATGCTGCTCACCTGACATCAAACACTGTAAGGCTTTTTCAAGGTTGGGGAATACTGTATCCTGGTCTGTAACATTATCTTTCAGCAATCCACATATCGATGATGATTTAAACACAGTGTAATGATCTGATCCAAGTTGAATATTATCTGGAAGCTCATCAAAACTAAGATGGCAATTCAGAAACTTACTCTGTTTGGTTAAATCCTCCCTGATTCTTTGGTATAAAGTATCACCATAATCAAGCATCCTGTCAAGGTCAGCAGATTGGAGATTTATATTTTTATTATAGAGAACAAGGAATATAAGTGCATTGCAAGTGCACTGATTACCTCTAGATACAGCAGGGTATTTTTCATTACTTTGGTGATATGATGCAGATATTGAAGTTTCAGGTGAAACAATTTTAACTGATATATTGGAAGTGTGAGTAATTGAGGTAGGTGTTTGGCTGTCATATGGCACTGGTGTTGGTTGGACTACAAGATCATGTGTTTTCGCATGCCGTTTTTTTTGCATCGTCTGACCTTTTTCCTTTCTTTGGCATGGCTTGTTTCTGGTTGTACAAAAATGTTATTAAAATATACTTTTATTTTTAAGTAACAGCTAACTGCAAGTCAATACAATGTTTGTGATCAGAAATTAATATCTTATTGATGGATTCTTTGTACAGGTTCTGAGCAGTAATTTTCTCAGTAATGGGTACAATTATTTCAATAGGTTGTATTACCAAGCTTGTGAATTGGTGAGTATGCCAGACAATTCAATGGGTAGAGAACAGCTTGTGCGCTAGACAATTCAATGGGTAGAGAACAGCTTGTGTGCTACACAATTCAGTGGGTAGAGAGCAGCTTGTGTGCTACACAGTTCAATGGGTAGAGAACAGCTTGTGCGCTGGACAATTCAATTGGCAGAGAGCAGCTTGTGTGCTACACAATTCAGTGGGTAGAGAGCAGCTTGTGCGCTGGACAATTCAATTGGCAGAGAGCAGCTTGTGCGCTGGACAATTCAATTGGCAGAGAGCCGCTTGTGTGCTACACAATTCAGTGGGTAGAGAGCAGCTTGTGTGCTACACAATTCAATGGGTAGAGAGCAGCTTGTGTGCTACACAATTCAGTGGGTAGAGAGCAGCTTGTGTGCTACACAATTCAATGGGTAGAGAGCAGCTTGTGTGCTACACAATTCAATGGGTAGAGAACAGCTTGTGCGCTACACAATTCAATGGGTAGTGTCTAGCTTGTGCGCTAGACAATTCAATGGGTAGAGTGCAGCTTGTGCGTTACACAATTCAATGGGTAGTGTCTAGCTTGTGCGCTAGACAATTCAATGGCTAATGTCTAGCTTGTGCGCTACACAATTCAATGGATAGAGAACAGCTTGTGCGCTACACAATTCAATGGGTAGTGTCTAGCTTGTGCGCTAGACAATTCAATGGATAGAGAACAGCTTGTGCGCTAGACAATTCAATGGGTAATGTCTAGATTGTGCGCTAGACAATTCAATGGGTAGAGAACAGCTTGTGCGCTACACAATTCAATGGGTAGTGTCTAGATTGTGCGCTAGACAATTCAATGGCTAATGTCTAGCTTGTGCGCTAGACAGTTGAACACTTTGTAAACCAGGTGCATGCACCGCTTAGACTTCTCGTTTGTGCAACAGATGGCTTTTGCGCTAAACACTTTGTAAACCAGGTGCATGCACTAGGCAGTTCAATGGGTAAGCGCATGCACCGCTTACACTACTTGTACAGCAAGAGTTTCTATACTCCACAACAAACTTACGCTCACTAACTGACCAGGTCTTTCTATATGATCTGCAAAGAAAATGGGAAAACAAGAATGCATCTATTATCAAGTGACTAGAACACACTTTATAACTGAAATGAAGAAGCAATGATCAGACAGATACAAGATTACCTGGACAATAAAATGAACTAAAATAAGAGCCCTGAGTTTTTCACAACTTGTTTTGCTTCACTGCAAGATTCTGATATAGTGTCATCATTGAGCCACCTATTGTAAACAATCATTAATAATAACATTATATTGATATTATAATATTAAACAAAACATATTACTAACATAGGCATGCATGATTAAATAAATCAAGCTGATACATGTACACTGCTTTGTTGATGATTGTTAATGATTGCTGAACAGGTTAATGAGAAGTCCATATAAGTCTCTTCTCAAGTACTAAAAAACATGACTCTAAATACACAACATAAAAGTATCAAGATATAGAATCAAATGCACTTAAAGCCAATTGCATTTACATTGGATCCCATTGATTTTCAAATGCATTCAATATTAACAGTACTTCTGTTGTGTATATTAACACAATCTATATAAAATGTATAGTATGAAATACAACCATTCCCACAGATTCTTACACATAGCATGGTTGTAGTATACAACTTTCATCAAAATCTACAAACATGTACCTTTTTTAGGATTAGAATCTTTTTTTTTTTCTTCATCTAAAATCACATACATTACCGATTACAACAGAGAGCAACTGATATTGTATGCTGTTTTGCATTGTTAACCAGGATAAGAGTTGTTATTTAAAAACTAAAATCCCAGGCAAATACCATATCTAATAATCTTACAAACTGAAATGTTAAAAAAAAACGATTTTATTTTTGGGAACTGAAGTGTGTTTCTGTCATTAGTAAAATTAGGGTAGAATGGTGTTCAGTGCGGCCTACTAAAACGCGGTGTTGACATTAATATTAAATAACATTGTAATCTTCGAATAACAATCAGTAAAGAGTCATATTACATTTGTAAGTATGTTACGTTTATTTTTTCGGTTTAACTTTTTAATACGAAATGCTATTTGACTTTGAAAAAAATATATAGTTTGCAGAGAACAGACCGAAAGACCTACCTCCAGCTATATCAACAACATGTCTGCTGGAGGCAGGAAGTTACATCACAGAGCTGAGCTCGTCAGTTGCTATTGACAGCCATCTAACAATATTTTGTGACGAATTTAAACAAGCATTTTATGGGCTTGATATGGGGAAACGGACATGTATATAAATGATACATAACTTTTGTCATGCGAAAAATGTATTACCAATGTTATGTAAACTGCTAAGATTTGTATGATTGGTTAAAAAAAAACCATGCATTTGTTTCGTAAAGCTAAAAAACTGCGGTAGACTGGCCAGGGTGTATGGCATTTGGCCCTATGTCTGCCGGCTTTGGCTCCAGCTTGCAGTGTTCCTCTAGCCTAGGATTAGGCGTTACAGGTACACGTAGCAAACACAAAAGCAACTGCATCGAGAACATAATTCATGAGGTTTTAACTGTTCAGTTCAAATTTCTATACCTCAACTGCCATCTTTCGTGATACATGGCTACGTAAAAACGCTTACTCGAATGAAACGAAACATTACATTAGAACAGTATAGCATGATGCTTTCATGTGTCGTGTAGTTTGCTTGTATCGCTTACGTCTAAAGTTATTAACTTTAAAGTTGCACTAAGACTTTATAAACACCCTGTAATTGCAGCGACCAAAAACTTGTGTAGCATATGAGCAGGGTCTTGTAAATGGCAAATAAAATGATCATTTAGAGATATATTTAGACATACAGTATCTTTAAATCAAATGAAACATTTCAGCAGCAGGTGTCGACAACGCAGCAGAGGAAAATATACACAGTAGCAAAATACAGGCGGTATAGGGTTAGTACGTGTGCAACTTTGCATGTGTAGCAAACGAGAACAATTGAGCTCTGATTGTTGTTAAATCAACTAATTGTCTCAGACCATGAAAAAACAAAACATTACTTTCAGTGTGCGTGTAGGCTAAGTTGGAGATCCTGAAACAAATACGAACTATCGGGTCAATTGCAACAACCAAACGATGGCAAGACAAATCATCATTTAAGCCACAGCGTATATTTACACAGAAAATGCGGTATTGCTGCCATAGGTGGATTTTAAAAAGAGGCAAGTCATGTTGCTCGTAAAAACATATGCTTTCCATAGTCATCCGTTTCGATCTTTAGAAGTGCCTAATTGATCCTCTGACGTAAAAGTGTACTTGTCTCGCCCGTGCCAAACATGAAATGAGCGCATTCTGTTGAATTAAATATGTAAATGAGGTGCACAGGTTGACTGAGGTAGTATCAATTAAGCGAACCTTATCGTCCCGCGCTGACAATTTACTTACACCTGATTTCGCTAACACAAGCTAAAATGTGGGGCAGAGCCAAGCTGTGACTATTTCCTTTTAACCAAATGTGACTGTGATTGTGGAAAATGGCTTTGCAAATGCTTTGGCTGGTAATGCGACGTAGACCCTGAAAACAGAATTTACAAAATACTTGAAAACTTTATGAATGATACACAGTAAAAGTCGATATGTTCTTATATGTTTATTAGTTAATCACACTGCTTACAAATAAAAGTCGTTCTTCACATTCTGAACACGATGGGTGTACAACTATTGTGATGTGTGTTATTTACTTTAAGGAATAATCAAACGTTTCAAAACATTTCTAAAGGGATATAGTTAATATGGTAAATTGTTAAATACCCACAGTGGTGTAAGTATCATCGGAGGACTGAACATGTTAAATGTTTACATTATTAATTTATTCCTAATCTTTCTCGCAATACAATATGTCCGTAATATAATTATTTTGATAAGCATGTATGATTGCATTATGCTATCTCAAGTACAGTATTTGACACAGAAAATGTGATAACATAATGTATATATCACTTACTTGTTTTCTTAAATTATTTTCTTAGGTCAATTTAAGTCACTGTTTTTTCTTAAAACAAGAGTTTAGATATTAAGTGTTGCAGAAATATGTTTAGGTTTTTTTTTCTTTTTAACAGTGTACCGAGCAACAAATAATAAGAAAATACAGATTCAATAAACAGACCATTTTAGATATTTATGATCAACGAGCCCACGCCAGAGGAATCATGCCATTTCTGTAGGCTATTCATTCTGTTTAATGAGACCAGCAATAAAAAGATCAATTTATCGACTGAAGTTTTCAATCCGCATCCTGTCTTCTTTTGTTGTATTTTATACTTGTTTAATCATTTGAACGCACCTGAGCGCACAGCTAATTACAAATTAGTATCCTTAATGCAAGCATACACCTTCCGCAAGTTATAGCTGTGCTCTCATGCGCTACTAGTCCTTTTAAATCAACACCAAACAAGTGCACGCAAGGCAAGGTTAGAGTGGTTGCAGGATTTGAGGGCAAATAGGGCTGCATTGCATCCTATTTAATATCCTCGTGTTAAAACATTTTGTCGGTATTTATAACTTGCAAATACTTGAAATAGCGTATGAGTACTTTAAAACTATTTTACTGTTCAAATGGTGTGCAACTTTCTTAAAATAATAATAAAAAAACTGATACAAATAGATTAATATGTTTGCACAGTTGACAACAGACATAACACATGCATAATTAAATACCTAAACAAGTAGATTAAGAATGGAACATTGTAAGTCCACACAGCCACAGTCAATTGACCTGCTACAAATTGATATTCTTAAGTTCAGTACCAGGTACAGTCTCTGTCTTCTGTATAGTGCATATAGTGCTTTTACTTGTCCCTGTCACATACCCCAAATGAACTTAATTTTACAGTGTTTATATGTGGAGTTTTAATTAATTGATATAAAACCTAATTTACTTACAACTTAATGTAATTTACAATTCTGTTTATAGTTGTACAGGTTTTCTGTTTATTAGGCTAATGTGAAATGTAATACTGTGCAATATTCAAAAATGCATAGCCTAAAGTTACAGATTTCAATTATACTATCATGACATGCACTCTTAATGTGATATGTTTTAAAATCAAAATATAATGTAATACATTATTTTGAAGATATCTGTGTATATACATTCATTTAGTTCATTTACTATTGTCAAGCTCAGCAATTCATTATTAATGAAAACATTTTGTATTTCTGATTTTTTTACATTTTAATAACCAAGTATACATGTTGTACAATTTAAACTTTATCACAGCCTATAGTCTATTATCACAGTCAATATACAATTTTGTGCACACATTTTATATGGACATACTATTAGTCTTATCTTCCTATACTGACTGCTGGCACTTAATTAAATAATTTGTTTCAAGCCTAAATCAAGCTTAGCTGTCATGGTGTACCTTTTTTGCTGTCATAGTGTACCTTCCTAGTGTAATCCTTACTCAAATTCAATCATAATTTTGCACACAATTTGTTTGCAAAGTTATGATGTCTGGAGTTCTTCTAATAAAATGTGGGTTTTTCTTTAAGTTTTAAGTTTTTTTTCCCTCTCCTGCTGAACGTATTCTACTTTGATACATTTATTCTCAAAGCTATAGACATATCTGCATTTGTTCTAAACAAAATATCAAAATTGAGAGGATTTGTAAGTCTAGACATTTTGTTTTATTTTTGTCTACTGCAGAACTTATTCTACTTTGATACATTTGTCATTCAATACATTTGATTTCAAAAGACTTGTAAGTGTGTAGTGATCGGAATTGAAATGTGGGCGCAGTGCCCAGAGAAATGCCACATTCCAAATTTCTCTGTCTGCCCTCTGGTGGCCAAATCTTGTAACTGCAGATTTGACAGTATATTGCTCCTCAAATAATGCAGATAAGCTCATATGTAGTATTGGAGATGTATAAGAAACCAACTAACAGCTTTCTAGAAATGTCTTGGGCTTTGACCTTTGACCTCTCATTATTCGTCAAACTGGACAATAGACTGCATTTACAGCTTCAATCTCCCTAAATACTGCAAATAGGCTCATATGTACTATTGGACACTTATAGGAAACCAACTAAGAGCTTTCTAAAAACGTGTTGGACTTTGACCTTTGACCTATCATGGTCAAACTGGACAATACACTGTTTTAACAGCTGTTACCTCCTTAAATACAGCACATATGCTCATATATACTGTTCTACACTTATAGAAAACCAACTAAGAGCTTTGTAAAAATGTACTGGACTTTGACCTTTGACCTCTCATTATTCGTCAAACTGGTCTATAGACTTTTTTTAAAAAGATTACATTTCCTTAAATACTGCACATATGCTCATAAGCACAATTGGACATGTATAAGACACCATTAAGACCTTTCTCAAAATGTTTTGGACTTTGAGCTTTGGCCTCTCGTTTAAAGTCAAATGCTAAATAACAGGATATGAATGCTTATGAAACAAATTTGTCTATTGAAACCACTTCTACTGCACTATTAAAATTACACGCTAGCCAAAACAACTTACAACGCAGATGAAGTTTCTCCAGAAACATCCATTCTAGTTATTATTGTCTGCGTTGTAAAACGCAGACCTTGTTTTCTCTCGGTTTCTTTATTGTCTGCGTTGTAAAACGCAGACCTTGTTTTCTCTCGGTTTCTTTATTATTATTATTATTCCAGTTTCCAATAAAATTCTGCATGCATCTCCTCCTAGAGCTTTGAACTGATCAACTCAACACTTTGCACAACTACTGCACTGTATCTCACTTAAGTTGCTATTACTTTTGGTGGCGATCGGACTGGTGGATTTGGGGGTAACAGGTCATGACCCCCAAAAATTAATCGGCTTATAACTCCTTTTAGGAGCAAGATAGGGTCATAGTTACAATTGAACATGTATAGAAACCTATTAGTTCCCTAAAAGTCAACATGGGATTCGTTGACCTTTGACCTTCCCAGAGCTAGATATGGACATTTATCTGTTTCAAGCATGACAGCTAAAAACTGGACAGCTCCAACTCCTACAGTTTTCATCCGATCAACTCGATTTCTTCGCTCAGCTCTTCCAATATGTTTGTATTTAGTTGCTGTTAATTTTTGTGGTGATTGGATTTGAAATGTGGGCGCAGTGCCCAGAAAAATGCCACATTTCAACTTTCTCTGTCTGCCCTCTGGTGGCCAAATCTTGTAACTGCAAATTTAACAGTTTAGTGCTCCTTAAACACTGCATATAGTCATGTTAACTATAGAACCTGTACAGAAAACCAAGTATGCCCTATCCAAAAATGACCTTGACCTGTCGTGTTTTATAACGTAAACGAAGTTTCTCCAGAAACTTCCATTCTAGTTATTGTCTGCGTTGTAAAACGCAGACCTTGTTTTCTCTCGGTTTCTTTATTATTATTATTATTCCAGTTTCCAACAAAATTCTGCATGCATCTCCTCCTAGAGCTTTGAACTGATCAACTCAACACTTTGCACAACTACTGCACTGTATCTCACTTGAGCTGCTATTACTTTTGGTGGCGATCGGACTGGTGGATTTGGGGGTAACAGGTTAAGACCCTGTCACAAAGACGGCCGGAGTGGGTGGCGTCAGACCAGAAGCAGGAAATAAATAAACAGAGAGACTTGGGGTTTTGGTGAGGCTGAGCGCGTGATCGCGCTCAGCATTTAATAATTAACAGACAGAACAGAAAATAAAAGGTTTTAAACACAAAACAGGACACGGCACTTGCGCCAAAATAAATAGACAAACAAAACGTACTAAACACTTAACAAACGGTGCACGGAGAGACAAACAAACACGGTGAGTACAAACAGATTATTATTTTACTTTACGTTTCTCCTTCTCTCTCTCACCCGTTCTCCACTCTCGAACACCCAACCGCGAGTGAAAGAAACGTGCATCTATATATACTATTGTGCTGGGATTCAATTACTAATTAATTATTCACTTGAATCCCAGCACGTGAATTAATTCTGTGCAACCCCGTGCTCACATATTACATTTAACCAGCACGTGAAGTGATTTGTGCCCTCCTCGTGCCTAAATACAAATCTACCTTTTAAATCACACGTGAAACACAGACCCGTTTATATCCCGTGTACCATTCTATACACCAACATTAACACACGCAACATACAACACATAACACACAATTGTACACAGGGGCAGGGCACATTGCCACATATACCCCCCCCTTGTGCGCAGCACACATGGCCTCAACGGCCACCTCCCCCCTTAAAAATCCAGCAGTCCAGGACAAAGTCTCGGGCTGGGAAGGGAGGCTTCAGTGGGCCCCTGGCTGGCCATGCTGTCAGCACCCCTGCCGGTAGTGGCACGGCTGACAGCCTGCTAGTCCACGCTTGCAGCGAACTTGCTGCGGGGGATGCTGGTCTCCTGACCTCTCCCCCTTCCTTCGTAGCCGGTAGCTCCCCTTGGTGGGGCTCCGACCACAGTACTGCCGGCAGCGAAGAAGCTGCAGTGGGAGCAGGTCTCCGGACCTCCCCCACGATCTCCGGCAGCGAAACTGTTGCTGGGGTTGGTGGTCTCCAGACCTCCTCCCCCTTCTTCGTGGCCGACAGCTCCCCTTTCTGGGGCTCCGGCCACCGTACTCCCCGTGGTGGAGGTACGGGAAGCAGAGACAGCTCCTGCTGTTCTGCTTCTGGCAGTGGCAGAGGCAGAGGCAGCTCCTGCTCCTCTGCTCCTGGAAGTGGCAGAGGCAGCTCCTGCTCCTCTGCTCCTGGAAGTGGCAGAGGCAGCTCCTGCTCCTCTGCTCCTGCCGGTGTAGGTGGCGGAGGCAGAGGCAGCTCCGGCTGCTCTGCTCCTGGAAGTGGCAGAGGCAGCTCCTGCTCCTGGAAGTGGCAGAGGCAGCTCCTGCTCCTCTGCTCCTGCCGGTGTAGGTGGCGGAGGCAGAAGCAGCTCCGGCTGCTCTGCTCCTGCCGGTGTAGGTGGCGGAGGCAGAGGCAGCTCCGGCTGCTCTGCTCCTGCCGGTGAAGGTGGGAGCAGCGTGTAGTCTCCTGCTGATGGAGGTGGGAGCAGCGTGTAGTCTCCCCCTTTTCCAGGGGACTGGTGCTGCTCTGCCTCTCTTGCAGGGAACTGGTGCGGCTCCACTCCTATTGCAGGGGACTGGTGCGGCTCTGCCTCTGAAGGGAAAACCAGCAGGCATTCTTCCTCTGCTGGTTGTGCTGGGGAAACCAGCAGGCATTCTTCCTCTGCTGGTTGTGCTGGGGAAACCAGCAGGCATTCTTCCTCTGCTGGTTGTGCTGGGGAAACCAGCAGGCATTCTTCCTCTGCTGGTTGTGCTGGGGAAACCAGCAGGCATTCTTCCTCTGCTGGTTGTGCTGGGGAAACTAGCAGGCATTCTTCCTCTGCTGGTTGTGCTGGGGAAACCAGCAGGCATTCTTCCTCTGCTGGTTGTGCTGGGGAAACCAGCAGGCATTCTTCCTCTGCTGGTTGTGATGGGGAAACCAGCAGGCATTCTTGCTCTGCTGGTGAAGGTGGGAACAGCTGCCTCTCAGGCTTCGGATTCCCGCGGTCCCCCCGTCTGGGCGCTGGACGCTCGCGGTCCCCCCGTCTGGGTGCTGGACGCTCGCGGTCCCCCCGTCTGGGCGCTAGTTCCTCCTCTTCATACTGGGTGGGGCATATGGCTAACGTGTGCCCATAAGCCCCACAGCCAGGGCATAACTCTGCCGCGAGGTTCTTTAAAAAAACCTCCCAGCCATCATCCCCGACCTCCTCCCTTTTGGGCTGTGGACGCCCCGACTCCTCCCTTTTGGGCTGTGGACGTTCGGGCTCCTCCCACTCAGGCGTAGGAAGTTCGGGCTCCTCCCGCTTGGGCTGTGGACGCCCCGACTTCTCCCGCTTGGGCTGTGGATGCCCCGACTCCTCCCGCTTGGGCTGTGGACGCCCCGACTGATCCCACTCAGGCGTAGGAAGTTTGGGCTCCTCCCGCTTGGGCTGTGGACGCTCAGGCTCCTCCCGCTTGGGCTGTGGACGCTCAGGCTCCTCCCGCTCAGGTACTGGAGAGGGCAGCGACTGCTCCTCTCCCTCTTGCTCACTGGAAGGCATCCCTCCCATGTCTGCAGCTAGGTACCCCAGCACCACCATGGTGAGGTCACGAACGGATGCCGGGTTGTGCTGTTGCTCCCAGTCCTCCCATCATTTCCCATCTCGCATCTGCAGCGCGTGAATAACCCAGGGGAGGTCACTGGCGAAGTTCCCCTCGTGGTGCACCAGCCAGTCCCATATTTCCCGGGACGGTGGGGAACCCGATGGCAGTGGGGTGGCTACTGCCCCGTTGTGGCTGTCCTCCTCCCAGCCCAGCATGCAGGATGAGGGCTGCAGCTGTTGTTGCTGCTGCTGCTTCCTGCAGCTCTTTCTTCCCATCCTCGCTTTACTATATATTTTTTTTTTTTTTTTTTTGTAATCCAAAACCCCCTCTCCTGGTCTGACGCTTGGAGGCGCTGTTTATCCCACGATGACACCACGTGTCACAAAGACGGCCGGAGTGGGTGGCGTCAGACCAGAAGCAGGAAATAAATAAACAGAGAGACTTGGGGTTTTGGTGAGGCTGAGCGCGTGATCGCGCTCAGCATTTAATAATTAACAGACAGAACAGAAAATAAAAGGTTTTAAACACAAAACAGGACACGGCACTTGCGCCAAAATAAATAGACAAACAAAACGTACTAAACACTTAACAAACGGTGCACGGAGAGACAAACAAACACGGTGAGTACAAACACTTATAGATTATTATTTTACTTTACGTTTCTCCTTCTCTCTCTCACCCGTTCTCCACTCTCGAACACCCAACCGCGAGTGAAAGAAACGTGCATCTATATATACTATTGTGCTGGGATTCAATTACTAATTAATTATTCACTTGAATCCCAGCACGTGAATTAATTCTGTGCAACCCCGTGCTCACATATTACATTTAACCAGCACATGAAGTGATTTGTGCCCTCCTCGTGCCTAAATACAAATATACCTTTTAAATCACACGTGAAACACAGACCCATTTATATCCCATGTACCATTCTATACACCAACATTAACACACGCAACATACAACACATAACACACAATTGTACACAGGGGCAGGGCACATTGCCACAGACCCCCAGAAATTAAACAGCTTATAACTCCTTTTATGAGCAAGACAGGGTCATAGTTACAATTGAACATGTATAGAAACCCATTGGTTCTCTAAAAGTCAACGCGGGATTCGTTGACATTTGACCTTCCCAGAGCTAGATATGGACATTTTGCTCTTTCAAGAATGACAGCTAAAAACTGGACAGCTTCTACTCCTACAGTTTTCATCCGATCAACACGATTTCTTCGCTCAGCTCTTCCAATATGTTTGAATTTAGTTGGTATTAATTTTTGTAGTGATCGGATTTGAAATGTGGGCGCAGAGCCCAGAAAAATGCCACATTCCAAATTTCTTTGTCTGCCCTCTGGTGGCCAAATTATGTAACTGGAGATTTGACAGTATATTGCTCCTTAAATACTGCAGATAGGCTGATATGTACTATTGGACATTTATAGGAAACCAACTAAGATCTTTCTAAATATGCCTTGGACTTTGACCATTGACCTCTCGTTATTGGTCAAACTGGACAATACACTGATTTGACAGCTTAATTAGCCTTGCAGACTGCACATAGACCATTATTCACTACTAAACATGTATAGCAAACCAACCAAGAGCTTTCCACATAAATCTTGGACTTTGACCTTTGACCTTTGACCTCGTTCATCGTCAAACTGGACTATAGACTTTTTTTTAACAGATTACATTTCCTTAAATACTGCACATATGCTCATAAGCACAATTGGACATGTATAAGACACCATTAAGACCTTTCTCAAAATGTCTTGGACTTTGAGCTTTGGCCTCTCGTTTAAAGTCACATGCTAAATAACAGGATATGAATGCTTATGAAACAAATTTGTCTATTGAAACCACTTCTACCGCAGTATTAAAATTACACGCTAGCCAAAACAACTTACAATGCAGACGAAGTTTCTTTAGAAACTTCCATTCTAGTTTGCATTGGTCCTCCTTGTGAGGACGCGTCCCGCTTACATTGCGCATCTAATGCATTTTTACTGTTTTGTGTAACCCTTTCATTAAGGTTAAATATGTTCGTATTCTGAGAAGGTGGCTTTTGCAAGGAACGTTTAAGATTTTTTGGAATAGGTTTCTTTTTATTCCACTCCTCTTCTGCTTCTTTTGATACACGTTTTCTTTTACCTAATTTTAATCGCACTTTATCACAAAAGTCCCTTTCTCTAGCCTTATATAGAACTGAAAGTTTATCAAACATTCGTCAATTCTCATCTTTTCGTTATTTAAATACAGTACTTTTGTGTTTTTGAAAGTTAGTTCGGAAATGGCCTTTGTTTTATTTTGATAAACTTGTGCTTTGTAACAAGAATATCTGTTTAAAGTTCTAATCAGCATATCTGACCAAATAACTATAACGGGAAGGAAAAGACTGAAAAGTTTCTCTAAAAGAACTGTTCCGAAATATGCATCTTTTTCGCCACATTCACACGTTTCTAAATTGCGTTGCGCTTTCAATTTAATGTTTTCAAAATGTTCAAGAAATGGAGATTTAATTTGTGAATTACATTCTAAATCCTCATCTAGAATGCTTATTAGGTTATTGTACCTACTTCCCAGGAGATACTGATTTCATAAACAACAGCAGAGACCTCATCGAGACTACTGGAATTAGCCAAAATGCTAAATATATACATTCCTACTTTATAACGCTCATCTTTACCGCTATACTGTTTTTTGCATAATCCACTTGCTTGTCGCATTAAATGACTTTTGCAAGACCTAATGACAGTAAATTTAACATCGGTCTTATTTCCTGTTCCATTTACAATTTTCCAACAGCGTAATATCATTTATTATTATTATTATTATTATTATTATTATTATTATTATTATTTTTATTATTATTTATTTCTTAGCAGACGCCCTTATCCAGGGCGACTTACAATATCACATTATTTTTACATACAATTACCCATTTATACAGTTGGGTTTTTATTGGAGCAATCTAGGTAAAGTACCTTGCTCAAGGGTACAGCAGCAGTGTCCCCACCAGGGATTGAACCTACGACCCTCTGGTCAAGAGTCCAGAGCCCTAACCACTACTCCACACTGCTGCCCCTATATCAATATCATAAGTGCACAACGCTTACGTTCAAGCAACTCTATACTGCAATAATTCCTGGACTAACTCCCCAAACTTCATAGAGATCCACTTTTTCGTGTAACTGAAAGAAAGATTTTTCAAAAAATACGTTACCTGTGCAAATAAACAGCTATTTAATAATATGCAAAATTAAAACCAGGTGGTGGTGTGCTAAACTTATGAGTAGCATCACTCGTCTCAAACATTTATTGTAGGATGTCATTCTTAGATTACTTACACTATCCCTGTTGCATGAAATCTCTGCATGTGTTGCAGACTTGGCAACTGGATGCAACTGATTTGCTGCTTGTTCTGGTGAAGTTTCTGTAGGCCTGACTTTACTTGGTAGATGTTTCTGAACATACTTCTTTACTGAAGCATCAATCAGTACAGGTATGCCTACAAATACAAGAGCATTAACCTTGCTGTTTATTATATAATTTTATTATTGTTTATTTAGCAGATGCCCTTACCCAGGGCGACTTACAACTTTCACAAAATATACATATTACAGGAGTCATAATGCTTCACAATAACTACAGTCCAATATACATTAGCTTCAGTCCTAAAAGGATCAAGTTTAACTAAGAACAATATACAATAATTCAAGTCCTAATAAGAGAAAATACAATATATAGTAACATCAGTCCTAATAAGAGCAAGCTTAACTAAAATAATTACATAATGTAGTACATGGTGCAATCAAGGGACAGTGCAAGTAGTAGATATGGTGATAGTTACATTGGGGTTACATATCAATTCCAAGTGCAGTGGAGTCAATATATAGGCAGTAAGGTAACAAAAAAAGTTACTGATTTATTTTAGTTGCATACCTTCTTGGAGTTGCATGTTCAGTTTAGTGAGTTGTTTTATTTTAATACTTTTTCTTTGCAGCTCATCCTCCAGAGTTTCAATTTTTTTAAGGAGTCTATCTCTGCTAATCTGACCAGGATATCCATCATTAGTATTGCTAGCTGTTTTGTATTTCTTAAGCAATTCAGAATTAGCTTTTTGTACAGCAGCAACTTTGTTCTGAAAAATAAAATAACAAACAACGTATATATTATTAATCACAAGTGGGGGGAAAAAGCAATAATTAATTGTTTTTATAAAGTTCTACAGATTAATTTAATCAGCTTTATTATTTAGGACAGAAAAGTTATATTAACATAGCAAAAAAAAAATGTTTACACTTAACCTTTCATGTAATAGATGTCAGCCTATATGCAATAGTCAGGTGTTCCTTAAATCCAGTCCTTGAGGACTACAATCGAGTAGGTTTTCCATACTTCTTTAACACTGTGTCTGTTTAAAACCTAAGGGCAGTATGACCAGTTATAATCCAATAATTTATTATTAATGGTTGAGGCGGAATGACAGCCAGAACACTACCTTATTAGGTTAAGGAACACTGCAGATCCTGGGTCTTTTTTGTGCCACTATCTCCTCATCAGAGCAAGATTCTTCAGAAGTCTGCTCAGGTGAATACCTTACTGGCTGCTTTAGGGCTCTCTGCCCCTTGCCACTCAGACTGTCATCTTCGATGTCATCTATTTGTGCATCTAACCACTCCTTTTCTTTTTTTAATGCATCTTAGGTTATCTGTAGGGATGAAAATGACAAATTAATAAGAAGGGTCTTATTGATTATCTTAGAAATAATTTTGTAACATTTTTTTTATGGAATTCACGTTGTTAAGTAGGTAATAAGAAAAAGTAGTTGTGAGCAGGTAATAAGAAAAAATAAATTAAACATTAAACAATTTTATTGAAGACATCTGAACACGTTAACACTGGACCTATATAGAAGCAATAGGAAGAAAATAATATATATAGTAAACGTGTATACATTATATTATACATACAACCACTAATATGTAAACGATTGTAGCACTTTAAGTGTATGTGCTTTTTTATAAAAAAAAATAATTTAAAAACAAAGTTTTTAAAAATACATAATATGGGGGGAGAAATAGATAAATACGAAAGCACTGTATGTGTTTGTAGCTGTGAAGTTGCTTCAGAACAGTGCACAAGATAGCGTCTCAATTTATACATCAAACAGATGTAATGTCCTATCTAGTGTTTATATATCTATGGCTACTTGTACTGCCGGCAAGTGGGTTGGTCGAGGGGTGGAGCTAGTAGGCGTAATTGTCCAGAAAATGGGGTTGGTTAATCCTGGTGTTGGGCGGAGTAATATAAAGTCAAGGAAGAGAGGGAGTCAGTGCGAGTTTGTTGTCACAAATTGTTATTCATAATATTTGTTTATAAAAACCCTGTATTCACAAACTTAATGCGTCTGTCTGATTTATTAATCTATACAATTTATAGTTAAAACGTACTTACCACTGACGGCTAAGACTCGGGCAGGGTATGATTTCCATTCATCTTTTGGTTCCTTTTTTTTTTCTTTTTTTTTTTTCCGTGAATCAAGTCCAGTTCTCTCAGGATCAGAGAGGAGATTTTTGTCCTGTACAAATCTCTCTTCAAATTTCCTTTGATTTGACCCAGAATATGAGAACATACCGGTGGTGTTTATTTTCTATTGCAGACATTTTAACTGTTTTAACCGTTAGAACTACAAAGAACATATCCTATTCAAATTGGGTCTCGAGGTCTGATCAGGCTAGAACGAAAATACGTGGTGTTCTGTAAACTCATTGTAATAATACTAGGCTTATTTTAATTTATACTTGTATTTTTAGTTTTATTCTTTATTGTATCCAATATTATATTTTTTTTTAACTTAACATGTTTTTTTTTTATCAAACAAGTTTAATTTGCTGTAAGAGCTTATCACATATCAGATGTAAAATGGTATAATCACATGTGATCAGGAAATATTCACGTGTTTAAATGTGAATTTCATATTCACATGTGTTTCAGCTGAGAATTTTATAATCACATGTGATCATCAATGATATTTTAATGTGGTCACATATGAACACATGTGAATAATTATTTTCACATGTGATAACATGTGTTTCCCATGTGAATCACATGTGTTTTTTCCATAAGTGGAATCCCAGCACAACAGTTTATATAGATGCACATTTCTTTCACTCGGGGTTGGGTGTTCGAGAGTGGAGAACGGGAGAGAGAAAGGAGTTAAAATAAGTAATAATAATAATAATAATAATAATAATAATAATAATAATAATAAGTGTTTTGTACTCACTGTGTTTGTTTGTCTCCGTGCACCGTTTGTTAAGTGTTTAGTACGTTTTGTTTGTCTTTATTTTGGCGCAAGTGCCGCGTCCTGTGTTTTTGTTTCAAACCTTTTATTTTCTGTGCTGTTTATTAAATGCTGAGCGAAACCATTCGCTCGGCTTCACCAAACCACACCTCTCTGTCTGTTTATTTCCTGCTTCTGGTCTGACGCTGGCCCACCCACTCTGGCCGTCTTTGTGACATCTCTTATTGTTTTAAGAAGATATTTCACTGCACTTTGTATGTGCTCTTCGCTGATCATAAAAGCTGCAGGCATGGAAAAAAGAGGAGTTACCGGACTACATACTAACAATTCATAATATAAAATTATTTTCTTCGTAAATTTTGATTTAACAATGCCACCTGTGGCATCCCAGAAAGCAGGACTACTATGTGTTAATTCATGCCATTACCGTATACCCCCTTCAGTAAAACATACAACTTTAAGTGGGACTGCTTGTATAATTTGTACAAAGCCTTTAAAACACATGCTACTTACATCACTATCCTCCTTTTTTTTAGAATTGTAAGTGCTATTATTTCATAGTCATCAGTTAATGTGTTGCTACGATTTAATTTTTCTTAAGACAGCGGTATCTAGCAACTTGGATTTGTAAGACTTTACATATCGTAAAGTGACAGCCAGGTTGTTTCTCTCGGGACCCCTGAATGGTCTCGCTTTCATGGCATCTGAAGTGTGCAATACTGTGCCCCTGTACCGCACGTTAAAACGCAGTATTTTAGGATGCGATAGTGTTATGGTGAAGTTCATTTTACACGATCTATGCTTGCAATATCCATTTATTTAAGATAAGGTTTATTTGTCCTTCTCTTATGTGCCGTACTAAACCTGTGGTTTTTGAATATTAAGGGGTTTGACTCTGATTTAATTTGCAAATACACCTCCCCATGTATTTTTTTAAATACCTTCCTTTTTTATTATTATTTTTAAAATTCAACCACACTTCTACTGGCAATGTAAAATGTGCAGTTTCTGGAATCGAACATTTAAAATCAGAAAATGTTGCTTTATTTGATAAAATGCAATTTAAAGTATCCTTACTGATTAATGCATTATCTGGGTCATTTCATCTGCATCTGAAAAATCGAATTCAGAGTTAACAGCATTATGCTCGCTGTCCAGATCAGTGTCAATGCGATCATAGTCGGTTGATTCCTGTGTTGCTGTGCTGTTTTTAAAACTTGGTACAGCTATAAAAGAGTTTAACTCAACAACATCAAATTCCCCGGAAAGCGATTTTTCTCTTTTATCTTCTACCTCTGTTTGTACACCTCTACTTATTTTTGAAGAGCTTAATTCTTTAACTAGATCGTGACTGTTTAATTTGATTGCAATCATGAATATTAGTTTTCTTATGTGCTGTCAGTTTTAAAGGGTACTCTTTTTGTTTTCCTGTGAAAGTAAAACCTGTATGTGCTGCATTTACTTGTAACTGACTTGTCTCTAAACTACAGACAAAACCAAATGAGTCCGAGCTGCTATCTGTGTTTAAGGGAATAACTAAGCAATCAAAATGGTACCACTGGTTACAAATGTCACGAGCTAGCATTGGTCTTTTACTTTTATTGGGTGATTTACAAACACAAAATATATACATACATTCAAAATATAAACTACATTTGGTAACTCTGTAAGGTGGTGTTTGAATTAGCTGAGTTGGTGTGTGATTAGTACCAGGTGAGTGGTTTAATTGAATAGAAGTTGTTTTGCTATCTGATTGGTTTCCACACAGCTGTTATTTATATATTAAGCAGCCTATTTTAGCGCCAGCCAGAAGCGCCAGCCAACAGAAGAGCCTCAACAAAAGAGCCGGGAGTCTAGCTGTGGGAGTCCAGCGAGGGGAGGCCTGCGCTGAGACGCTGTTCCAATAGATCCAAACCTAACGGGGCTCTAGAAGAAGCTCTCTACTAGTCAGGTCTGTACCCTCCACCCCACTGCTCCCACTGTGCCTTTTGTCCTGCTATGACTGTCTCTCACATCCCTGTTCTGTCCTCCCGTCCTCGTCCTCTGCCCTCCCTCCGCTACTGCTCCTCCAACCCCTCTAACCTCATTTCTCTGCCTCTCCCCCCCTCCCGCACACTCTCTGGTGCACTCTGGAACTGTCACTCTTCTGCTAACAAAGCTGATTTCATCTCTGCCTTTGCCTCCCACCTCTCGCTCGATTTCCTTGCTCTCACTGAAACCTGGCTGTCCCCTGATAACACTGTTACTCCTGCTGCCCTGTCCTCTCTCTACGTCCTGTCCCATACCCCGCGTCTCACTGGACGGGGAGGTGGGACGGGTCTTCTCCTCTCTCCCTCCTTACTCTTTTCTGTCCCCTCCGATCTCATCTCACTCTCTGTCAATACCTTTGAATTTCATGCAGTCCAACTAACCTTTCCCTGTCAACTCCTGCTCATTGTTCTGTACCGCCCCCCTGGGCCTCTCACTCACTTTCTGGATGAACTCGACTATCTACTCTCCTCCCTCCCCTCCCTGTCTACCCCGACTGTCCTGTTGGGTGACTTCAACATCCATCTCTCCAACCCCAGCCACTCTGCTGGATTCCTCCCTCTCCTGCACTCCTTCGACTTCTGTCTCTCTCCGTCCCCTCCTACCCACAAAGCTGGCCGTCAACTGGACCTCACCTTCTCCAGGGCCTGCTGCCCCTCCACCCTCTCTGTCACCCCCCTGGACCTCTCTGATCACTATTTCATCTCTTTTTCTCTGTCTCTCCCCCCTCTCCCTGCTCCTCCTACCCCCACTGTCACCTCTCGCCGTAACCTCCGCTCTCTCTCCCCCTCTGTCCTTGCCTCCACTGCTCTCTCTCACCTCCCTCCTATCGACTCCTTCTCACAACTCTCCGTAGACTCTGCTACCTCCACCCTCTTCTCCTCACTCACCTCCTCCCTCGACTCCCTCTGTCCCCTCACCTCCCGTCCTGCTCGCCCCTCCCCTCCCCATCCCTGGCTCTCCTCTGCGCTCCGCTCGGCAAGAATCACACTGCGATCTGCTGAAAAGGAATGGAAGAGAACCAAACTCCCTGCTGCCCTAGACCTTTACCGCACTCTCCTCTCCTCCTTCTCCTCTACTCTCTCCTCTGCTAAATGTGCTTATTTCCAATCTGTAATCCAAGCCTCCACTAGCAACCCACGTAAACTATTCTCTACCTTCTCCTCCCTCCTAAACCCTCCCCCCCTCCTCCTCCCTCCTCTATCTCCCCTGATGACTTTGCCTCCTTCTTCTCTTCTAAAATTTCAGATATCCGCAAACTCTTTAACACCTCTCCCTCCCCCACACCCCCTCCCGCTCCAACTCCTACACCCACTGCAACCCCTACTAACTCACCCTCCTTCTCCACCTTCTTGCCCCTCTCAGACTCTGACCTCTCCTCCCTGCTCCAGGGTCACAAACCCACCACGTGTGCCTTGGACCCCCTCCCCACTCACCTCTTTCAAGCTGCTGCTCCTGCTCTACTCCCCTTCATCTCCTCCCTCCTCAACACCTCTCTACTTTCTGGTATCTTTCCCTCTGCCTTCAAAAAAGCCTCTATCACTCCCCTCCTCAAAAAACCTACCCTCGACCCCACCTCCCTCCAGAGCTACCGTCCTGTCTCCCTCCTACCCTTCCTCTCCAAAACCCTCGAGCGGACTGTACACCGCCAGCTCTCTGCTTTCCTGTCCAACCACTCTCTGCTTGACCCTCTCCAATCTGGCTTCCGCTCTGCTCACTCTACTGAAACCGCCCTCCTGTCTGTCACCAACTCACTTAAATGTGCCCGAGCTGCCTCTCTCTCCTCTGTCCTAATTCTCCTCGACCTCTCTGCTGCCTTTGACACTGTTGATCACTCTATTCTACTATCATCTCTTGCTGACCTGGGGATCTCTGGCACTGCTCTGGCCTGGTTCTCCTCCTACCTCTCCAACCGCACTTACCAGGTAACCTGGCGTGGAGCAACCTCCACACCTCACCCTCTCTTAACTGGAGTCCCCCAAGGGTCAGTCTTGGGTCCTCTCCTGTTCTCTCTCTACACCCGCTCCCTGGGCCCCCTCATCGCATCCTATGGTTTCTCATACCATTTCTATGCTGATGATGCTCAGATTTTCCTCTCCTTCCCCACCTCTGACTCCACCATCTCCTCCCGTATCTCTACCTGTCTGTCTGCTATTTCCTCCTGGATGCACTCGCATCACCTCAAACTCAACCTCTCTAAATCTGACCTCCTTTTCTTTCCCTCCTCCTCCCCCTCCTCTGATCTCTCCATCTCTGTTCCTCTGGAATCTACCACACTCTCTCCCTCTTCCTCAGCTAAGAACCTTGGAGTCACCCTGGACCCCTGCCTCTCTTATTCCCAGCACATCTCCACTCTGGCACGCACTTGCCGATTCTTCCTGAGCAACATCCGAAGAATCCGACCCTTCCTCACCAACTATGCTACCCAGCTCCTGGTCCAGGCCCTGGTACTCTCCCGCCTAGACTACTGCAACTCCCTCCTGGCTGGCCTCCCTGCGTCCGCCACCCGTCCGCTCCAGCTCATCCAGAACTCTGCTGCCCGCCTGGTGTTCTCTCTGCCTCGCTTCGCCCACGCTACTCCACTACTCCGCTCGCTCCACTGGCTCCCGATCACCGCTCGCATCCAGTTCAAGACTCTTGTACTAGCCTACAGATGCCTTGACCAGTCTGCACCCAGCTACCTCCAGACCCTCATCTCTCCCTACACCCCCACTCGACCTCTCCGCTCCGCCTGCACTAGAAGACTAGCTCTACCACCGCTACGCTCCCCTGCCTCCAAAGCCCGCTCCTTCTCCACCCTTGCTCCGCAGTGGTGGAATGACCTTCCTACAGATGTCAGGACTGCCCAGTCCCTGACCACATTCCGGCGCCTAAGACTCACCTCTTCAAAGAGCACCTGTAGAACTCCTCTGTTTGTATCCTGGGACACTATCACCCTTCATGTAAATGTGCTTTATTTCGCTCTTATCAGCCCCTATTTTACTGCATTTAATCCTGTACTTCAGAATACTGTAATCTGCCAAGTTTTTAACCTATAGTACTTTGTATTTAATCACATCCTGATGTAACTATCACTATTTAATCATATCCTGATGTAACTATCACTATTACCTGCTGTATTATTGAATTGTGGTTTGTCAAACTTGTACTTTACTTGAACAAAAGTTATTGTATTTCTTGCTCTTATTGTATTACTTGTATTGTAACGCTTGAAATGTTTTTGCTTACGATTGTAAGTCGCCCTGGATAAGGGCGTCTGCTAAGAAATAAATAATAATAATAATAATATATATATATATATTTTTAACACTGGTTCTGTGACCCACTCATCACTATCAAAGTCTTTTTTATAAATTTTTCTTTTACCTTTTTGTTTTTTTTGACATTTCTCTTCAGTTTCTTCATAAAATAAAACATTTGTATCAATTTCAACATGTACTAGTGTACTAACATTGTTTACATTATTTTCTGATTTTAAAATATTCACCTCCTCTACAAGTGTATGTATTGTAGAAAGAGCGGCGTCGCCTTTAAGAAATGGCGACGCCAGTTGAAAAACTATACAACCCAGGAACCCTAGCATTAATAGGGAAGGCGGGGTTTCTGGGTATAAAGGGAAGTGGAACGGGGGATCGTGGGGAGCACCACCGGTGTGTACTGCTGAACAGGACTCAGAGAATTGAAAGTGCATTACATGTTATTGGAAGGTAAAGTGAACGTTTGATTTCGTTTTGAGCAAAAGCTGCGTTTTGTTTTACCGTCGGCGTTTATCCTCTTGGTGAGGTAGTCTTTTGTTTTGGTAAGGTTTAATTTATTTTTATGAAATACTGGACAAGAGACGCTGTCAATCGGTAACAAATTTAAAACAATTCCGCAGTTTCCGTGACGATTGGGAACCGTCACAACTGCCGTTTGTATGTGGATGTATATTAATTTCGGGACTCAGAGGGAAGCGCGCATTCGTGCGCAGCAAAACTAGCGAGCTGTAACAGCAAGAACTGAGGCAACAGTCTGGGGTTTTGGACGTGGTTTTATTGTACAGACAGGAACAACAGTTTCCACAGGTGGCGTGGACAAATAAGGATATTGTGCTTGAACTCTGAGACACCCCCGTGTTTCTGTGAAGCACTGGGACATTGGTTGCAGGGGTTCACCCCCCCACAACCTGGATACAATTCCATTCCATACTTGTGGATCCTTCCCAGTGTTGCAGCGATACTCTAACAGAGGGTGTCCACGTTCTCCTTACAAATCACCTGTGTTCAGGGATACTCCAACAGTGGGGGGGGGGGGGGGTCTCTTTGTTCTTACCTGTGTTACAGCAAGTTCCAGCAGAGGGAGTCTGCGTTATCCTGACCTGTGTTGCAGAGAGACTCCAGCAGAGGGAGTCTTTCTGACACTCACCTGTGTTACAGAGACATTCCAGCAGAGGGTGTCTTTGTGTTTTTACCTGCGTACAAAAAGACTCCAGCAGAGGGAGTCTGCGTTATCCTGACCTGTGTTGCAGAGAGATTCCAGCAGAGGGAGTCTTCCGTACACTCACTTGTGTGACAGATATTCCAGCAGAGGGCGTTCCTTTCTTCTTAACTGTGTTGCAGCCAGACTCCAGCAGAGGGAGGCTGCGTGATTCTTACCTGTGTGGCTTAGAGACTCCAGCAGAGGGCGCCAGTTCCATACTTACCTGTGTGGTAGGAATACTCCACAGGGAAAGGACTTGCAAAGGCCTCGGCCTGCTGGACTCTGCATTTCTGAAACAGTTAGTGAGGGTCGAAGAAGTGAGCCAGTTAGTGACCCGTACAGGGCTTTACTCAACATAAAGAAAGTGATAATTTGTGTAAATATTGTAAATAAAGATTACTTACCTGAACATTCCTTGTGTCTGTGCCAGTCGGTGGAAGCAAGAGTAGAGTCTTACATGGGAGTACTCTACTGGTTTGTTACACGTGGTGTCAGTAGTGGGATTCTGACGACCGGAAAAATACTCCAGTCGGACCCACGAACAGCAACAAAATGGAAAACACTGATGCGAGCAGCTACTGCATGCTACGGCAGTACAACAGGACAACAATACAAAGATGCAAGAACTACAATAGGCGGCTATCCAAGCCCAGCAGGAAACCAACCGGCTGCACGCACAACAGCTGGAGGTGACCCGGCAGGAAATAGCCATGATAAAAGGGCGCTTGGACCAGTCCTCGACAACGCCTTTTGTGTCTTCCATTCGACCCTCCCATGTCTTGCAGAAGATGACGCGGGAGGATGATGTGGAGGCTTTTTTGTTGGCGTTTGAACGTACGGCCACCCGGGAGGGATGGCCAACTGAGAAATGGGCTGGAATTCTGGCCCCGTTTTTAGTAGGTGAAGCCCAGAAGGCATACCATGATCTGAGCCCGCAGGAAGCTGAGAGTTACCCCCACTTAAAGGCCGAAATCCTGGCACGGGAAGGGGTGACCTCAGCTGTACGGGCGCAGAAGTATCATGTCTGGGGTTATGCACCCGGGGTTCCACCCCGGTCGCAGATGTACGACCTTATCCATTTAGCCACTAGATGGCTCAGACCGGAGGTAAATAATGCCAAGAAAGTTATAGAAATTCTCGTGATGGATCGGTATCTACGGTCTTTACCGGCCCCACTAAGGAAGTGGGTCGGACAAGGAGACCCCAGCACCATAAATGAATTCGTCGACCTCGTGGAGCGGCAGTTAGCCACAGAGGAGCTCTCTCGTCAGCCCCAGATCCCGGCAATAAGGAGCCCGAAACCACCAGCAAGGGCATTAAGATCGGGTAAGCGACCGGCGATGCCGGAAAGGGGTGAAGAGCGGCCAGAGGTCATGAAGGGACTGGGGACAATTGGGGGGTTGAGGCCCGAGGTGCCGGGGTATGGCTATCTCAAATGTTTTAAGTGCAATCAGTTGGGCCACATTGCCAAGTATTGTAAAAATGAGGAAAAGATGGAGTGCAATGTGGTCAAGCATAGTGCAGCAGAAAGCCACTTTTGTGGAAATATCATTGTTCCACGTCACCCTGTGGGGACGTACCCTTAACTAATGTGGGTCACCGTTAATGGGAAAAGGCGGAGGCTCTCGCCGATTCAGGTAGCGCAATTACTTTAGTCACGCTTGATTTATCAGACCGTGTGCTGGATTATGACTTTAAAACAGGGATTACTTGTATTCATGGGGATATTAAACACTACCCAACTGCTGTAGTCTCCATTGAAGTTGGGTCCCAGGTTGTAGACTTAAGGGTTGGAGTAGTTCCCCACCTTCCCCACCAAGTAATCCTTGGCAGAAACATACCAGGGTTTGACACCCTGGTGAAATTCAATAGGCAATTGGCTACGCCGAAGGTAACTATTGAGGACGGAAGTATGCCTCCTGAGAGCCCCCGTTTACGGACCCAGATTTATTTGTTGAGAATTATTGTGTGAAAGAAAGAAAATCCCGCCGACAGCAGCGACAAGAACGAGATTCAAAAACACAAAGTCTAATGGGGTTATCGACAAAACGTAATAGCAAGGGGGTATACACTCAGTGCAGCGAGACAGACATTTTAGCAGAGACAGGGGAAGTGGTAATGGGAAATTCCAGGGAGGGGCCCTGGGAAGAGTGTCTTCAACTTCCCAGTGAAGACTTTGCTAGAGAACAGGAGCAGGACCCCACACTGGTGAATATTCGGGAGAAGGTGGTATCCGTAAACGGTACTAGGGTAGAAAACGCTGTGATTAACCCACTTGAGCACTTTATCATAAAAAATGATCTACTGTATCGCTGCACTCAACTTAATCAAGAGCCCATAGAGCAGTTGCTGGTTCCACCTGCTTTTCAACCTCAGGTGTTGTATTTGGCACATTCACACTTGTTTGGGGGACATCTGGGGTCCGAAAAGACATTGCAACGGATATTAAGGAGGTTCTATTGGTTGGGTATTAGAAAGGCAGTGGACCGATATTGTAGGTCATGTCCAGAGTGTCAGTTGGCCAGCCCTAATCCAGGTTTACGAGCACTGTTGCAGCCTCTACCTATTATCGAGGTGCCATTTGAAAGGATAGCAATGGATTTAGTAGGGCCTTTAAATAAGTCAGCTCGAGGGCATGAATACATCTTGGTCGTTTTAGACTATGCAACTAGGTATCCTGAAGCCATTCCTTTATGGAATACAGTGTCTAAAACAATTACAAAGGAATTAATACACTTGTTCTCTCGAGTAGGTATCCCGAAGGAAGTTTTGACGGACCAAGGCACCCCTTTTGTGAGTCAGTTGATGAAGGATTTCTGTACTACCTTGAAGGTTACCCCCATTAGAACGTCTGTGTACCATCCTCAAACGGATGGGCTGGTGGAGAGGTTTAATAAGACCCTGAAATCAATGTTAAAGAAAGTAGCTTCCAAAGACGGGAGGGACTGGGACCTCCTGTTACCTTATTTAATGTTTGCGGTTAGAGAGGTACCACAGTCCTCAACTGGGTTTTCACCCTTTGAATTACTGTATGGGAGACAGCTAAGGGGAATCTTGGCTATGGCAAAGGAAACCTGGGAAGCCCAAAGGTCCACAGGACGTAATGTGGTCGATTATATTTTACAGGTTCGTGATCGAATTGCAAAAATAACTCCCATAGTAAAAGCTCATATGGAGGAAGCACAGGCACGCCAAGCGGGACAGTATAACAGAAGGGCGGTGCACCGTAAGTTTAGCCCCGGGGATAGGGTTATGGTGTTGGTGCCAACCCCCGAAAGTAAATTGTTTACTAAATGGCAGGGCCCATATGAGATAATAGCTCCAGTAGGAGAAGTTAATTATAAAGTAAGACAACCGGATAAGCGAAAGAAAGAACAAGTGTACCATATTAATCTCCTCAAACCGTGGGTAGAACGGGAGGAGCTGGTAGCATTAGTGGCTTTGGGGAAAGACAGCGGGAATAGACTGGAAGGGAGGTCAGTTAACCCTTTGCGGTCCATTTATTAATCGCGCGTCAGGCACACCAGGTCTAATTAATTTTCACACGCGCAGTTAATTTTATACGCGCTGTTTAAAAGTATTTTTTTTCACAGTCAAACGGGTTTAAATGGCCCTGCATATCAACAAAGCACACACTAGGCATCTCCAGCCCCGCCCCACCCTTTTGTTTGCTATAGCGTTCAGCTATGTAAGAAATAAATAATAATAATAATAATAGTCGTACATACCGATCGATCATCTCCAGATCACTCGTTTTATCACCAAACTCCTCAATAATGCGATCCAAGTCATTATTTTATTACTATAACATCTGAAAAAAGCTCTGCAAATGTCCATGATAGTCTCAGTGCGCTGACGCACTTAGCCAGCTTGTTTACTATGAACGCCCATTATCTGATACCTGATACCATGTATGACTATTCATGAAATACGCCTTTTTTTTTTTTTTTTTTTTTTCGACTTGTCTCGGCTCCTGTCGCTACCACTCGGCAATTGAATGGTTTTCTCTGCTTTTTCCGGAGAAAAAACGACTAAACACCCGTTTATTGCGTTGCTATAATGATGTCGGACCCAGTCCGACAAAGGACCTGTGAGGAATAATTGCAATGTCGGACCCAGTCCGACAATGGACCAGAAAGGGTTAACATAGGACCCTTGCTTACACCCCAACAAATCCAGGAAGTGCAGCAATGTGTAGAGGCTAACCAAGATGTGTTCTCCCCGGTACCAGGAAGGACGACAGTTCTCCAACATGAGGTCCACACACCTCCTGGGGTGTGTGTCCGGGTTAGGTCCTATAGGATCCCGGAGGCCCAACGGGACAAAGTCGTCCGAGAGGTCGAAGCGATGAGACGGATGGACGTGATCGAGGAGTCCTTGAGTCCGTGGAACAGCCCAATTGTGATGGTCGCCAAACCCAACAGAACTTGGCGTTTCTGTAATGATTTTCGTCATCTCAACCAGGTATCGAAATTTGATTCTTATCCTATGCCTAGGGTGGATGAGCTAATTGAAAGACTGGGTACGGCGAAATACTTAACCACTTTAGACCTCACAAAGGGGTATTGGCAAATCCTCCTTAGCCCTAAGTCGAGGGAAAAGACAGCTTTTGCCACACCCCTGGGCTTGTTCCAATACAAAGTAATGCCGTTTGGATTGCATGGCGCACCCGCCACCTTCCAACGGCTTATGGATATTATATTAAGACCTCATGCGCAGTATGCCTCGGCTTACATTGATGACATAGTGATATTCACAGAGTCATGGGAGACGCATCTAGAGAAAGTCACTGCGGTGTTACAATCCCTAAGAGAAGCATCGCTGACTGCAAACCCAGAGAAATGTTTTGTGGGTTTGCAGGAAGCTCAATACTTAGGGTTTGTAGTAGGGGGCGGTAAAGTCAAGCCCCAGATGAGTAAAGTAGAGGCCATCACTAAGTGGCCTATACCAAAGGATAAGAAACAAGTTAGAGCCTTCTTAGGTTTAGCCGGCTACTATCTGCGATTTGTGCCGGAATTCTCTTCTATTGCTTCACCCCTTACTGATTTAATAAAAAAATCGGCCCCGATTCGTGTTAAGTGGAACCCCGAGACAGATAAAGCCTTTAGGGCTATTAAGGAAATACTGTGTAACAGTCCAGTGTTAAGGTCTAATTAATTTTCACACGCGCAGTTAATTTTATACGCGCTGTTTAAAAGTATTTTTTTTCACAGTCAAACGGGTTTAAATGGCCCTGCATATCAACAAAGCACACACTAGGCATCTCCAGCCCCGCCCCACCCTTTTGTTTGCTATAGCGTTCAGCTATGTAAGAAATAAATAATAAATAAAAGTACCCGATTTTTCCCAGCCCTTTGTATTACAAACGGATGCATCCGAGGTAGGCTTAGGGGCAGTGTTGTCACAAGTCGTTGGTGGGGAGGAACATCCCATAGGATACCTTAGCCGAAAGCTTCTGCCCCGAGAAAGAAAGTATGCCGTGGTGGAGAAGGAATGTTTGGCAGTGAAGTGGGCAGTAGAGGCTTTAAAATATTATCTATTAGGCAGGGAGTTCACCCTAGTTACAGATCACGCACCCCTAAAATTTATGAAAGAAAACAAAGAGAAGAATGCTCGGGTAACGCGCTGGTTTTTAGCTCTACAGCCGTACAAGTTCAAAATTGAACACAGACGGGGGTCTCAGAACGCGAATGCAGATGGGCTATCAAGAGTACATGGGGTTAGTTAGGTCGCTCAACCTTATAGGTTAGAGCTGGGGGAGAGGATATGTAGAAAGAGCGGCGTCGCCTTTAAGAAATGGCGACGCCAGTTGAAAAACTATACAACCCAGGAACCCTAGCATTAATAGGGAAGGTGGGGTTTCTGGGTATAAAGGGAAGTGGAGCGGGACAACGGGGGTGATCGTGGGGAGCACCACCGGTGTGTACTGCTGAACAGGACTCAGAGAATTGAAAGTGCATTACGTGTTATTGGAAGGTAAAGTGAACGTTTGATTTCGTTTTGAGCAAAAGCTGCATTTTGTTTTACCGTAGGCGTTTATCCTCTTGGTGAGGTAGTCTTTTGTTTTGGTAAGGTTTAATTTATTTTTATGAAATACTGGACAAGAGACGCTGTCAATCGGTAATGAATTTAAAACAATTCCGCAGTTTCCGTGACGATTGGGAACCGTCACAACTGCCGTTTGTATGTGGATGTATATTTATTTCGGGACTCAGAGGGAAGCGCGCATGCATGCGCAGCAAAACTAGCGAGCTGTAACAGCAAGAACTGAGGCAACAGTCTGGGGTTTCGGACGTGGTTTTATTGTACAGACAGGAACAACAGTTTCCACAGGTGGCGTGGACAAATAAGGATATTGTGCTTGAACTCTGAGACACCCCCGTGTTTCTGTGAAGCACTGGGACATTGGTTGCAGGGGTTCACCCCCCCACAACCTGGATACAATTCCATTCCATACTTGTGGATCCTTCCCAGTGTTGCAGCGATACTCTAACAGAGGGTGTCCACGTTCTCCTTACAAATCACCTGTGTTCAGGGATACTCCAACAGTGGGGGGGGGGGGTCTCTTTGTTCTTACCTGTGTTACAGCAAGTTCCAGCAGAGGGAGTCTGCGTTATCCTGACCTGTGTTGCAGAGGGAGTCTTTCTGACACTCACCTGTGTTACAGAGACATTCCAGCAGAGGGTGTCTTTGTGTTTTTACCTGCGTTACAAAAAGACTCCAGCAGAGGGAGTCTGCGTTATCCTGACCTGTGTTGCAGAGAGATTCCAGCAGAGGGAGTCTTCCGTACACTCACTTGTGTGACAGATATTCCAGCAGAGGGCGTTCCTTTCTTCTTAACTGTGTTGCAGCCAGACTCCAGCAGAGGGAGGCTGCGTGATTCTTACCTGTGTGGCCGAGAGACTCCAGCAGAGGGCGCCGGTTCCGGAGAAAAAACGACTAAACACCCGTTTATTGCGTTGCTATAATGATGTCGGACCCAGTCCGACAAAGGACCTGTGAGGAATAATTGCAATGTCGGACCCAGTCCGACAATGGACCAGAAAGGGTTAACATAGGACCCTTGCTTACACCCCAACAAATCCAGGAAGTGCAGCAATGTGTAGAGGCTAACCAAGATGTGTTCTCCCCGGTACCAGGAAGGACGACAGTTCTCCAACATGAGGTCCACACACCTCCTGGGGTGTGTGTCCGGGTTAGGTCCTATAGGATCCCGGAGGCCCAACGGGACAAAGTCGTCCGAGAGGTCGAAGCGATGAGACGGATGGACGTGATCGAGGAGTCCTTGAGTCCGTGGAACAGCCCAATTGTGATGGTCGCCAAACCCAACAGAACTTGGCGTTTCTGTAATGATTTTCGTCATCTCAACCAGGTATCGAAATTTGATTCTTATCCTATGCCTAGGGTGGATGAGCTAATTGAAAGACTGGGTACGGCGAAATACTTAACCACTTTAGACCTCACAAAGGGGTATTGGCAAATCCTCCTTAGCCCTAAGTCGAGGGAAAAGACAGCTTTTGCCACACCCCTGGGCTTGTTCCAATACAAAGTAATGCCGTTTGGATTGCATGGCGCACCCGCCACCTTCCAACGGCTTATGGATATTATATTAAGACCTCATGCGCAGTATGCCTCGGCTTACATTGATGACATAGTGATATTCACAGAGTCATGGGAGACGCATCTAGAGAAAGTCACTGCGGTGTTACAATCCCTAAGAGAAGCATCGCTGACTGCAAACCCAGAGAAATGTTTTGTGGGTTTGCAGGAAGCTCAATACTTAGGGTTTGTAGTAGGGGGCGGTAAAGTCAAGCCCCAGATGAGTAAAGTAGAGGCCATCACTAAGTGGCCTATACCAAAGGATAAGAAACAAGTTAGAGCCTTCTTAGGTTTAGCCGGCTACTATCTGCGATTTGTGCCGGAATTCTCTTCTATTGCTTCACCCCTTACTGATTTAATAAAAAAATCGGCCCCGATTCGTGTTAAGTGGAACCCCGAGACAGATAAAGCCTTTAGGGCTATTAAGGAAATACTGTGTAACAGTCCAGTGTTAAGGTCTAATTAATTTTCACACGCGCAGTTAATTTTATACGCGCTGTTTAAAAGTATTTTTTTTCACAGTCAAACGGGTTTAAATGGCCCTGCATATCAACAAAGCACACACTAGGCATCTCCAGCCCCGCCCCACCCTTTTGTTTGCTATAGCGTTCAGCTATGTAAGAAATAAATAATAAATAAAAGTACCCGATTTTTCCCAGCCCTTTGTATTACAAACGGATGCATCCGAGGTAGGCTTAGGGGCAGTGTTGTCACAAGTCGTTGGTGGGGAGGAACATCCCATAGGATACCTTAGCCGAAAGCTTCTGCCCCGAGAAAGAAAGTATGCCGTGGTGGAGAAGGAATGTTTGGCAGTGAAGTGGGCAGTAGAGGCTTTAAAATATTATCTATTAGGCAGGGAGTTCACCCTAGTTACAGATCACGCACCCCTAAAATTTATGAAAGAAAACAAAGAGAAGAATGCTCGGGTAACGCGCTGGTTTTTAGCTCTACAGCCGTACAAGTTCAAAATTGAACACAGACGGGGGTCTCAGAACGCGAATGCAGATGGGCTATCAAGAGTACATGGGGTTAGTTAGGTCGCTCAACCTTATAGGTTAGAGCTGGGGGAGAGGATATGTAGAAAGAGCGGCGTCGCCTTTAAGAAATGGCGACGCCAGTTGAAAAACTATACAACCCAGGAACCCTAGCATTAATAGGGAAGGTGGGGTTTCTGGGTATAAAGGGAAGTGGAGCGGGACAACGGGGGTGATCGTGGGGAGCACCACCGGTGTGTACTGCTGAACAGGACTCAGAGAATTGAAAGTGCATTACGTGTTATTGGAAGGTAAAGTGAACGTTTGATTTCGTTTTGAGCAAAAGCTGCATTTTGTTTTACCGTAGGCGTTTATCCTCTTGGTGAGGTAGTCTTTTGTTTTGGTAAGGTTTAATTTATTTTTATGAAATACTGGACAAGAGACGCTGTCAATCGGTAATGAATTTAAAACAATTCCGCAGTTTCCGTGACGATTGGGAACCGTCACAACTGCCGTTTGTATGTGGATGTATATTTATTTCGGGACTCAGAGGGAAGCGCGCATGCATGCGCAGCAAAACTAGCGAGCTGTAACAGCAAGAACTGAGGCAACAGTCTGGGGTTTCGGACGTGGTTTTATTGTACAGACAGGAACAACAGTTTCCACAGGTGGCGTGGACAAATAAGGATATTGTGCTTGAACTCTGAGACACCCCCGTGTTTCTGTGAAGCACTGGGACATTGGTTGCAGGGGTTCACCCCCCCACAACCTGGATACAATTCCATTCCATACTTGTGGATCCTTCCCAGTGTTGCAGCGATACTCTAACAGAGGGTGTCCACGTTCTCCTTACAAATCACCTGTGTTCAGGGATACTCCAACAGTGGGGGGGGGGGGTCTCTTTGTTCTTACCTGTGTTACAGCAAGTTCCAGCAGAGGGAGTCTGCGTTATCCTGACCTGTGTTGCAGAGGGAGTCTTTCTGACACTCACCTGTGTTACAGAGACATTCCAGCAGAGGGTGTCTTTGTGTTTTTACCTGCGTTACAAAAAGACTCCAGCAGAGGGAGTCTGCGTTATCCTGACCTGTGTTGCAGAGAGATTCCAGCAGAGGGAGTCTTCCGTACACTCACTTGTGTGACAGATATTCCAGCAGAGGGCGTTCCTTTCTTCTTAACTGTGTTGCAGCCAGACTCCAGCAGAGGGAGGCTGCGTGATTCTTACCTGTGTGGCCGAGAGACTCCAGCAGAGGGCGCCGGTTCCATACTTACCTGTGTGGTAGGAATACTCC
Source organism: Acipenser ruthenus (assembly GCF_902713425.1). NCBI lineage: Eukaryota > Metazoa > Chordata > Actinopteri > Acipenseriformes > Acipenseridae > Acipenser > Acipenser ruthenus. The sequence continues at coordinate 37,679,121 of NC_081194.1, forward strand.
ACAGGGAAAGGACTTGCAAAGGCCTCGGCCTGCTGGACTCAGCATTTCTGAAACAGTTAGTGAGGGACGAAGAATTGAGCCAGTTAGTGACCCGTACAGGGCTTTACTCAACATAAAGAAAGTGATAATTTGTGTAAATATTGTAAATAAAGATTACTTACCTGAACGTTCCTTGTGTCTGTGCCAGTCGGTGGAAGCAAGAGTAGAGTCTTACACAGGAGTACTCTACTGGTTTGTTACAGTATGTTGTTTCTATTTTCTTCCCATATTCTAGACAGCAGTACCTGACTCCTTCTGCAAGCTGCAGGTCGTGTGTGTGGCCAATTCATAGATTTTGCTACTAATTGCCAAAATTCCTTGTTATTTATGCCTATATCAGTAGTTTCCTTTATGTAATGGATTGCATTTGCTATTTGTTTGTAATCCAAATTATTTTTCTTACCTTTACATTTCTTATGTTTAATACCACTGCCTCCTTTTAGTTTCAGGCAAAGTCTAGAACAAAAATATGGATTATTAATAGAATTAGTTTGTTTTACCATCTCCACATCTTGCCTCCTCTCTCTCCTGCCTCACCTCCTCTCTTTCCTGCCTCACCTCCTCTGTCCTGCCTCACCTATGCATCCTGCCTCACCTCTCCTTCCTACCTCACTTCCTCTCTGTCCTGCCTCTCCTTCCTACCTCACTTCCTCTCCATCCTGCTTCACCTTCGCTGCCTCCTGCCTCACCTCTGCATCCTGCCTCACCTCTCCTTCCTACCTCACCTTCTCTGCCTCCTGCCTCACCCTTCCTTGCCATCTTACCTGCTACTATCCCTTCACATCTACCTGCCTTTCTCTGAACTGTCACACTTATCTTTTTCTCCTTTCTCTTTCCCTTCTCCTTTCCCTTTCTCTCCCCTCTATCCTGCTCTGGCACCTCTCTCTGACCTGGCCTGTATACCTTAGGGTAGCACACGACATCTACGTCAAGGATGTGGCAAACATTGCCACCATTCACATCCTGAAAGTGGATGAAAATCATAACTCTCGATGGTAAAAACAAAATAGATATAACACATTTTAATTAAAGTGAGATTTATATTATTATTTATTTCTTAGCAGACGCCCTTATCCAGGGCGACTTACAATTGTTACAAGATATCACGTTATTTTTACATACAATTACATTATTTTTTTTACATACAATTACCCATTTATACAGTTGGGTTTTTACTGGAGCAATCTAGGTAAAGTACCTTGCTCAAGGGTACAGCAGCAGTGTCCCCCACTGGGGATTGAACCCACAACCCTCCGGTCAAGAGTCCAGAGCCCTAACCACTACTCCACACTGCTGTCCATATCAGACACACTTTTAATTAATTAAAAAAAGACAATAAAAATATATTACTGATAAGCATTTTTATTGATGGCATTTACCATGAAAAACATAACAAGAAAAACAAATAGCACAACAAATGTAAAAGCTGTAGAATTAAAGGATGATAAAATATATTTCCTGTTATTTTTCATCGAAAAAAGTATTGGATTTTTTTTCGATGGAACGAATGTGTGCAGTTTAACTTTTGTATCACAAAAACACAAGTTAACATAATGTTTTTATTATCAAAAATATTACATAGTAATCCAATCAATTAATTTATTTTAGCATGTGGTATGTAAAAATGATTAATTATAATTAACAACATTTCAACTGACATAAATCTTTGTTAATACAATATCTTAGTGTAAGAATTTAAAAAAATGTATGTTATACTTACAGAGTGGAACCGTCTGCAACTACTATTCGACGTCTTCTTACTCTGTCCTCTGTCACCTCAGCCCATGAGTAAGGATCTCGTCTCTGTGGTGGTGCAGCTGGTGTCCCTCTCACCATCAGCCGTGGGGTCACTGCGGATTGCACGTCTGGGTGCAGCATGGGTGGTTGATCCCCTGTGGAACTTTCAGCTGAAAGTAAGCTGCACACCAGATAAGCTGGGCAAAGATGGGCATTCCATGATCACCACTTAGATGTACCCCGTCACGGCACCACAGGTCAGAGTTCCTTGCAGGGAAGTGATCTACAGTGGAGAGGTACCTGTAGGAAGAGTTAAAAAGGTTTTAATGGACAGTACTAATATCATGCTAATATCAGCGCTGTCACAAAAAACCATGATCTAGTGATTGAACTGATAAACCACCAAGAGAAAGTGGGTAGCTGGGTATAATCCAAACAATAAAACCATGAAGAAGAAAAAAAATATTATCAATAATAACCATAATTGCTAATTGGTGTGGGTTATTTAAAACGTCAAAAATATTCACAATTGCTCCTACATACCTTACATTCATGCTGGCTGCAACTCGATGGTACTCTTGTCACAACATGTCTTGATACAGGAACTCCACTGTCAGTCGGTTTGGAAAATCAATTACCACTACCTTTTAAAAACAGAATAATAACATTGTATGTATGTATTCATTTATTTAAAAAAAAAATTGATTACAAAAATAAAGTGTTTAATTTATTACCTTATTCCATGTGCCCTGGGCTGAACGGACAAGGCTGGCAAACTCCTTCCCTGCTTGTTGGATGGTGTTTTTCAAGAGGTTGTTCCCTGCTGCAATAAGGCACACCAGGTCCGGCTCTTCAGGTAGGGTTTCATTCAGCACCTCTTTACGGAGTGCAGCTGCACAAGCGCCTGGAGTGCTGCTGTATCCAAAGTGCAGGTCACCCTCGGGCATCTGAACGTAACCATCTACCAGCCTCCTCAGATGCGAGTCGCCAAAAACCAAAACAAACTAAAAAAAAGAACACAAAATGGCCAGATCATTTTATTTAAAAATAATTTCTAAATAAAAAATGAACTGATAGATTATGCTCGTTCTTTACAAACCTTTGAGTTCTTTCCTGCATTCTCAGGGAAAGCTGTCTTGTGGTAGTGATTGGTGACTGCTGATCTTGGCCACATGTTGGTCTTGTGCCGTTTACCACTACCATACAGCTGATGAATATCCATAGCTAAAGTACAGAAAAAGTTAGTTCTTTATTAGTAGCATTAATTATACAATGCAAAAATGGGTGGATAAAAAGAAAATAAATAATAAAATAAATTTGATGTACACAAAGTTTAATTTATGTATTTAATTAAATTATATTTATTGTACTGCGTTTTTTTTATTGAATATACATAGAACCACATACAATTAATACAATTTAAAGTAGATATTTAATGTAGATTACAATATAACAATGAAAATACTATAATATATATCATATAAACATAAAATATAAAAGGTCGTTTTAAAATATGTAATTACCTACGTATATTTATTGTAGACCTTCCACGTAGATTGAAATATTGCTATTTTTGTGGTCTTCCAATTAAATGTGCTCTTCTGTTTGCTGCTTCTTTCTCCTCCAACCGTTAACTGTAAGGAGGCTGTGCGGTCTAGTGGTTAAAGAAAAGGCTTGTAACCAGGAAGTCCCCGGGTTAAATTCCACCTCAGCCACAGACTCACTGTGTGATCCTGAGCAAATCACTTTAACCTCCTTAGTCTGTCTTTCGGGTGAGATGTAATTGTAAGTGACTCTGCAGCTGATGCATAGTTCACACACCCTAGTCTCTGTAAGTCACCTTAGATAAAGGCGTCTGCTAAATAAACAAATAATAACTGAGATTGACAGGTGTTGGAGACAACCGTTATATCAGAGCAACGAGGAACTTTTTATGGGGGGAAAAAAAACGTCGCTACCGGAGTGAGATGCAGAAGTTGCTCCTGTTGCTTATTGTTGCTAGATTCACATTGCTGTGTGAATGCTCTCCCAACCGATTTCAACATCTCAAATACTCTGCCTTACGATAACGCTGAACACAGAAATTACATCTAATCACATGTAATCCCCATGGGTGTATTTTGTAGTTCTAAAAATAGTACGCTTGTGTATTCCACAGCATTTAGCAATACTTTGCCAACTGAATCAACGGGACATGCAATGATTTATTTGTTCTCGTGAAATAAAAGATAATCTTCATTTTTCAGGGGGGAAAATATTCTACACCGTTTCTACCAAAACAAAGGTCTTGACTTTCAAATAATCGTTGTTATAACTGTTTTGCCAATTTTAACAGGCAGTGTATGAGATTTCACTATAGTGTATCCGATTTCACTATATGCAATTTCACTGTGTACCGTATGCGATTTCACTATGTAGTGTATGAGGTTTCAAGATTTCACTATGTAGTGTATGAGATTTCAGTGTGTAGTGTATGAGGTGTCAGTTTGAATTATGTCCCTAACGGCGCCTCATAGAATTCCGTGTGTGTGTGTGTGTGTGTGTGTGTGTGTGTGTGTGTGTGTGTGTGTGTAAGTGTGTGTAAGTGTGTGTCCTACTTACCAGAACAAACAGATATTGTGTGGAACAGCAGGACAAAGAGTGAGGCTTCTGCTGAAACAAAAATACAACTATGATCTACCTTATCCAGGAACGGAGGACTCCTGGATTTGAAGTAGCTGAGAAAACGCTGTACCCAAACAGTGAGTACACCTACGCTTGAGCTTTGCTTACTTAAACCAAGTGCATTCGCTGAAAGAACGCTAATACTGCAGTGGATATTGTGTTATGGAAAGAGCCCGTTTGATTACATGGACTGTATTATTAATACTCAGTCAGACCTGAAGGAACGCTGGGATAAACAAACGGGCCTAGTTTTCTTTTAAGCTGCACCCACACTTTTGTTATTAGTTATACTTGGAGGAAATAACCTTTTTAATCCACTGCTAATATTTTGTGCACATTTAATCGGTGAATAATGTGTGAAGGATTCAATTTGTTACTGTGATGTAAATTGATAAACCCAGGGCTGTAAGAACAGTGTACTGCCCTATAAAGGACCACCTGGAAGTTGGTTACTTATTCCCGGTTCCTTATTCGCGGTGTAGTTGACAAAGCAGCGTGTCCTTTCTTCTGTGTGTTTTAACTCACTTACACATCTTGCTCAATTAATATATTGCTACTAATTAAAAAATAATCGTTCTTTAAAAAAAAAAATTATATATCTATCTATCTATCTATCTATCTATCTATCTATCTATCTATCTATCTATATATATATATATATATATATATATATATCATTAGGGCAGCAGTGTGGAGTAGTGGTTAGAGCTCTGGACTTTTGACCGGAGGGTCGTGGGTTCAATCCCAGGTGGGGGACACTGCTGCTGTACACTTGAGCAAGGTACTTTACCTAGATTGCTCCAGTAAAAATCCAACTGTATAAATGGGTAATTGTAAGTAAAAAATAATGTAATTGTATGTAAAAATAATGTGATATCTTGTAACAGTTGTAAGTCGCCCTGGATAAGGGCGTCTGCTAAGAAATAAATTATATACCTTTCATTAATTAGAAATAAAAAAATGAATGAACCAATAGTACAGCACTTCACCAGTCAGGGACATGACATAAATGATGTAAAGTTTGTAGTATTAGAACAGCTCAAATTAGACAATGCGACATATAGAAGAATAAAAGAAAGTAAATGGATAAATAGGCTGAACACGATTAGAACCAGCGGGACTCAACAGAAAAGAATGAACTAATTAACTTCAATAAATATATAACATTTAAATAAATAAACAAAATTCATTCAAAAGTTGTGCATGCTGATGCGCTGGGGAGGCCAAATCAAGACTGATCCTCAAAGCCAGCATTGCATGATATATAATAAAAATATAAGTTTATGTAAAGTAGTGTTAATTAGAATTAATACAGATTCAAAGATAGAAGTAAAAATGATGTCACAATATATAGAACACCATTACATCATGTAAGAATAAATCATGGATTTGAATGTAAACAATAACAAGTAGTTGCCGTCAAAAACCTATAAATACCTCCAATGTTTTGATTCAAACACAGGCTCCCTTGAGAAAGATATGTACAACATATCGAAACGTTGGGCAGCTGGCTCGTTGAGCTACAATATATATATATATATATATATATTATATATATATATATAGATAATTAATAACAAATCTGTATCAGCAGCATAGTGGTACCCTATATTAACCGCGTGTGTTGTCCCATTTACCCACCTTAGACGCCTTGCTCATTAAATACAGGTATCCCTAGATAGGTTATCACACCCTCTTTGCAAAAACACTAATGATTTTAGTGAGCAAGCCGTACCCCACGAGCAGCAGCACCCCAAAATGTAGCCCATTATAACCAATACAGAACGCATAGGGGCACGTCTGATATCCAATTTAACCCCCTTAGACGCCTTGCTCACTAAATATCGAGGTATCCCTAGATTTGTTATAACCACCTCTTTACAAAAACACTAAAGATTTTAGTGAGCAAGCCGTATCCCACGAACAGCAGCACCCTAAAATGTAGCCTGTTATAACCAATAGAGAACGCATGGGGGCACGTCTTTGGATGCCCCATGTACCCCCCTTAGACGGCTTGCTCACTAAAATCTTTAGTGTTTCTAGGGATACCTTGATATTTGATGAGCAAGGCGTCTAAGGTGAGTAAATGAAGCAAAACAAGCGGGTAATATAGGGTACCGCTATGCTGCCGATACAGATTTGTTATTAATATTTTTTTTTTTTAAAGGAGTGATTATTTTTTAAATAGTAGCAATATATTAATTGAGCAAGATGTGTAAGTGAGTTAAAACACACAGAAAAACACACTGCTTTGTCAACTACATCGCAAATAAGGAACCGGGAATAAGTAACCAACTTCCAGGTGGTCTATAAAGGCCTGTGTTATTTTAAAAAGGGGACACTGCAGCCAAAATACAAAGGAACAGAAGTCAAGGGGTTGATTTCAATACTTTATTTAAATATTGTGACAAACATTTTGAAGGGCTGCAGGGCCTAAGGACCAGAGGCCGCTGGGCTTCCACAAGAGGGCGCTGTCCTGTAAGCAAAGAAAAGAGTAGTAAGGAAAACGTGGAAAATAAATACTGTTGTACAGTAGTTAGTGATACTTACCTTGTCTGTGAATGCATCCTCTTCAGGTCCTCTGGATCCGCTGTGTGGGAAACCCTGGTGGCCAACTCTGGAAACAGCAAAACGCAATAGCTGTGGAAAGAGAACCAAATATCTGAGGATTTAGAAACTTTGTCAAACACAACCACCAGAAATCAAAACATCCAACAAATTTGAGCCACTTCAAAATGTAGATGATCAAAACCAACATCAAGAGAACGAAAGGAACAACATCCAGGACCCTATAAACAGTGCTGGCCAGGCAGCAAAAAGAAGGGAGGTCATGATTGTTGGGGACTCCATATTGAGAAACACAGCCAGTTTGCAGTTTGGACCCCCTTACTACAACAGTGTGCTGCCTTCCAGGAGCCTCTGTCACGCACATCACTGAGAACATGGACAGGCTCCTAGAACGAACAGGAGACGACCAGGTAGTAGTCGTTCACATCAGTACAAACAACATTGGAAGAGATAGGCCAAGATCCCTGCAAAACAAATTCACAGAGCTAGGAAGCAAGTTAAAAGACACGACCAAAACTGTGGTATTTTCTGGGATACTGCCGGCACCTTGCAAAGGAGCATACGGACAGCTGGAAATACATAATCAAAATGAAATCATAGTGCACACAGGAAGGCTTCACCTTTCTTGTACATTTGTGCACATTCTACAACAAGGACTACCTATATAGGTGAGACGGACTGCACTTAAACAAAAAGGGAACCAATCTACTCGGAGAAAGGATCCTTGAGGAGGTTCAGAAGCATTTAAACTAGAAAGGAAGGGGGGAGAAAACAAAAAAAAACAGAAGGGAGACCACATCAAAACAAGGGCAACAACTCAGGTAAGACAGCCATTAAATGTATTTGTCTAAATGCTAGAAGTTGCTCAGAAGTTGCTCAGAAACAAAATGTTAGAACTTGAAGTTACTGCACTAACAAGTAACTACGGTGTGATAGGTGTTACAGAAACGTGGTTGTCTGAGAGTGATGGAGACGAATATAATATTGGTGGGTATACACTGTATAGGAAAGACAGGCAGGACAGAAGAGGTGGAGGGGTAGCGCTATACATAAGAAATAGTCTTGAAGCCCAGTTAAATCTGGACGAAGAAAACAAGTTTTTTCAAAGGAGGATACGGACAACATGCCCCACATGTTGACCTGTTCCTATCCGGTTTTAAATAACTTTAGCATAAGAGGCAGAAGTGTTAAAGGGGCTAGGAGCTCTTAAAATAAACAAATCCCCTGGACCAGATGAGATCCTCCCAATAGTACTCAAAAAAATGAAAGAAGTTATTTACAAACCGCTAACCAAGATCATGCAACAGTGTCTTGACACAGGGGTTGTACCGACAAACTGGAGAATTGCAAACGTAATATCGATCCACAAAAAGGGAGATAAAACCCAGCCAGGTAACTACAGACCAATAAGCCTGACTTCTTCTAAATTTGTAAACTTATGGAAACTATAATAAGATCCAAAATGGAAAATTACCTATATGGTAACAGTATCCTTGGAGACAGTCAGCATGGTTTTAGGAAAGGGAAATCGTGTCTAACTAACCTGCTTGATTTTTTTGAGGATGTAACATCGACAATGAAAGAAAGCTTTTGACAAAGTCCTGCATAAAAGATTAATTCTCAAACTGAACGCAGTAGGGATTCAAGGAAATGCATGCACATGGATTAGGGAGTGGTTAAAATGTAGAAAACAGAAAGTACTGATTAGAGGAGAAACTTCAAAACTGAGCGAGGTAACCAGTGGTGTACCACAGGGATCAGTGTTAGGTCCTCTGCTATTCGTATTCTACGTTAATGATTTAGATTCTGGTATATTAAGCAAACTTGTTAAATTTGCAGACAACACAAACATAGGAGGAGTGGCAAACACTGTTGCAGCAGCAAAGGTAATTCAAAATGATCTAGACAGCATTCAGAACTGGGCAGACATGGCAAATGACATTTAATAGAGAAAAGTGTAAAGTACTGCACGCAGGAAATAAAAATGTGCATTATAAATATCACATGGGAGATACTGAAATTGAAGGAGGGACCTATGAAAAAGACCTAGGAGTTTATGTTGACTCAGAAATGTCTTCATCTAGGCAATGTGGGGAAGCTATAAAAATGGCCAACAAGATGCTCAGATATATTGTGAAAAGTGTTGAATTTAAATCAAGGGAAGTAATGTTAAAACTTTACAATGCATTAGTAAGACCTCATCTAGAATATTATGTTCAGCTCTGGTCACCTTGTTACAAAAAGGATATTGCTGAGTGCAAAGAAGAGCAACCAGTATTATCCCGGGTTTAAAAGGCATGTTGTGCATTCAAAATTCTAAAAGGTATTGACAATGTCAACCCAGGGGACGTTTTTGACCTGAAAAAAGAAACAAGGACCTGGGGTCACAAATGGAGATTAGATAAAGGGACATTCAGAACAGAAAATAGGAGGCACTTTTTTTTACACAGAGAATTGTGAGGGCCTGGAACCAACTCCCCAGTAATGTTGTTGAAGCTGACACCCTGGGGTCCTTCAAGAAGCTGCTCGATAAGATTCTGGGATCAACTTCCTTATGTTCATCTTGTCGTCAACCTGCCAAAGAAGCTCAGGACTGAGATTCACCTGACAAGCCCTCACCATAGGAATTCCCGTTACTGTGGTATAATTACCACAGTCACCCTCACCCTACTGTTTGTCGTGTGTTGTACTTCTTTTTACCTGGTGAAGGCGAGCTTCAGCAGGACTGGACAGGGAAAGAACAGTTTAGTTAGTGCCCAGTGGGCAGGATTTTGTTTTGATTTATTGTTTTCAATTGCCAAACTGAACTTTGTAATAAATAAAACTTACCTTTGGTTCAGTACTTCTGGTTTTCCGACTCTTCTCTCTGAAGGCAAAAATTTGGCTACCACATCAAATACTGAACACATAAAAGAAGTAAAAGAAAACAAACAAAAAAAAACAGTGGGAACAAATGGGGACTTTTCTTGGCCTCTCTCGGCCATTGAACAGTTGTGTAACACGTGGGAACGTGTAAGGCTATATTTTTCAGAACCCTGCTACTTGCTCGTTAAGTAAGCAATAAGGCATGACAGGGTGTGGGATATACTCTAATATCCACACGCCCCGGGTGCGTTATAAGTCAGGAGCGAGCCGAGTGACTTTAACCGCCCGGGACGTGTGGCTATTAAGAGTATATTCCACACCCTGAAGTGCCTTATTGCGTTTATAAAATGGGTCAACTAACTAAAAAACCTTCTGTGTCTGACCTAAAAAATATAATTCCTTAAAACCAAAAACGCATTAATAAAAACATTATTTAATAAACATTGAACTGATTAAAAACAAGAAGCACTATTTATAGATTTAAATTGAACACTGCTATTGAAATTGCAGCTTTGAAGATTTACAGGCACTTTTTAGATGTTCATTCTGAACAGTAGGTGGAGCTGCAGCAAGCGATTTCGAGCAACATGGTGTTTGATTCATTGTTTTACTTGTCTGAGGAAGTGCAGCAGGACAATCGCAGAGATCTTTTTTGGCACATCTGGCCATGTTTAGTTGCACATTAAACAAACCTCTTACAGACCTGTGGCAGTGTCAGGTGACCATGTTGGGGAAGATTTTTTATTTATTTATTTATTTTTATTTATTTTTTAATCGTCTTTTGTGAGCCGGGAGAATTTACTGGAGGTATCCATGCCAGATTTGTGGTACCGTTTCACAGTGGCAAAAAAGATGTTGTTTGCATTTTGAAATACTCTTGACAGTGGCAAAAAAGGACACCTGCTGCCCAGGCAGTTGACTTCTGTATATTTTTTTTCCTTTTCTTTTTCTATGTCCAGAAGCTATGCTTCGGTAAGTTCGATATAGCAGTATTACTTTTTTTTATTTTTTTCACCACTTGAATAAGGGTTGGTGTCTGATTCCGACTCATCCAAAATCTCTTCTAGAGTTTGGTTATCCAAAAGATCAAAATTGATATACCTCGTCAGTCATCTTTTATTACAAATTTAAATATGGCTACCGTTTTTTTTTTTGTTTTTTTTTAATTCTAGTGACGTACGGATATCTACAAGTGATTCGCCAAAAAAAAAAAGTTTCAACCCATGGGAATGTGCTGTAATATTCACACCCCCATGGGACCCGTTTTGACTAATCAGGATAGAGTATTTAAAAGACCCATTTTATAATGCTTCATGATGACATTGCTGTAGTGTGTTCCCCAGTAATGAGACACAGCAGTGTATTTCGGACAGTGTCAGAACAGAAGAATCGGAGGGACGGTAAATGGAGCACCTTGGAGAACTTGCTGTGCATGCTAACAGTTGCAACTGTGTGGGAGATGTAACATATAATTGCACCACATGAAAATGCTGAGCAAATAAATATCTTCTTGCAAACCAAAGCACTTTTATCTATTAAAAAGCCAACGACTTTAGATATGTCATACGAGCAGTTTTCTATATTAGCACAAGATGTGTGACAAAAACCACTCCACTTATCCGCAGAAAGAGTTTACAGTATGACAAAAACCCAAGCAAAAAAAATCCACTACTCTGCAAAATACCGAGATTTAAAGTAATACATTAAAATTAACTTGATGATAACTGTAGCATTCTTAAACCACAGGAACCACTGTCTTGTCATTTAGACTTTGACCTGCTTCTGTAAAGCACTACCTAATGTACCATATAGCAAACAAAATTAGCTAGCAACAGCAATCATTAATTTTAATCAAGATAGACATTCAGATATACGGTATCTTCACAGTTACTTCCATCCTCAACCACACTTTTATATATAGGTTGATAATTTAAATTGCAGTCTTGAGTATTCATGTGTGGAACTGACAAAGCCTAGTAACTGTGTTTGCTCATTACAAAGCATTCTAGTGACCTGTTTAATACAGATCAGAATTAGATAGTAACTTGCTTACTTGAAGATAAATCTTTTATAAATCAGGAAAAGCCTGTAAATGGTTTAATGCACTCAATACAGTAGTCCCTCGCTAATACACTGTCATGCCTTACATTCGGATAAGCCGGACACAACGTATGTCCCCAAATAACCAATATAGTGTGATGCTAGGTCAGTGAATTGTATGATCCAAAGAGACATATTAAAAAAAGGTAGTCCTACTGCACCAAAGAAAGAACAAAAATAAATAGAACAGATACAAGTAGCTTACTAAATCACTAAAATTAAAAAAAAAATTTAAAAGAGGCATATAAACTATGCTATCGAACTGCTATCGAACGGTTGGAAAAGGGAGAGAAGCTTTCAGAAATAATGATTGACTCAGTGGTTCAAAACACAAGATGTGGACTACAATATTTACAGTTCTAAATTTGAAGTCTTTAATTGTGTTTTGCAAAGAAAATAAAGTTTCACTCATACCAGCAGGTTATTTCGGGCAGCCGTTTATATAGGACACATAGCGTTTGCCATTCCCATTGATTTCAACAACAAAGGCATTGTTTATACCGTGTGCTCCACCCCTGTGAGTATTTTGTGTTTTATGTTGTATGTGGGATGTTTATATGTATGTGTGTAGTGGTGCCCAAAGTGTGGGTTATGTAGCACAGGTGATTTAAAATGTATATTTGTATTTAGGCACGGGGATTGCACAATCACTTCACGTGCAGATTACAGTGGAAGGAAGGGGTGAGAAATCAACAATAAACAGAAGGGAGACTACATCAAAACAAGGGCAACAACTCAGGTAAGATAGCCATTAAATGTATTTATCTAAATGTTAGAAGTCTCAAAAACAAAATGAAGCTACTGCACTGTAACAACCTAATTAGAAAGAATTGCCAGACTGTAAAAAATAATGTAATTGTATGTAAAAATAATGTGATATCTTGTAACAATTGTAAGTCGCCCTGGATAAGGGCGTCTGCTAATAAATAAATAATAATAATAATACCTGACTTCAATTAACTTTGCTGAGCTACTAGAAAGCCTATATCAAAGCCTGCAACCATTGCCAACTTATTCTGACAATAATATTATTTATGGAACAGGGTTGCAGCACTAACAAGTAACTATGATGTGGTATGTGTTACAGAAACCTGGTTATCTGAGAGTGATGGAGACGAATATAATATTAGTGGGTATACACTGTTAGGAAAGACAGGCAGGACAGAAGAGGCGAAGGGGTAGCGCTATACAAAAATAGTCGAAGCCCAGGTACTAAATCTGGAAGAAAAAACAATGCAGAATCAGTAATGGACAAAAATTCAAAGGGAATAATAATAATAATAATAATAATATTATTATTATTATTATTATTATTATTATTATTATTATTATTATTATTATTATTATTATTATTAATAATAATAGTAAAAACATTAGAGGGAAATTAAAATTCATTAAATTATTGTAATATACAGACATACAAAACGACATAGAACCCTCAGACACATACGAATATTGACACTGCAGCAAACCAACCAACAATAACCAGAAAAACACATATATTCCCAAATGTAATTGTCACTGGTGTTTCCCCAACCACTTATAATTTATTTTTAGCACAACAGTTAATAACTTAAGTTCAGTTCAGTCTCTGCACTGTGAAAAGAAAACAATCTTCTTGAAGAAAAAGAAGAAAGTCTCAAAATGTAGAACCAAAATAAGATTAAGGCTGGGACCAAATCAATTTTTTTTTTTGTAAATATCTTATTTCTTCTACTCATTAAAAGAAAACACTATAAAATACAGTTTTGTTAAGTGCGATTAGCAGGTTGTCAAAGTTTGGATTTGGTCCCAGCCTAACAGTCATAGACTGGTCTTACCACTCCCTGGAAAATGAAGAACCAAAATTAGACTAGAGTTGCGAGCAACTTTACAGCTTCCAAGCAGTTAGTGTGAAATTTAAGCGCACCGGTTGTTATAGATGAAACGTTATCACGAATCATTTTGGACACAGCTGACTTGTGTCAATTCTGGCCAAAATATTGGAATCACTGGTTAGATGATCAATGCTGAAATCTCACTGGCCCACAGCAGCCATGTTTTGTACTGTAGCAACTTCCCTTGAACAACCGTAAAAGATAATCATACTTAGATCATGTATGCTCATTTTGGCTTCAATCATTACTCTGCATGTTATATAACAACCATCTGCAGTCAATAAGAAATTATTGGAAGTTTTACAGCCAGCTTTAAATTTGGCCTTTAGCAGAACTTAACAATACTATATAAAACTATTTATGTGTTACTGTCACAAAGACGGCCGGAGTGGGTGGCGTCAGACCAGATGCAGGAAATACACAGACAGAGATTTGGGGTTTTGGTTAAGCTGAGCGCGTGACCGCGCTCAGCATTTAATGAATAAACAAACAGAAAATAAACGGCTTGCAACAAAAACACAGGACCCGGCACTTGAGCCAAAATAAACAGACAAACAAAACGAACTACACAGACAAACACGGTGAGCTTCTTTTACTACTTATTTTACTGTTACAATTCCCTCCGTCTCCTAACCCGTTCTCCACTCACCGAACACCAACCCCCAGTGAGTGAAAACATGCAGCTTTTATGCAGTTGTACCGAGATTCGATTGCTAGTCAATCATTCAATTGGAATCTCGGTACAACTGCACGTGAATTAATTAAAGTGCAATTCCCCGTGCTCACATATTACTTTTTACTTGCACGTGATGTGATGTGCCATCCCCGTGCCTAACTACAAATATACAATTTACACACACGTGAAACACAGACCGCTTATATCCCGTGTACCAATGCCTATACACCAACATTTACACACAACACGTAACATATAACATACACAGGGGGGACACTTTGCCACAGTTACACATTACACTACTTGCATTACCTATAGTGCTCATATAAACACACCAGTTTTGTAAAACATCAAAAGTCACATCTAATAAATTACAAACATTTTTTTCTATATCTTGCTATATTTTTTCTATACCTTGCAGACTTTTCCATGTTAACAGCTGTCCCCAGTGGTGGGAATGTGTCATTTCAGGTTGAAAAATTGGCAAAACTGGCATGTCACCCATATTGATTGGCTCATGACGGTCATGTTTGTTGATGTCATTTATCAGTGTGGTTGCTAAACCACATAACCTATCAGCTTCATATTAACAACAGTTAATCATGGGCTATCCCTCAAGATGTATAGCAATTTTCAGAACTCTGCAGTAAGCGGTTTCCGATACATAGGCATTTTAACAAATTCCGCAAAATCCAATATGGCTGCTGAACCATGTGATTTGCGCAAATTTTCTGTATATCACCGACAATCCCCCATAGGCATCTACCAGTGTACCGAATTTCATGAGTTTTTGAGCATGTTTTGGCAGAAAAATAAATAAATAAATAACTAGAGTTGCAAACAACTTTACGGCTTCTAAGCAGTTATCTTGAAATCATTGAAATCAATACGATCAATCATCTTCATTCAACTGTGGGCATTACTTCACGTAGAGTTTTACAACCCTGTGTAATTTGAAGTGTTTATGTGCACCGGTGTTCGTGTTATGAAACGTGCAAAATGTGGCCAAAACATCAACTTCTCATAGTCTGCTACTATTATACAAAGCTTCATAAGTCTACTGCATTGTACCACTGACATATACTGCAATATAAAAGTAGTATTACTAAACTTCTTTTGTGTAACGTTTACCAGGGGAAGTGTATAATACCAAATTAGTCGTGGCTTTTAAGAAATTACTATAGTTAAATGCTTTAGCTAGAAAGTATTCACAAGTCAGTCACCATACATATAAAACAAGGAGGAAGAGAGAAATGCTCTGCAGCTGCAAATCTGTCATATTTAAGACCTTCCAAGGCCTTTAAAATGGAAAAACATATATGAGACTTTAAGGCTCTGTGGGAACCCTTAAAGATAACACTTTCTGTCTCTCTACATACGCTGACAATGCTTGTATGTTGAATTTTGAAAATGCATGTTTTTCTAAAAGACTGTAAACATCATACAAAAGCGTGCAATTGAAAAAAAAGTCAAAATATTTAGTCGGGCTATAGCTCATGTATTAAACATGTACTTGTTTCGATTGTGTTGTGGTTTAAAAACAATAGTGCAGTTTTATTTTATTTTATTTGGCTTCTGTTCACTTAAAGAAAAATGATTACATAACATCTATGTACAGCCCGAGATCACGGATCAGCTGCTCAGCTACAAATATACTAAAATGTCGACTTTTGGGGGTGATTCTCCGTTAATAACTATGCGATCTTCACAGTTACAATGGTATTTTATAGAGCAAGCAATTCTGAAAAGTTCTGTCTATACTATTCTTTATCTAAAATGAATAGTTAACGAAAGATACGCTTGCAAAGTCGCCACCCCCATGCGTCTTTTTAAATGAGTTTCGTGCGCGGCGGTTGCAGGATTTGTGACTGTTTTGACCACAGTTCAGTCGTAAAAATAATTATGATGATTTTAAGCAAACTGTATTCGTGTGACTTGTAAAGCTCATGTATTAAACATGTAATTGTTTCGATTGTGTTCTGATTTAAAAAGAATAGTACAGTTTTTTTTTTTTTTTTTGGCTTCTATTCAGTTACAACTTTGTTTAAAAAAAAAAAAAAAAAAAAAAAAAAAGCCTGAGATGACGGTAATTTTTTTTTGCAAATAATTAGTGTGTGTATCAGTATGTCTACAATTCTGTGTATGCCTGCATGAGATCACAGAGATCACAGTCATTTTTTCTAATACTCTGTGTGTGTGTGTGTGTGTGTGTGGTGCATTTTTATTCCCGTGTGGATGCAGTTGCAACAGTTCTTCAAAAAAATGTTTCTTAGTTTACCGTATGTGTCTTTGTATGTGTGTATGTGCAATATAATATTAGCGTTTCCAGTGTAATTACTGTGTTTTAAGTTACATGTGTTTTAAGTTAGTGAAACGGTTCTTGATAGATACCACCAAAAAAATGGCTGCTTTCAAGATTTTTTTTGCTCAATTTCTATGGTAAGCTGTCCCCAGTGGTGGGAATGTGTCATTTCAGGGTATTATTTGGGCATGTCACCCATATTGATTGGCTCATGGCAGCCATGTTTGTTCATGTAGGAGCTTTTCCTGAATAACTTTTTTTAGAGGACACTACAAAGATAACGTATACCCAAGATTCATGTCAATTGGTCAAAGGGTTCATGAGGAGTTGTCGTTTAAGCGTCTTACGCAAAATCCAACATAGCTGCCACACCATGTGACCGATCAATTTTTCCTAAAGTAGAATCAATCGTGGACATGAGCGCACTATGTACAAAATTTTTCACAACAGGACTATTTAGTGTTCATGAGAAGAAGACATTTGAAAATTTCCCAAAATTATATCCAACATGGCTGCCACACCATGTGACTTGCTGAATTTGCTGAATATCACCGACCATCATCCATAAGCATCTACCAGTGTACCGAATTTCGGGAGTTTTTGAGCATGTTTTGACAGAAAAAAATAAAATAAAAATAATAATAATAATAATAATATTAATCCTAACAAAAACAATAGGCTTCCCCAGCCTACGGCTTGGAAGCCTAATAACTACAGTTGCTAGCAACTATAAAGGCTTCCAAGCAGTTATCGTGAAATTTAAGCGCATTGGTTAGCACACTATGTACAACATTTTTCACAGCTGTGGTATTTACCGTTCATGAGAAGAAGACACTTGAAAATTGCTCAATTTCATTAAATCCAAGATGGCTGCCACACCATGTGACCAAAGGCCGCCATATTGACCATGACACAACATCCCATAGTCCTCTACATCCGTGTCAAATTTTGTGCATTTTGGTGCAGCCGATGAGAAGTTATAGGCAGTTTTATAGCCAGTTGCGTATGTTGATGATGTCATGCATCACGTTTGACCTTTTAAGGGAGGTCAGAGGTCACGGGTGATGACATTCTTTCATAGAGCACATATGACTTCCTATACGTGTTCCATTATAACTATGACGCTATCGGCATACCCTAGGAGTTAAAATTTCAGCGTAAATTCCAATATGGCCGCCGCGCAGTGTGAGCAATCTGTTTCAATCTTCAGCAGTTATTACTTTCCAATGGTCTGTACAATTGTGTTGACGTTGAAGAGAATAAGTGCAATGGTGTTCTTGTTATGGGTTGCAAAAGTTTTTTTTAAATTATCAATATGGCCGCCAAACCATGTGACCAAAATGTGTCATTTTCATATCACCAGTACTTCACGTGAGTCTCTATGGTCATATAAAGTTTCATGACTGTAGTGTATTGCACCTTTGATTTATGCACGAATGTATGAAAATAGAGCCGCCGTAAAACTGTTATTTGCGCGCCGCGGCCATGTTTTTTAACGAAAAAGTGTGGATTTTACAAATGGTAGAAAGGACCTGGTCATGAACATGCGTGCTAATTTAGGTGTCGATTGACGTTGCGGTTTAAGACAAGAAGATTGAATATTTGGCGCCAATCCAGCGTAGCCGGCAAAGTAATTGTTCAGTTGACCTCGATTGAACATATGTTTTTTATAGGCCATTGCTGCACTATCTGCTGCCATTGTCATAGTTCCACTTTAAGTTGTTTTTAACGGCAAGAGTTTTGAAAAATTCCCCAAATTTCCACGAGATCCAGTATGGTGGTTGAACCATGTGACTTTTTCATTTGGGGACACCAGTCTGGTTGTCCAGCCATAGGCATCTACTTACGTATGCGTTTTCATAACTCTGGCCTTTGGCTTGGAAGCCTAATAAACACAACAATAACAATAGGCTTCCCCAGCTTTTGGCTTGGAAGCCTAATTAACAGTTGTAGACTGGTTTTACCAGTCCCTGGAAAGTGTTGCCAGAGCTTTGATTTTTCAAGAGAAAGAAAAAAAAAATGAATTGCAAAAAAATAAATAATCCAATCAGACAGTAACAAATAGAAAAAAATTGTATGTCCAAGTGACAGATTAGCTGCAGGGATGACTTCAGGCCAGAAAGAATCACAGACAGACGTACTGTGTGTAACTGAGACGCAATGGCTGAGCTCAGTGCATTTAATAAACAAACAAAAGGTTTTAAACAGAAAACAGGACACAGCACTTGAGGCCAAAATAAATAGACAAACAAAACGGATTAACAATAAACAGACAGCGGACGGACAGACAAACAAACACGGTGAGTCAAAACAAATACTTATTATTTTATTTTAGTTTACTTTCTTTTACTCTCCTCTCTACACCCGTTCTCCACTCACCGAACACACAACCCCGAGTGAGTGAAACGTGCATCTATATATACTGTTGTGCAGGGATTCAATTACTAATTAATTATTCACTTCAATCCCAGCACGTGAATTAATTATGTGCAACCTCGTGCTCCCATATTAAATACTTTAAATGTACGTGAAGTGATGTGCAATCCTCGTGTCTAAATACAAATATATATTTTAAATAACTCGTGCTGCACACACCCATTTATATCCCGTGCAGCCATATCTATACACCAACATTAACACACCATACGCAACATATAACACAGAAATGCACACAGGGGCGGGACACATTGCCACAGTCCAAAAATAGTCCAGTGAAAAAAATATATTATTGAGGAAAAATAACAATAAAACATGGTCAAAAGACTCTTAACTCTTGAACTTAATTTACTTTAGCAAGTTAAATTAAGGGGATTTAGAGAAGCTAGTCTCAAAAACCCAGAGAAACTTCTCTCTTCCCCTTCTCAGCCTTACCAAACATTTTAAACAAAGGGATTGTTTAATTTTAATTTCGCCCAGATTACGCCCTGCTATCCTCAAATGAAACAGGTGCCTAAAATAATTAGAAACACACCAAGCTAATTAAGCAATTTAGAACATACCTGGGCAGCAGTGTGGAGTAGTGTTTAGGGCCCTGGACTCTTGACCAGAGGGTCGTGGGTTCAATCCCAGGTGGGGGACACTGCTGCTGTACCCTTGAGCAAGGTACTTTACCTAGATTGCTCCAATAAAAACCCAACTGCATAAATGGGTAATTGTATGTAAAAAATAATGTGTAAAAAATAATGTAATTGTATGTAAAAATAATGTGATATCTTGTAACAATTGTAAGTCGCCCTGGATAAGGGCGTCTGCTAATAAATAAATAATAATAATAATAATACCTGACTTCAATTAACTTTGCTGAGCTACTAGAAAGCCTATATCAAAGCCTGCAACCATTGCCAACTTATTCTGACAATAATATTATTTATGGAACAGGGTTGCAGCACTAACAAGTAACTATGATGTGATATGTGTTACAGAAACCTGGTTATCTGAGAGTGATGGAGACGAATATAATATTAGTGGGTATACACTGTATAGGAAAGACAGGCAGGACAGAAGAGGCGAAGGGGTAGCGCTATACAAAAATAGTCGAAGCCCAGGTACTAAATCTGGAAGAAAAAACAATGCAGAATCAGTAATGGACAAAAATTTAAAGGGAATAATAATAATAATAATAATAATAATAATAATAATAATAATAATAATAAAGAGAAAAAAGGCACTTTACAGAACGTTTAAAAGAGACCAAGAACCAAGTACACAGAAAGAGTACTTGGAACTGCAAACGCAAGTCAAAAAGGAAGTTAAAAGGCCAAGAGAGAGATAGAAATGAACATTGCTATGGGGGCTAAGAGCAATTCCAAAAAGTTTTTCCAATATTATAACAGCAAGAGAACATTCAAGGAGGAGGTTAAATATTTAAGAGACACAAATGGCAAAGTCATAGACAAAGAGAAAAAAATAGCAAATACATTAAATTATTACTTTTACAAAGGAGGACACGGACAACATGCCCCAGATGTCGACCTGTTCCTATCCAGTTTTAAATAACTTTAGCATAACAGAGACAGAAGTGTTAAAGGGACTAGGAGCTCTTAAAACAAACAAATCACCTGGGCCGGATGAGATCCTCCCAATAGTACTCAAAGAAATGAAAGAAGTTATTTACAAACCGCTAACCAAGATCATGCAACAGTCTCTTGACACGTGTTGTACCAACAGACTGGAAAATAGCAAACGTAATACCGATCCACAAAAAGGGAGACAAAACCGAACCAGGTAACTACAAACCAATGAGCCTGACTTCTATTATATGTAAACTTATGGAAACTGTAATAAGATCCAAAATGGAAAATTACCTGTATGGTAACAATATCCTGGGAGACAGTCAGCATGGTTTTAAGAAAGGGAGATCGTGTCTAACTAACCTGCTTGACTTTTTTGAGGATGCAGCATTGAAAATGGATAATTGCAAAGCATACGACATGGTTTATTAAGATTTCCAGAAAGCTTTTGACAAAGTCCCGCATAAAAGATGAATTCTCAAAACAGCTCATGTATTAAACATGTAATTGTTTCGATTGTGTTCTGATTTAAAAAGAATAGTACAGTTTTTTTTTTTTTTTTTGGCTTCTATTCAGTTACAACTTTGTTTAAAAAAAAAAAAAAAAAAAAAAAAAAAGCCTGAGATGACGGTAATTTTTTTTTGCAAATAATTAGTGTGTGTATCAGTATGTCTACAATTCTGTGTATGCCTGCATGAGATCACAGAGATCACAGTCATTTTTTCTAATACTCTGTGTGTGTGTGTGTGTGTGTGTGGTGCATTTTTATTCCCGTGTGGATGCAGTTGCAACAGTTCTTCAAAAAAATGTTTCTTAGTTTACCGTATGTGTCTTTGTATGTGTGTATGTGCAATATAATATTAGCGTTTCCAGTGTAATTACTGTGTTTTAAGTTACATGTGTTTTAAGTTAGTGAAACGGTTCTTGATAGATACCACCAAAAAAATGGCTGCTTTCAAGATTTTTTTTGCTCAATTTCTATGGTAAGCTGTCCCCAGTGGTGGGAATGTGTCATTTCAGGGTATTATTTGGGCATGTCACCCATATTGATTGGCTCATGGCAGCCATGTTTGTTCATGTAGGAGCTTTTCCTGAATAACTTTTTTTAGAGGACACTACAAAGATAACGTATACCCAAGATTCATGTCAATTGGTCAAAGGGTTCATGAGGAGTTGTCGTTTAAGCGTCTTACGCAAAATCCAACATAGCTGCCACACCATGTGACCGATCAATTTTTCCTAAAGTAGAATCAATCGTGGACATGAGCGCACTATGTACAAAATTTTTCACAACAGGACTATTTAGTGTTCATGAGAAGAAGACATTTGAAAATTTCCCAAAATTATATCCAACATGGCTGCCACACCATGTGACTTGCTGAATTTGCTGAATATCACCGACCATCATCCATAAGCATCTACCAGTGTACCGAATTTCGGGAGTTTTTGAGCATGTTTTGACAGAAAAAAATAAAATAAAAATAATAATAATAATAATAATATTAATCCTAACAAAAACAATAGGCTTCCCCAGCCTACGGCTTGGAAGCCTAATAACTACAGTTGCTAGCAACTATAAAGGCTTCCAAGCAGTTATCGTGAAATTTAAGCGCATTGGTTAGCACACTATGTACAACATTTTTCACAGCTGTGGTATTTACCGTTCATGAGAAGAAGACACTTGAAAATTGCTCAATTTCATTAAATCCAAGATGGCTGCCACACCATGTGACCAAAGGCCGCCATATTGACCATGACACAACATCCCATAGTCCTCTACATCCGTGTCAAATTTTGTGCATTTTGGTGCAGCCGATGAGAAGTTATAGGCAGTTTTATAGCCAGTTGCGTATGTTGATGATGTCATGCATCACGTTTGACCTTTTAAGGGAGGTCAGAGGTCACGGGTGATGACATTCTTTCATAGAGCACATATGACTTCCTATACGTGTTCCATTATAACTATGACGCTATCGGCATACCCTAGGAGTTAAAATTTCAGCGTAAATTCCAATATGGCCGCCGCGCAGTGTGAGCAATCTGTTTCAATCTTCAGCAGTTATTACTTTCCAATGGTCTGTACAATTGTGTTGACGTTGAAGAGAATAAGTGCAATGGTGTTCTTGTTATGGGTTGCAAAAGTTTTTTTTAAATTATCAATATGGCCGCCAAACCATGTGACCAAAATGTGTCATTTTCATATCACCAGTACTTCACGTGAGTCTCTATGGTCATATAAAGTTTCATGACTGTAGTGTATTGCACCTTTGATTTATGCACGAATGTATGAAAATAGAGCCGCCGTAAAACTGTTATTTGCGCGCCGCGGCCATGTTTTTTAACGAAAAAGTGTGGATTTTACAAATGGTAGAAAGGACCTGGTCATGAACATGCGTGCTAATTTAGGTGTCGATTGACGTTGCGGTTTAAGACAAGAAGATTGAATATTTGGCGCCAATCCAGCGTAGCCGGCAAAGTAATTGTTCAGTTGACCTCGATTGAACATATGTTTTTTATAGGCCATTGCTGCACTATCTGCTGCCATTGTCATAGTTCCACTTTAAGTTGTTTTTAACGGCAAGAGTTTTGAAAAATTCCCCAAATTTCCACGAGATCCAGTATGGTGGTTGAACCATGTGACTTTTTCATTTGGGGACACCAGTCTGGTTGTCCAGCCATAGGCATCTACTTACGTATGCGTTTTCATAACTCTGGCCTTTGGCTTGGAAGCCTAATAAACACAACAATAACAATAGGCTTCCCCAGCTTTTGGCTTGGAAGCCTAATTAACAGTTGTAGACTGGTTTTACCAGTCCCTGGAAAGTGTTGCCAGAGCTTTGATTTTTCAAGAGAAAGAAAAAAAAAATGAATTGCAAAAAAATAAATAATCCAATCAGACAGTAACAAATAGAAAAAAATTGTATGTCCAAGTGACAGATTAGCTGCAGGGATGACTTCAGGCCAGAAAGAATCACAGACAGACGTACTGTGTGTAACTGAGACGCAATGGCTGAGCTCAGTGCATTTAATAAACAAACAAAAGGTTTTAAACAGAAAACAGGACACAGCACTTGAGGCCAAAATAAATAGACAAACAAAACGGATTAACAATAAACAGACAGCGGACGGACAGACAAACAAACACGGTGAGTCAAAACAAATACTTATTATTTTATTTTAGTTTACTTTCTTTTACTCTCCTCTCTACACCCGTTCTCCACTCACCGAACACACAACCCCGAGTGAGTGAAACGTGCATCTATATATACTGTTGTGCAGGGATTCAATTACTAATTAATTATTCACTTCAATCCCAGCACGTGAATTAATTATGTGCAACCTCGTGCTCCCATATTAAATACTTTAAATGTACGTGAAGTGATGTGCAATCCTCGTGTCTAAATACAAATATATATTTTAAATAACTCGTGCTGCACACACCCATTTATATCCCGTGCAGCCATATCTATACACCAACATTAACACACCATACGCAACATATAACACAGAAATGCACACAGGGGCGGGACACATTGCCACAGTCCAAAAATAGTCCAGTGAAAAAAATATATTATTGAGGAAAAATAACAATAAAACATGGTCAAAAGACTCTTAACTCTTGAACTTAATTTACTTTAGCAAGTTAAATTAAGGGGATTTAGAGAAGCTAGTCTCAAAAACCCAGAGAAACTTCTCTCTTCCCCTTCTCAGCCTTACCAAACATTTTAAACAAAGGGATTGTTTAATTTTAATTTCGCCCAGATTACGCCCTGCTATCCTCAAATGAAACAGGTGCCTAAAATAATTAGAAACACACCAAGCTAATTAAGCAATTTAGAACATACCTGGGCAGCAGTGTGGAGTAGTGTTTAGGGCCCTGGACTCTTGACCAGAGGGTCGTGGGTTCAATCCCAGGTGGGGGACACTGCTGCTGTACCCTTGAGCAAGGTACTTTACCTAGATTGCTCCAATAAAAACCCAACTGCATAAATGGGTAATTGTATGTAAAAAATAATGTGTAAAAAATAATGTAATTGTATGTAAAAATAATGTGATATCTTGTAACAATTGTAAGTCGCCCTGGATAAGGGCGTCTGCTAATAAATAAATAATAATAATAATAATACCTGACTTCAATTAACTTTGCTGAGCTACTAGAAAGCCTATATCAAAGCCTGCAACCATTGCCAACTTATTCTGACAATAATATTATTTATGGAACAGGGTTGCAGCACTAACAAGTAACTATGATGTGATATGTGTTACAGAAACCTGGTTATCTGAGAGTGATGGAGACGAATATAATATTAGTGGGTATACACTGTATAGGAAAGACAGGCAGGACAGAAGAGGCGAAGGGGTAGCGCTATACAAAAATAGTCGAAGCCCAGGTACTAAATCTGGAAGAAAAAACAATGCAGAATCAGTAATGGACAAAAATTTAAAGGGAATAATAATAATAATAATAA
The DNA here is from genome assembly GCF_902713425.1 of Acipenser ruthenus. NCBI lineage: Eukaryota > Metazoa > Chordata > Actinopteri > Acipenseriformes > Acipenseridae > Acipenser > Acipenser ruthenus. The sequence continues at coordinate 37,704,428 of NC_081194.1, forward strand.
TAATAATAATAATAATAATAATAATAATAAAGAGAAAAAAGGCACTTTACAGAACGTTTAAAAGAGACCAAGAACCAAGTACACAGAAAGAGTACTTGGAACTGCAAACGCAAGTCAAAAAGGAAGTTAAAAGGCCAAGAGAGAGATAGAAATGAACATTGCTATGGGGGCTAAGAGCAATTCCAAAAAGTTTTTCCAATATTATAACAGCAAGAGAACATTCAAGGAGGAGGTTAAATATTTAAGAGACACAAATGGCAAAGTCATAGACAAAGAGAAAAAAATAGCAAATACATTAAATTATTACTTTTACAAAGGAGGACACGGACAACATGCCCCAGATGTCGACCTGTTCCTATCCAGTTTTAAATAACTTTAGCATAACAGAGACAGAAGTGTTAAAGGGACTAGGAGCTCTTAAAACAAACAAATCACCTGGGCCGGATGAGATCCTCCCAATAGTACTCAAAGAAATGAAAGAAGTTATTTACAAACCGCTAACCAAGATCATGCAACAGTCTCTTGACACGTGTTGTACCAACAGACTGGAAAATAGCAAACGTAATACCGATCCACAAAAAGGGAGACAAAACCGAACCAGGTAACTACAAACCAATGAGCCTGACTTCTATTATATGTAAACTTATGGAAACTGTAATAAGATCCAAAATGGAAAATTACCTGTATGGTAACAATATCCTGGGAGACAGTCAGCATGGTTTTAAGAAAGGGAGATCGTGTCTAACTAACCTGCTTGACTTTTTTGAGGATGCAGCATTGAAAATGGATAATTGCAAAGCATACGACATGGTTTATTAAGATTTCCAGAAAGCTTTTGACAAAGTCCCGCATAAAAGATGAATTCTCAAACTGAACACAGTAGGGATTCAAGGAAATGCATGCAAATGGATTAGGGAGTGGTTAACATGTAGAAAACAGAAAGTACTGATTACAGGAGAAACCTCAAAATGGAGCGAGGTAACCAGTGGTGTACCACAGGGATCAGATTCTGGTATAGTAAGCAAACTTGTTAAATTTGCAGACGACACAAAAATAGGAGGAGTGGCAAACACTGTTGCAGCAGCAAAAGTCATTCAAAATGATCTAGACAGCATTCAGAACTGGGCAGACACATGGCAAATGACATTTAATAGAGAAAAGTGCAAAGTATTGTATGCAGACAATAAAAATGTGCATTATAAATATCATATGAGAGAATTGAAGAAGGGAACTATGAAAAAGACCAGGAGTTTATGTTGACTCAGAAATGTCTTCATCTAGACAATGTGGGGAAGCTATAAAAAAGGCCAACAAGATGCTTAGATATATTGTGAGAAGTGTTGAATTTAAATCAAGGGAAGTAATGTTAAAACTTTACAATGCATTAGTAAGACCTCACCTAGAATATTGTGTTCAGTTCTGGTCACCTTGTTGCAAAAAGGATATTGCTGCTCTAGAAAGAGTGCAAAGAAGAGCAATCAGAATTATCCTGGGTTTAAAAGGCATGTCGTATGCAGACAGGCTAAAAGAATTGAATCTATTCAGTCTTGAACAAAGAAGACTACGCGGCGATCTGATTCAAACATTCAAAATCCTAAAAGGTATAGACATTGTCGACCCAGGGGACTTCTTTGACCTGAAAAAAGAAACAAGGACTAGGGGTCACAAATGGAGATTCGATAAAGGGGCATTCAGAACAGAAAATAGGAGGTACTTTTTTACACAGAGAATTGTGAGGGTCTGGAACCAACTCCCCAGTAATGTTGTTGAAGCTGACACCCTGGGGTCCTTCAAGAAGCTGCTTGATAAGATTCTGGGATCAATAAGCTACTAACAAGCAAACGAGCAAGATGGGCTGAATGGCCTGCTCTCGTTTGTAAACTTTCTTATGTTCTTATGTTCTTATCACAAAGTACTTTACAGAGGTAGGTTGTGAACTGTGCATTATATGCAGAGTCACTTACAATAAGACATTGATTTAACATATCATACATAGGATGGAGCACAAGGAGATTAAGTGACTTGCTCAGGGTCACACAGTGAGTCAGTCAGTGGCAGAGGTGGGATTTGAACCGGTGACCTGTTGGTTACAAGCCCTGGACTTAACCACTGGACCACACTGCCTCCAAGAACTGTTCAGAATACCGCCGCTAGCATTTTGACTAAAACCAGGTGAACATATTACCCCTGTTTTGGCCTCTTTACACAGGCTCCCTGTGCAGTATAGAATTGATTTCAAGATTTTGCTATTAACTTACAAGGCCCGAATGGATTATGTGACAGAAATACAATGATTCTTGGTTGTAAATCTCCTTCCCAACCTGTGAGGGCGCTAAGCAGCGAGAACAGATTTCTTTGGACAGGCTGGTCTGACAGATCTTTTCCAGGGTTGGGAAGTCGTCCAGTCTAGATGAAGGCGACCCGGAAGGGAAACAACGTGGCAGCCGCAGATTGGAGAGGCGGTTGCACTCGTTTACCAAGGGGTCATGTGTGACGGCATAAAAGAGGGCGGAGAATCGCAATCTGTTTCTTCGTGTTGGTTTTGTATTTTAACCTAGAAGGACTGTGAGAGAACGTAGCAGTTTCGTGAGTGTTTTGTTTGTTTTGTTCTGTCTGTTAGTAATTGTCTTGTTTGTGAATCACCAGACAGCTAACACGTTTCTGGAGCTGTCGCCTTGGGTCAGCACAAAGCCGGAACAACACTTCACCACTGTCACGAAAACTGTATCACCCACCACGAGCACTACTGCATGCATTCAGGACTGGTGACCGTGTTTGTATTATTGTGGGGCGGATATTATTTTTTATTATTTCGGACTGCATTTGGGTATTGCCGGTGGATTATTGTTTGGTCACCAGACCTGGAAAACAAAATAAAACTCCTTTCCAAACCGGATTATAATCTCTGCCTGTTTCATTTACACACTGCATCACTTTTGCACCTGTACCCAATCAACCACTTTTCCACAATTAGCAACTAGTTATTTGCGAGTTACTGACCCCTGTATCTTCCAAACCGCACTCTGAGATCACGGGATGCAGGGCTGCTGGTTATTCTGATGCTCAACAAAAGTAACATGGGAGGTAGGGCTTTTTCTCCAAAATTATGGAATGCTCTACCTTCGTTTGTCAGGGAAGCTAAGACCATTACAGTTTTCAAGTCAAGACTAAAACGCACTTTTATAAAATGGCTTTATTATCTTAATGGGTTTTAATGTAACTTTAACATTGCTGCTTTTGTATTATGTACTGTATATACTGTTATTTAAATGGTCTGATTATGGCAGTTGTATGTGTGATATGCTATGCAAGTGTATTGTGTATTGTTTATTCTTTTTTTCTGCTATGAACTGTACAGTGCTTGCGATACTTTTGTGTAAAAAGCCCTTTATAAATACAATAAATAAATAAATAAACCCTGATAGGTACAGGCAGGGATTGTGGTAACCACAGACAGTACTGTACATACCTTTTGCAGAAATGAAAGGTTTGTTGACATAAAGGGGTTTAACAGTAGTTTTGAGCAAAGTATGGGAGAAAATCTGGCCCGGGAGTTGTCTGGGAAAAGTGTTCAGAAAATGGGAGGCTCCTGGCAAATAAAGGAGAATTGACAGGTCTGCATTAATGTGAATTGTTCCTAAAATTAACAACTGGTATGAAAAATGAACAAGTGGTATGCCCCGCTAACTGGCACCCCGGTTACAACATGATTTAATTGGCCAGTAACTTACCTAGTTACATGACAAGCTGATAATACAGTATGTGTTGACTTCAGCCAAAGAAGCAGGCAAAGTAATTTAGATGTTACAATAATGAGTTTTGTATTAAAGCAGGGTCAGCTGCTGCAGGGAAAACTGAGTTTATTTCTCAAACTGACCATTTTAAGAACAGTGACAACAGAATACATGTTGCTCCTAAAGTGGCACCCAACAATTTGATTTGGCCACCAATTTTGTTTGGCCTAGGGCAAAAATGTAGTCTAGAGCCCTGTTTAGGCGGCTGGTTGATTGAAAAAAAAATAATCTGAATAAATAAATAGCTACTATTAAGTTAAAGTGTTTTTCTTTCTGTGGCCAATAATTAGCGTTATATATGAATTACACAACATTCTACACTTTGGCCTTGACTTAAGTTTAGTGGCTTTGCCATTGTGGTTATAATGGTAATATGCACAATAATAAGCACTTTTTTCACTGGCTGTAACTTGATTTAAATGTCTTTTCCAGCATTTGTAAGTCTGTACAGTAATATGCAGTAATAAACTCCCTTAGACTGGACTGGTGTTCATTTTAAACAACATGAACATTACGAAAGGTTACCTAATATAACCCAGGTTATAAATGGAAAATGAATACTGCAATTTTATTAGCATGTCAATGCATTTTAATTTCAGTAATGGCATTATTAATATATTTCAAAATATATTATAAATAAAATATAAACAAAATTGCATCACACTTATATTGCAATTTATTAGCATGTCAATCATGTCAATTTATTAGCATGTAAAATCTGAATTATTTAGCAAAAGTTATGCACGTTTTAAAACTTTCCCCCTTTCCAGATTATGATAAAGAACTAATCAGACAGAGGAAGGGGGGAGCAATCAATCAAGATTGCAAGCCCATTCGCTACAAAATAGCCAATCGGAGCATGCAGCGGGAAATTCAAATAATCTCTTTGTTTGAAAAGTATAAAACCCCCTGCTTTAGCCCCAGCTCCTTGTCCCCAGCTCTACCCCCTACGCTCTAGCCCTCTAATCTGAGTCCCCAGCTCTAGCCCCCTACGCTCTAGCCCTCTAATCTTCGTCCCCAGCTCTATCCAGACCTGCGATAGCCCCTGCTTTAGCCCCAGACCGACCGCTGATCCCTGCTTGCTCAGGCTCTAAGAAACTACAAGACTGCACCTGGAGCCCTCAGCTCTCAGTATTTATCCATCAAGGTTGGTGGCCCTGACACTCGGAGAAACACAAGGTAACAGAACACTGAAAGTGACTGCTTTTCAGGCTAGGTAACAATACTCTTAAATATCTATTCAGGTATTGTGTGACCCCTTGTTGTGTCAGTATGTACTAGTATTTCTTTGGTAAATTGTTGTTTTAAACCTTAGTTCTCATTGTAATGCTTTTAATGTGACATTAATTGTGTAACTGTTTTGTGTGATTTTCAAACTTATATTGTTGCATGCTTAATAAATACCATCTTTCTAAGAAGAGATTCCCAGTATTGAGTCATTCGCTCATGTTGAACAAACACGATTTATGAACTTTGAACAGTCTGGAATGTAGTCTATTTTTGGCTTGTTGTAATGTGTAAATCCGCCATCGTTTTCAGAGAGTGATATTAAAAACGGGTTTGTACATTATAATAGGACACTGTTAATTGTAGAGGTCCCACCGAGATCTTGACTATCGAAGGTATCTCTTTATCCCCTACAGTTTTTGGAGGTCCTTTAATTTATTGCTCTTAAGAATATATTAACTGCCTACAATAGTACCCACAGAAGCATCTGCACAGCATGATGCTGCCACCACCATACTTCACTGTAGGGATGGTGTGTCCTGAGGCATGGGCAGTGTTAGGTTTGCGCCACACATAGCGCTTTGAGTTTTGGCCAAAAAGCTCTATCTTGGTCTCATCTGACCACAAAACCTTTTATCACATTGCAGCTGGGTCACTCTCATGCTTTCTGGCAAACTTCAGACATGCTTTCAGATGGTACTTTTTGAGTAACGGCTTCTTTCTTGCCACCCTCCCATACAGACCCTTCCTCACCAACTATGCTACCCAGCTCCTGGTCCAGGCCCTGGTACTCTCCCGCCTAGACTACTGCAACACCCTCCTGGCTGGCCTCCCTGCGTCCGCCACCCGTCCGCTCCAGCTCATCCAGAACTCTGCTGCCCGCCTGGTGTTCTCTCTGCCTCGCTTCGCCCACGCTACTCCACTACTCTGCTCGCTCCACTGGCTCCCGATCACCGCTCGCATCCAGTTCAAGACTCTTGTACTAGCTTACAGATGCCTTGACCAGACTGCACCCCACTACCTCCAGACCCTCATCTCTCCCTACACCCCCACTCGACCTCTCCGCTCCGCCTGCACTAGAAGACTAGCTCTACCTCCGCTACGCTCCCCTGCCTCCAGAGCCCGCTCCTTCTCCACCCTTGCTCCGCAGTGGTGGAATGACCTTCCTACAGATGTCAGGACTGCCCAGTCCCTGACCACATTCCGGCGCCTCCTTAAGACTCACCTCTTCAAACAGCACCTGTAGAACTCCTCTGTTTGTATCCTGGGACACTATCACCCTTCATTTAAATGTGCTTTATTTTGCTCCTATCTGCCCCCTATTTTACTGCATTTAATCCTGTACTTCAGAATACTGTAATCTGCCAAGTGTTTAACCTGTAGTACTTTGTATTTAATCATATCCTGATGTAACTATCACTATTATCTGCTGTATTATTGAATTGTGGTTTCTCACACTTGTACTTTGCTTGAACAAAAGTTATTGTATTTCTTGCTCTTATTGTATTACTTGTATTGTAACACTTGAAATGTATTTGCTTACGATTGTAAGTTGCCCTGGATAAGGGCGTCTGCTAAGAAATAAATAATAATAATACAGGACAGTGTTATTCAGAGCTCTTGATATGGTTGACTGGTGCACCATTACTCCACTCCCAGCCACTGAATTCTGTAGCTCCTTCTGGCATTTCTGTGGCTTCTCTCACAAGTCTCCTTGTTTGAGCGCTGAGTTTTGAGGGACGGCCTTTTCTTGGCAGTGCCTGGGTGGTGTGATGCAGCTTCCACTTCCTGATTATTGATCCAACTGTGCTCACTGGGATATCCAAACACTTGGATATTATTTTGTACTCTTTCCCTAATCTATGCATTTGTATTACTTTATCTCTAACTTCTGTAGAATGCTCTTTGGTCTTCATTTTCCTTCAGATTCACAGCCTGACCAATGATCCTTCAACAGTGGGGGTTTCATCCAGAAAATGTGACAGCAACTTTAATGGTTCACAGGTGGAGGCCAATGGTAAGGTAATTGTGTCCTCGTTAGGGCAATTTCTTTCATCGGTGTAAACTGGGAGCTTCCACAGCACAGGGGTTGAATACTTATGCAAGCAAGATATTTCAGTTTTTTATTTTTCTTAAAAATATTTCCCAACATAAAACCAGTGTCACCTTACAATAATTGATTTTGAGTTTCAGTGTTTCAAAATTAAATATCAAACAGAACGAAATTTCAATGTACCATTTGTAATTCAGTAATGTGAGAGAATTGGTCAGGGGTCTGAATACTTTTGCAAGGCACTGTATATATATATATATTGTGACTGTAGCAGGGCCCCCCCCTCCGCCCCTGTGCAGATTGTTTTGTTTGTTTATTTTTATGTCGGCGAGCGCCGTATGTTTTATTGTTTGTATTTAGGACGGCGTAGCCGAATGTGTGTGGTATTATTTAGTAGCGTGGATGGGAAGCCCCATCCACGCAGTATTTAAAAACTCGTGAAGAAAGTGGCCATCTCCCGAATTAATTAAGTGATTTAATTTGTTGCTAATCGGGAGATGGTCACCTGTTATAAAAAGCCTGCAGCTCTCTAGCTCGAGGTGGGTGTCAGAAGGAGAGAGTGTGCGAGAGGAGTGACGGAGAAACGAGAGAAAGAAAATAACATAGGAACAGTGAAGGCAATCTGCCCAGCCTGACCTGTGTTTTATTTATTTTGTGTCCGTGATTTGTTTATGTTTAAACCTTTTATTTTCGCTCTGTGAGCAAGTGTTTTTGTTTAAATATTTTATTTATTTTTGAATTAAAACGGCGCAAGCCTTTTGAACTGCAGTACTTCCCGGTGTCAGTTTTGTTCCTGCTTCTGCCTGATGTCGGACCATTCGTCATCGCTGTCACAGTGACAAATAAAGAGGTTGGTCTAAACTTGTACACAGTAAAGCAGTAGGGACACTTACAAATATGTTCAACACAACAAAGTTCAGTGTAAAACAGGGCGGCACCTGGTTTATTATTCCACAGTTCCAAAAGCAGGTCAGTAAACAGGCAAGGGTCAGGTACACGTAGCAGATTATCCACACAAACCAGGGTCTGTCCACAAATCAGGTAATCAGAACAGTCCAGGTCAAAACTCACAGGTACCCGTAACTCAGTCTCGCACAGGCTTTTCCTTTTCCCCTCTCCCTCTCTCTCTGTCTCTCTCTCTCTCTCAGCACAATGCTGTCTCCTACTCCTTCACTATCTGAATGGGGCTGTCCCTTTTTGTAGCATACAAACGCCCATTCATTGTGACATCATTTCCTTACATGGGGCTGTCTCCCCAGGTCGGCCATCTTGTTTCAGGTAATGTGAAGCCATAGTTTGCCAACACACTTGCCCTCACGTACCTCCCATTAATGACCCTACCCTTTGTTCTGTTACACTATAATTGTTTTGTTAATTGTTTTATTGTTAATCATTACCTGCACCTGGCTGTTATTGAAAATTAGAGCCAGGTGCAGGGTTTATAAGGAGAGCAGTTAGTCTGCTCTGGGCGGCTGCTGAAGAGGGTAGAAGCCCGACTGTGCTGGTGTGTGGGTACAGCCGTAATTTAAAAGGGAAAAGGTAGAGTGAATCCTTTTCTGTGTGTACTGTTCTGTTTGTTTTTGTTACAGGTAAACAGCTTAGCTGTCCTGTTTTTAGTTTAGGTTCCTGTTTTGTTTTAGTTATTGCTCAAAGAAGAGCTAGGTGTTTGTTTTGTTTATTTTTGTTTGTGTGTGTTTATTAAAAATTGCGCAACCGCGCTTCAAAAAAAAAAATCAACGAACCGCAGTGAGGGCAATTCTTTTACAATATATATATATATATATATATATATATATATATATATATATATATACAGTGCCGTGAAAAAGTATTTGCCCCCTATCTGATTTTCTGCATTTTTGCATATTTTTGATACTGAATGTTATCAGCATGTCTTGCTGCATGACCCAGCTGCGCTTCAGCTTCAGCTCTCCTGACACTCCTGTAGAATTCTCTGATACAGAGCAGAATTCATGGTTCCTTCAATGATGGCAAGGCGCCCAGGTGATGCAGCAAAGCATCACCCAACCATGATACTACCACCTCCATGCTTGACCTTTGGTATGAGGTTCTTACTGTGGAATGCAGTGTTTGGTTTTTGCCAGACATAACGGGGCCCATGTTGGCCAAAAAGTTCCACTTTTGACTCATCTGTCCATAGAACATTGTTCCAGAACTCTTGAGGAGACGAGCATTCATGTTCTTCTTGGTGAGCAATGGTTTCCGCCTTGCTACTCTACCATGAATCCCATTTTTGCCCAGTGTCTTTCTGATGGTGGAGTCATGAACACTGACCTTAGCCAAGGCGAGAGAGGCCTGCAGATCCCTGGATGTTGTTCTAGGGTTCTTTGTGACTTCCTGAACGATTTTACGCCTTGCTGGGAGAGATTTTGGCAGGGAGGCCACTCCTGGGAAGATTCACTACTGTACAAAATTTCTCCATTTGGACAATATGGCTCTGACTGTGGTTTGGTGGAGCCCCAGAGCCTTAGAAATGGCTTTGTAACCCTTTCCATACTGATGGCATCAACAACTTTTTTCCAGAGGTCTTCAGGAATTTCTTTTGTTCGTGGCATGATGTGCCTCTAGAACCTGTGTGCTGATAACTTCACTCTGATGGCAAGGGCCAAAGTTAGTCAGATTTATATTGGGCAGGGCTGGCCCAAATCAGGCCTGGTTGTTAACCAAAGTACTCAAACAGCTGACCCTAATTATCCCGTTAATTGGAGTTAACTAGGGGGAGCAATAACTTTTTCACACCTGAAGATTGCATGTTTAATTACCTTCCACACCAAACAAATGAAAGAAGCACCAAACTTTGGTGTCATTTTTTCTCTCAGACTCTATATACTACTACAACCCACAAAAAACTGTACAAATAAACTCTGTGAAAAATGCAGAAAATCAGACAGAGCAAATACTTTTTCACAGCACTGTATGTATGTGTGTGTGTATATATATATATATATATATATATATATATATATATATATATATATATATATGGCATTTGTATTGCTTTAGTATTATCAAATATTTATACTGTATACACATATTCCAATCACTATTGCAGGTTTATCTGGATTCGATCCCACAACTCACGCTATTGCAGTCAAACAACTTACCATTAATCCAACCAGGAAGTGGTGACCAGCACCCAAAATAATATTTTATGGCCCATCCCTCCCCTTTGTATTGATGACATAACATATATCAACAGGAATCTTCATTATAGACATTAGACATATTTTTTTGAATTGGCAAAAATGCTTCCCGACCAAGACAAAACTGCCTGTACCGGCCTGTGACAGGATGACAGAGGTTGAGGCTCATAGACAGTGTGAAGAGCTCAAAATAAAGCTTTTATTACACAAAAAATACAAAATAAACCGGCACGAGGGCCAAACAAAAGAGTTTTAAACAGAAATAATAGACAAAGCAAACTTACAAACAACCGGTAATGCCACCAAGGCTCTTCAAACAAAAAACCTTCCTCTCCTTCTGGAACTCTCCCACTAATGGGAGGCTGAGGCCTCCTTTTATGCCAGGTGGCTGGGTGTTAATTGATTAATTGATTGCTCCCACCTGACACAATAAACCTGGGCAGGGAGGAGAATTTAACCCCATCCCTGCCAATATTTACAAGGGCAGAGCCCTGCTCTACCACACACCTCCCCCCACATACAAAGTACGCAGGATGCAAACGGCCAAACTCCCCCCCACCCCTTGAACCCAAGCCCTCCCCCCAAGAGTCCCCTTATGTCCCTCAGGTGGGCTATTTCAGCGGGTGGTGGTAGGCGGGGTTGATGTTGGATCCCCCAAGCTTTCTTCAATGGCGGGAGCCCCGGACTTTCAAAGCATGTGAACGCTGGCAAGGAACTTGGACCCTCCAGCAGGAGCAGCGCTGGTGGCACCTCTGGTGGTGGAGGCGGGAACGGCAGCCCGTCTTCCTCTGGTGGTGGAGGCGGGAATGGCGGCCCGTCTCCCTCTGGTGGCGGAGGCGGGAACGGCAGCCCGTCTCCCTCTGGTGGCGGAGGCGGGAACGACGGCCCGGCTCCCTCTGGTGGCGGAGGCGGGAACGGCAGCCTGTCTCCCTCTGGTGGACGAGGCAGGAACAGCGGCCCCTCACGAACAGCAGGCGGAGACGGTGGACCCTCTGGAACAGCAGGTGGAGATGGTGGACCCTCGGGAACATCAGGTGGAGATGGTGGACCCTCGGGAACAGCAGGTGGAGACGGTGGACCCTTGGGAACAGCAGGTGGAGACGGCGGACCCTCGGGAACAGCATGCGGAGATGGCGGCCATTCCGACAATGGCAGTTCCAGCTCCTCCAGCGGCAACGGTTCCAGACACTCCAGCATTGGCAGTGGTGGCTGTGGCCATTCTAGCGGCCTCTGAAGTCGGGCTGGCACCTCCTGCCGTCGCAGTCGGGTGCACCTCCACTGAGCTCCTCTCAGCAGCATGTGCAAGGGCTGCTGAGGGGTGTCAGCCTTCTCCCCTTCTGGCTCTCGGGTCCGTTGCTCCTCCCCTTCTGGCTCTCGGGTTGGCAGCTCCACCCCCTCTGGCTCTCGGGATGGCAGCTCCACCCCCTCTGGCGCTCGGGACAGCATCTCCACCTCTTCTGGCTCCCAGGACAGCAGCTCCATCTCCTCTGGCTCTCAGGACGGCAGCTCCACCCCCTCTGGCTCTCGTAACGGCAGCTCCACCCCCTCTGGCTCTCGGGATGGCAGCAGCAGGGGAACCAGCTGGCATGCTCCCTCTGCTGGTGGAGGTGGGAGCGACACACAGTCCTCCCACGGCGGTAGAGGCAGAACCAGCAGGAACTCTCCCTCTGCTGGCAGATACCTGGACTGTGGACGTTCGACCTTCCCCCTCTTGGGTTGTGGACGCACAGACTCCCCCCTCTTGGGCTCTGGACGCACCGACTCCCCCCTCTTGGGCTCTGGACATTTGGGCTCCTCCCACTCAGGCGCAGAACGTTCGGGCTCCTCCCACTCAGGCGCAGGACGTTCGGGCTCCTCCCACTCCAGGTCTGTGTCCTGTAACACCTCCAGGCAGTGGTGCTCCTCCCCTCTAGACTCTGGACACAGCGGCTCCTCATAGTACTGGAAGGGACGCGGTGAATAAATAAATAAATAAATAAACAATAAACAAATAACAAAAAATAAATAAACATCAAAACACAACAAATAAATAAACAAATAAAAGAAAAATAAATAAAAATGATTGGGCAATCCCAACAACCCCCGAGAAGGTGGGCGCAGGTAGCTATGGACGCTGCGTCCCCATTCAAAAATATAACAAGAAGGCACGGGGTCAGGTGCCTCCTCAGAGACACCCTCTCGATTGAGGAATTTGTTAAGGCCATGGCCAAGATGGTGGGACCATTGGCCATCGTGGTGGCCTCCAAAATGTACTGGAAGGCCGTGTTCTCCCCCTGGGCTGCAAGGATCAGCAGTCGAGAGGGGTCTCGCAGTGACGGGGATGTTTATCCCCATCGAACCGCTCGCGGGTCTGGGCACAAGGGTCGATGCCGCGGGCAGGGTGGGGCAAGAACAACCTGGTGGCCGTGACGGTGGCCCCGGTGCCAGCTAGGTACGTCTCCACCTACTGGCACTTTAACAATGCCTTGTTGGAGGACGAGTGCTTTGAGCGGTCTTTACGGGACTATTGGATGGTCTGGCATGGCAGGTGAACTTGCTTCCACACATGGAGTCAGTGGTGGGATGTGGGGAAGGCGCAGATCAATATCTTCTGTCTGGATTACACAAGGGGCGCAAGCAGGCGGAGGGACTCACAGATAGAGCGGCTGGAAAGGGAGCTGCTCGATCTGGAGGGGACCAACTCGAGCAGAGCGTGTACGAGGAGAAGAAGAGCACCTTGCGGGACCTGCAGCTCCAATGGTCCCAGGGGGCATTTGTGCAGTAGCAGGTCCAGTTCCTTTGGGAGATGGACCATGGCACACACTTCTATGCGTTGGAGAAAAATAAGGGAGATCGAAAGAACATCTCCTGCCTTTTGGCAGAGGATGGCTCCCTTCCGACGGATTTGGAGTGAATGAGAGGGCCAGGGGGTTTTACCCTACCGTACCCTTCGCGTTCAAGAGAGGAGTACGTCAAGGATGCCCTCTGTCCGGTCAACTGTACGTGCTGTGCATCGAGCCCTTCCTCTGCCTCCTCGCAGTAGGCTCACGGGGATGGTGCTCGGCGTGCTGGATAGGAGGGTGGTCCTGTCGGCTTACACTGACGACGTGCTCCTAGTGGCCTCCAATCCGGTTGATCTGGAGAGGATGCAGAGCTGCCAGAGCATCTACTCTGCTGCTTCCTCTGCCAGGATCAACTGGAACATATGCTCCGGGTTACTAGTAGGTCTCTGGTGGAATTGCTGGAGCGCGAACAGCTTTAAATACCTGGGAGTTCACTTGAGCCCCGCGGAGACCTCGTCGCAGCCAACTGGGTGGAGTTGCTGCGAAACCGAGGTTGTGGTCGTGTCTGCTAAAATTGCTTTCCTTCAGGGGATGGGCTCTGGTAATAAACCAGCTTGTGGCGTCAATACTCTAGCATCGACTCACCATCCTGAGCACGCCCTCTGAGTTTGTCGCCAGAGTCCAGAGGAAGCTAACAGACTTCATCTGGGCCGGAAATCATTTGGTCTGTGTAGGGGTTCTGTGCCTGCCTCTGGCTGAGGGAGGGCAAGGGTTGGTGTTCATCAAGAGCCAGGTGCACACCTTCCGACTACAGACCCTGCAGAGATACCTGTACGCAGACCCGGACCCACAATGGTGTGCGCTGGCCTCCCTCCTCTTGCGCCAGTTCCACAACCTGGGCTACGACCGGCAGTTTTTCTGGATTTATCTCTGGGGAATCTGTCTCCCCAAGCTGCCGGTCTTTTACCAGGACCTGCACAAGACCCGGAGCATGTTCAACGTTGGCTGAGATGCCGTTCCAACCAAAGGGGCGGAATTCCTTCTGGATCCCCTACTGCACAATCCCCATCTAGGTGCGCAGGCATTGGAATCCCCCGCGGTGTGGAGGCTGTTGATCTCGGCCAAAGTGACCAGAGTCTGGAATCTCTTGGATCACGAACGCTCGGAGTGGCTGACTCCCGAGTCGTTGGTTGCCAGAGCGGCTTGGGGGACCGTCGGAACAGCCCACCAAGTGATCCGGGAATGCAAAGCAGCATCACACCAAGACTCTGTCAGGTATCTCAAGGGGGTCCTCAGGACCGGAAAGCCAAATTCCGTCCCTACCACCGGCTCTACAGTCCTGCTGATCAAACCAAAGGTGCGGGACTCCCCTCGGCCTCCCCTCGAGAATAACCTAAGCAGTATCTCACAGTTCTCCTCGACGCGGTATGCGATGGTGCTCCACACCCTCCACTTCCTCGCCCCCGTCTCCTGCCGAGACACAGCTTGGCAGGAGCCCCCCCGACCCCCGGAGGGCAAGAGTCCCCAGTGGGCGGCCCTGTTGTTGTTGTTGTTATTATTATTATTATTATTATTATTATTATTATTATTATTATTATTATTATTATTATTATTATTATTATTATTAATTTCCTAGCAGATGCCCTTATCCAGGGCGACTTACACTCGTAAACAAAAATAAATTTCAAGAATCACAGTACAAGTATTAATATACTTAAAAGCAAGATACAATGCAATGACTTTGGTTCTAGCAAGTACAAGTATATGACAAAATACAATTCAATAACAGAGCAGATAACAGTGTCAGTGATACAGTGCCTTGCATAAATTCACCCCCCTTGGACTTTTCCAAATTTTGTAGTGTTACAACCTGGAATTAAAATGGATTTAATTAGGATTTTTTGTCACTGATCTACACAAAATAGTCCAAATGTCAAAGTGGGGAAAACAATCTACATATTTTTCAAAATTATTTACAAATAAAAAACTGAAAAGTCTTGATTGCATAAGTATTCACCCCGTTTGCTGTGACACCCCTAAATAAGCTCTGGTGCAACCAATTGCCATCAGAAGTCACATAATTAGTTGAATGGAGTCCACCTGTGTGCAATTAAAGTGTCACATGATCTCAGATTAAATACACTTGTTTCTGGAAGGCCCCAGAGTTTGTTAGAGAGCATATCTAAACAAACAGCATCATGAAGACCAAGGAGCTATCAAAACAAGTCCGGGATAAAGTTCTGGAGAAGCACCAATCAGGGTTGGGTTATAAAAAAATATCCCAAACGTTGAACATCCCCCAGAGCAGCGTTAAATCCATTATTAAAAAATGGAAAGAATACGGCACAACCGTGACTCTGCCTAAAGAAGGCCATCCACCAAAACTCAGTGACCAGGTAAGGAGGGCATTAGTTAGAGAAGCAACCAAGAGGCCAATGGTAACTCTGAAGGAGCTGCAGAGATCCACAGCTGAGATGGGAGAAACCGTCCATGGGACAACTATAACTCTGACGCTCCTTTATGGAAGAGTGGCGAGAAAAAAGCCATTGCTGAAAAAAACCCATATCTACTCCTGTTTGGATTTTGCCAAAAGGCATGTGGGAGACACAGCAAACATGTGGAAAAAGGTTCTCTGGTCTGATGAGACCAAAGCCTTAGCGCAAAACGCTATGTGTGGCGCAAAGCCAACACTGATCATCATCACCCTGAGAACACCATCCCCACGGTGAAGGGGGATGCTTTTCATCGGCAGGGACTGGGAAACTGGTCAGGATTGAGGGCAAGATGGATGTAGCCAAATACAGGGAAATTCTTGAGGAAAACATGTTTCAGTCTGCAAGAGACTTGGGACTGGGGCGGAGGTTCACCTTCCAGCAGGACAATGACCCTAAACACACAGCCAAAGCTACACTGGAGTGGTTTAAAAACAAGAACCTGAATGTCTTAGAATGACCAGGTCAAAGCCCAGACCTCAATCCGATTGAGAATCTGTGGCAAGACTTGAAAATTGCTGTTCACCAACGGTCCCCATCCAACTTGACAGAGCTTGAGCAATTTTGCCAAGAAGAATGGGCAAAAATTGTAGGATCAAGATGTGAAAAGCTGGTAGAGACTTACCCAAAAAGACTCCCAGCTGTAATTGCTGCCAAAGGTGCTTCAACCAAGTATTGACTCCGGGGGGTGAATACAACCAACAAATGTCTTTTTTTTTGTTTAGTTAACTTTTGTGTCACAATAAAAAATATTTTGCACATTCAAAGTGTTAAGTATTTTGTGTAAATCAAATAGTAAAAATCCCAATTAAATCCAGTTTAATTCCAGGTTGTAACACTACAAAATGTGGAAAAATCCAAGGGGGTGAATACTTATGCAAGGCACTGTAGTTACATCAGGATATAATTAAATACAAATTACTACAGATTAAATAACACTTGTGACGGATTACAGTACTCTAAAGTACAGGATTAAATGCAGTAAAATAGGGAGCCGATAGAGCAAGTAAAGCGCATTAAGGAAGAGTGATAAAGTGTCCAGAGGGAAAAGAGGAGTTCTACAGGTGCTGTCTGAAGAGGTGAGTCTTGAAGAGGCATGGAAGGTGGTCAGGGACTGGGCAGTCCTGACATCTGTAGGAAGTTCATTCCACCACTGCGGGGCGAGGGTGGAGAAGGAGTGGGCTCTGAAGGCAGGGGAGCATAGAGGAGGTACAGCCAGTCTTCTAGTGCAGGAGGAGCGGAGAGGTCGAGTGGGGGTGTATGGAGAGATGAGGGTCTGGAGGTAGCTGGGTGCAGTCTGGTCAAGGCATCTGTAGGCTAGTACAAGAGTCTTGAACTGGATGCGAGTGGTGATTGGGAGCCAGTGGAGTGAGCGGAGTAGTGGAGTTGCATGGGAGAAGCGAGGCAGAGAAAACACCGGCGAGCAGCGGAGTTCTGGATGAGCTGGAGCGGACGGGTGGCAGACGCAGGGTGGCCAGCCAGGAGGGAGTTGCAGTAGTCTTCTTAGTAACATAAGAAAGTTTACAAATGAGAGGAGGCCATTCAGCCCATCTTGCTCGTTTGGTTGTTAGTAGCTTATTGATCCCAGAATCTCATCAAGCAGCTTCTTGAAGGATCCCAGGGTGTCAGCTTCAACAACATTACTGGGGAGTTGGTTCCAGACCCTCACAATTCTCTGTGTAAAAAAGTGCATCCTATTTTCTGTTCTGAATGCTCCTTTATTTAATCTCCATTTGTGACCCCTGGTCCTTGTTTCTTTTTTCAGGTCAAAGAATTCCGCTGGGTCAACATTGTCTATACCTTTTAGGATTTTGAGTGTTTGAATCAGATCGCCGCGTAGTCTTCTTTGTTCAAGACAGAATAGATTCAATTCTTTTAGCCTGTCTGCATACGACATGCCTTTTAAACCCAGGATAATTCTGGTTGCTCTTCTTTGCACTCTTTCTAGAGCAGCAATATCCTTTTTGTAACAAGGTGACCAGAACTGAACACAATATTCTAGGTGAGGTCTTACTAATGCATTGTAAAGTTTTAACATTACTTCCCTTGATTTAAATTCAACACTTCTCACAATATATCTGAACATCTTGTTGGCCTTTTTTATAGCTTCCCCACATTGTCTAGATGAAGACATTTCTGAGTCAACATAAACTCCTAGGTCTTTTTCATAGTTCCCTTCTTCAATTTCAGTATCTCCCATATGATATTTATAATGCACATTTTTATTGCCTGCATGCAATACTTTACATTTTTCTCTATTAAATGTCATTTACCATGTGTCTGCCCAGTTCTGAATGCTGTCTAGATCATTTTGAATGACCTTTGCTGCTGCAACAGTGTTTGCCACTCCTCCTATTTTTGTGTTGTCTGTAATTTTAACAAGTTTGCTTACTATACCAGAATCTAAATCATTAATGTCGATTAGGAATAGCAGAGGACCTAATACTGATCCCTGTGGTACACCACTGGTTACCTTGCTCCATTTTGAGGTTTCTCCTCTAATCAGTACTTTCTGTTTTCTACATGTTAACCACTCCCTAATCCATGTGCATGCATTTCCTTGAATCCCTACTGCGTTCAGTTTGAGAATTAATCTTTTATGCGGGACTTTGTCAAAAGCTTTCTGGAAATCTAAATAAACCATGTCGTATGCTTTGCAATTATCCATTTTCAATGTTGCATCCTCAGAAAAGTCAAGCAGGTTAGTTAGACACGATCTCCCTTTCCTAAAACCATGCTGACTGTCTCCCAGGATATTGTTACCTTATAGGTAATTTTGGATCTTATTATAGTTTCCATAAGTTTACATATAATAGAAGTCAGGCTTTTTGGTCTGTAGTTACCTGGTTCGGTTTTATCTCCCTTTTTGTGGATCGGTATTACGTTTGCTATTTTCCAGTCTGTCGGTACAACCCCTGTGTCAAGAGACTGTTGCATTATCTTGGTTAGCGGTTTGTAAATAACTTATTTCATTTCTTTGAGTACTATTGCGAGGATCTCATCCGGCCCAGGGGTTTTGTTTATTTTAAGAGCTCCTAGTCCCTTTAACACTTCTGCCTTTGTTATGCTAAAGTTATTTAAAACTGGATAGGAACAGGTCGACATGTGGGGCATGTTGTCCGTGTCCTCCTTTGTAAAAACCTGTGAAAAGTAATCATTTAATATATTTGCTATTTTTTTTCTTCACCCATGATCTTGCCATTTGTGTCTCTTAGACATTTAACCTCCTCTTTGAATGTTCTCTTGCTGTTATAATATTGGAAAAACATTTTAGAATTGGTTTTAGCCCCCTTAGCAATATTGATTTCTATCTCTCTCTTGGCCTTTCTAACTTCCTTTTTGACTTGTGTTTGCAGTTCCAAGTACTCTTTCTGTGTACTTTGTTTTAGGTCCCTTTTAAACACTCTGTAAAGTGCCTTTTTTCGCTGAATATTTTTTTTAATTGATCTATTAATCCATTTTGGCCATTTTGTTTTAGATTTAGATTTGTCTACTTTTGGGATGTAATTGTTTTGCGCTTCTAGTACTACATTTTTAAAAAACAGCCACCCTTTTTCTGTGGATGTTTTCTCTATTTTACTCCAATCTACTTCTGTTAGTCTCTGTTTCATACCTTCATAGTTTGCTTTTCTAAAATTGTAAACCTTAGCTTTAGTCATTACTTTTGGGGTTTTAAAAAATACTTCAAATGAGACCATGTTGTGGTCTGAGTTTGCCAATGGCTCTCTGACCTCTGTTTTCGTTATTCCGTCTTCATTATTTGAAAAGAATAAATCAAGGCATGCCTCCCCTCTAGTCGGTGCCTTGACAAATTGCATTAGGAAGCAGTCATTTGTCATTTCCACCATTTCAATTTCGTCCGTCGTGCCCCCTATCGGGTTTTCTCATTTTATACGGGGGAAGTTGAAATCCCCCATTAGTATGGCTTCTCCTTTTCTACACGCATTTCGAATGTCATTGTATAACAGATTATTTTGCTCAGAGTCTGAATTTGGCGGTCTACAGCATGCTCCTATTATTATGCCATTTGAATTTGTGTCCATTATTCTGACCCATATTGATTCTGCATTGTTTTCTTTGTCCTGATTAAATACCTGGGTTTCAAGACTATTTCTTACGTATAGCGCTACCCCTCCGCCTCTTCTGTCCTGCCTGTCCTTCCTATATAGTATGTACTCACTAATATTATATTCCTCTCCATCACTCTCAGACAACCAAGTTTCTGTAACACCTATCACATCGTTATTACTTGTTAGTGCAGTAGCTTCAAGTTCTAACATTTTGTTTCTGAGACTTGTAGCATTAAGATAAATACATTTAATAGTTGTCTTACCTGAGTTGTTGCCCTTGTTTTGATGTGGTCTCCCTTCTGTTTTTTTGTTTTCTCCCCCCTTCCTTTCTAGTTTAAATGCTTCTGGACTCCTCAAGGATCCTTTCTCTGAGTAGATTGGTTCCCTTTCTGTTTAAGTGCAGTCCGTCCCACCTATATAGATAGTCCTTGTTGTAGAAAGTGCTCCAATGTTCAAGAAAGGTGAAGCCTTCCTGTGTGCACCACGATTTCAGCCGTGCATTTTGATTTTGTATTTCCAGCTGTCCATATGGTCCTTTGCAAGGTGCTGGCAGTATCCCAGAAAATACCACAGTTTTGGTCTTGTCTTTTAATTTCCTTCCTAGCTCTCTGAATTTGTTTTGCAGGAATCTTGGTCTGTCTTCATCTGTTGCTCAGGAAGAATCGGCAAGTGCGTACGTGAGAGGATAGTAGAGTAGATTGATCGACAGTTTCAGTGGAGTGAGCAGAATGGAAGCCCTGTACTCCCCGCTGGTCCCTAGAGGAGCTGGGGACTTGGGATGGAGGGTGCTGTACGGAGCGTTCGCATCAGGAGAGACCCTACATCACTTCACCGACTCGGACGCTGCATGCCCTTTCTGTGGTCAGTCCGAGTCAGTGACTTATATTTATTTCTTATCACCAGACTGCAGCCGTTCTTTCTATTCTTAAAGAACTACCTGCTGCAGTTCTGGCTGCATTTTTCCCTTACCCTCCTTATTTTCAGGCACCCTGTTTGTGACTCCACCAAGAAGAGAGACCTCCTGGTGAATCTGCTCCTGGCTCTTGCTAAACTTACAATTTACAAGATCAGGAAGCGCAAGATCACCGGGGAAGGTCTCTTTGAATGTGGGGCCATGTTCAGGGCCCTTATCAAGGGTTACTTTGCCAATGCGGAGTCCACTGGCGACATGACAACTTTTGTCGACCAGTGGGCTCTAAATGGCATGCTCTGCACACCACCCCTTTTGTTATCAATATTCAGATATACTCAGATATTGCAAGTAAAGATTGTATGTTCATTGCACAATCTCTCTCAGACTAGATGGTCAGCTTGCATGTTAAACCAATTGCAAAACATTTGCCACTAATAAAACATGCAATTATTGATTGCCAGGAACTAAATCTGTCTTCTGAGTGCAAAACAGAGCTAAAGGGAATTCAACGCTACATACAGTCATTTAAGTGTACTTTGATGGCAACAATATGACTCAAAATAATGGTTGCCATAGATCAACGCAATAAGGTTATTCAATCAAGAGAGGCAACTCTTGATGTGGAAGTACAAAACATTGACAACTTGATTGAGGAGCTTAAAGAGTTACGTGATAAGTGGGAGACTCTTTTTTCAGAAGCCAAGCGTGCAGCCGAAGCCATGTCAACAGACCTGCCAGCCGAAACTCAAATCCCTGAGAAGCGCACAAAAAAGAGAAAACAGTTTCACGATGAAACACCAGAAGTCCAACTGGCAGAAGTGAATGAGGAGGGGGATTTTAAAGTGAATGTTTTTTACAAGCTTGTTGACTGTGTAATCGGGGGGTTAACACAGCGGTTTGTCTTGGCCAAATATATCAATAATGCTTTCAGCTTTTTGTGGTTATTTTTGGAATTCACTGATACTCAAATTGAAAACTCATGTTCAGCTTTCTGCAGAGAATATGACAACGATGTATCCACGGACATCATCGATGAGGTAAAACACATGAAAGCAATTTGTAAGGCAAACTTTAGAAGTGCAGCTCTCAAACCACTAGAACTGTTAAACTTCATGAGTTTAAGTTGGAATGTCTTTTTCCTAATGTCACTGTAGCTCTATGGATTTTCTGTACCGTACCTGTCACTGTTTCTGAAGCCGAAAGAAAAATTAAGCAAATCAAAATCGTACAAAGATCAGCAATTGGACAAGAAAGACTCAGTGGTCTTGCTCTTCTTGCTAGTGAGCACGACCTTGCCAGATTATTGAACTTTCAAGACTTAATTGATGATTTTGCTGCAAAAAAATCCAGAAGAGGTGCATTTTAGGACCCCTTCCCCATATTATGTGAGTATTTTACCTTTTAAATACCTGTTTTATCATTGTATATTTTAACTTTGTTGCTCATATTCAGTTACAGCTTGTATATTTTTTCGTTAGTTTCTTGCTTTTTTTATTTTTAGATTACACATCATGAATCACGATTTGGTGTTTAATTAGCCTAATTGATGTTTCGGGTGTTTTCTTTGTGCTTCCACAACTTAGGCATATTGGGTTCTAAATGTGTTATTTAGGATAAAAAGTAGTGTCGTAACCCTCAGCCGTTCCTTTCTAGGAGGGGCTTTGACTGTTCTGCCCTGGGGCCTGGAATTGCTGTCTGCGGGCCTGCTTGTAGATATATATATATATATATATATATATATATATGAAAATTGAATACTGTATGCATGTGTGCATGTCATGTGTGTGTGTGTCAAACAAGTAGCTAATGCGCGGTGTAATTCAGAATGTGTGCGACAACACGTGAATTCATTTCTCTTGTTAAATGTTTTTATCTTCATTGCAACGTATGAAGCTCCCCTCACGAAGAGTCATTCTTTTCCTACTTAATAAGCAGACATGGACATTTAAATATCCCCTCCCCTAAATGCTATGAATGGAGTAATCTGCATTGATATGGCCGATTTATTTTCCTAAATCAGAACTGCATAGCAACGCATTTCCTGAAAAGTACGGCAAACACGTTGTGAAGAAAACTGTCATGACTTGACTGTGCATGTAAACGCCACCATTAAGTCAGAAGAACAGTATCTTGACTGCTGAAACCTCGTGAGCCACAAGCATGATTTTGCTCTGGTTTACATGGGTTTTTACAGCTATTGTTATCATGAGAAAATGATTGACCCTGCCCTTAAAGTCGCACAAACAAAAGAACATACTTTTGCTGTTTCACGATGTATTCGCTTGACAACGTCACACAGTCATGACTGTAGAGTTGATTTTCAAGTGCATATAAACCAAGCCAATTACTTCTCACTGACTCACTTTATTCTGTTTGGCCAATTCAATTTCATATGAATGAAATCTCCACAGATTTGTGCTGGAAACGAATCTTTTTAGCATCTTTGTGATTTGGCAGTTCTAAACCACACATAGATATGTTCTTAAGACCATTTGTTGATGAAACTGTAAAATTAGGCAATGTAGGGTTTACTCAGAAAAATGTGGTGAGCAGAGTATTTCCAGTGATCTGTTGCACAGCCTGTCTTGCAGAATGCTTTTTGATCAGCCAGTGAAGGGAATAAATCCCTGTCGCCTTTGACCAGGGGTCACAAATGAAGATTAGATAAAGGGACATTCAGAACAGAAAATAGGAGGCACTTTTTTACACAGAGAATTGTGAGGGTCTGGAACCAACTCCCCAGTAATGTTGTTGAAGCTGAAACCCTGGGATCCTTCAAGAAGCTGCTTGGTCAGATTCTGGGATCAATAAGCTACTAACAACCAAACGAGCAAGATGGGCTGAATGGCCTCCTCTCGTTTGTAAACCTTCTTATGTTCTTATGTATACCAAAAAAGCCACGCAAGTACCGCTGCACTATCGCATCTCCTTGAAAATGACCCCGTAAATAAAGCAGTCCAGCAACCTCTCAGACTAAGAACTGTTCCATCGTATTAACCGTACTAACGCAGTCCAGCAACCTCTCAGACTCCATAGTATTAACTTGAGCAAGAATGAAGAAATGTCAGATTTGATGCTAAGTATTCGTTAATTAAGTTTATGATTAAACTATATATATATATATATATATATATATATATATATATATATATATATATATATATATATATATATATATATATACACACACATACACACCACTGGTCAAAAGTTTTAGAACACCCCCATTTTTCCAGTTTTTATTGAAATTTAAGCAGTTCAAGTCCAGTGAATAACCTGAAATGGTACAAAGGTAAGCGGTAAACTGCCAGAGGTTAAAAAAAAAAAGTTTAGGTTACCAAAAACTGAAAAATAATGTACATTTCAGAGTTATACAAACGCCTTTTTCAGGGAACAAGTAATGGGTTAACAACTTACAGCTGTTCTGCAGCAATGGAAGTAAATTAAGCCTTGAAAGTTGATGCTAACAATTCCTACAGGTGTCCCAACTTTTGTTGATTACTTACCCTCTTTATAGAAAGTGTTGGAACAGACTGTGTTACTACACCCTCTTAAGCATTATTTGGACAGTATTGTACTGCAGGAAGTAGTATATTGCTCTCATAATGGCGAGAAAAAGGCAATTAACAAAGGAAGACAGATAGACCATTATAACCTGTAAAAGTGTAGGTCTTTCCTTTAGAGAAATTGCAAAGAAAGCCAAGGTGTCAGTGAGTACAGTTTCCTACACCATCAAAAGGCACTTGGAAACTGGAGGAAACTGACAGGAAGAGGTCTGGCAGAACCAAAGCCACAACAGAATCAGAAGACAAGTTTCTGAGAGTCAACAGCTTGCGTGATAGGCAGCTCACAGGACAACAGCTTCAAGCACAGCTTAACACTGGTCGAAGTAAGCAAGTTTCAGTTTCAACTGTGAAGACTTCGAGCTGCAGGTTTGACAGGTTGAGTGGCAGTAAGAAAGCCATTGCTAAGATGGCAAAATAAGAAAAAGAGGCTTGCCTGGGCCATGAAGCACCGCCAGTGGACTACTGAAGACTGGAAGAAGGTCTTATGGACCGATGAATCAAAATTTGAAATCTTCGGTTCATCAGCAGGGTTTTTGTACGCCGTCGAGTGGTTCCTCGGTGTGTGACACCAACTGTCAAACATGGAGGAGGAAGCGTGATGGTCTGGGGCTCTTTTGCTGGATCCAGAGTCGGTGACACAGAGTGAGTGGCACCCTGAACCAAAACTGCTACCACAGCATTTTGAGGCGCCATGCAATACCCTGTGGTATACGCCTAGTTGGTCAGGGGTTCATCCTACAGCAAGATAATGACTCAAAACATACCTCCAGGCTATGTCAGAACTACCTTAGAAAAGAACAAGACGGTAGGCTTCAAATCATGGAATGGCCAGCACAGTCTCCAGACTTAAACCCCATCGAGCTGGTTTGGGATGAACTGGACAGAAGGGTGAAAGCAAGCAACCTACAAGTGCAACACATTTGTGGGAACTTCTGCAACAGTGTTGGGAAGAACTTTCCGAACAATATTTGATTTCCATTGTAGAAAGAATGCCACGAGTGTGTTTGGCTGTTATATCTGCAAAAGGTGGCTACTTTGATGAGTTGAAAATTTAGATTAAATTTTGTTAAATAAAACGATTCCATGATTTCTTTTTTATCTCCAATTGTTTATTTGTTTTATGCTTTAATTTCAGAGTAAATTGAGACATTAAACTGCCTAAATTTCAATAAAAACTGGAAACTTTTGACCGGTAGTGTATATATATGAAGTTATGAAATACCACACATGCAACGATTATTTCGAGATCCTGTGGACAACATGGGAAACAGTGCTTTCGTGGATGTTAATCAGATCATTATCGTGTTTTATTTAATTATATTTGCCTTATTAAAATTGGAAAGCTCTGCTAAATGTTAGATACATATTTTGGATTCTATATATTTGATATTGGTTTTATTAATGGTTTCATTTCAGAAAACATGTCTTTAATGAGGTTTCTCATTTTAACTCTCGTTAGTATGGTAACTCTTCTACTTAGTCTTTAAGTCTACTTATAACAATATAACATTATAACATTTTGGGACATTTCATCAACCATAACATCACAAATACCAAAAACCAAATAATTAATCGCCATTTTAAAAGTAGCTAGCGCTCTTGTGTAGCAGAGCGTTAAGTCATTTAAATTCAGCTCAGTGTGCTTTCTGAGCATTCTCACACTGAGCGGCTCAGCTACTGAATGCACCCACTGACTACAAACCCGTTTGGCGGGATTCCCCTTTAGCGAAACTGTAGCGTGTCTGCTTTTAATGCCGAGGGTCAGCGGTTGAAATCCAGACCACAGAGAAAATAATAAATAAAAAGTGATTTGTTTATTATTATAGCATTAAAATTAAACTATACCAAATCATGTTTTTATTTACTATGAAGGGAAAACATGTTTTTACTGACTTATAAGCATTTGGGCGACACAGGTTACCTTCGTTGTAAATAAAAAACGTGATTTGGTATAAGAAGATAAGAACATAAGAAAGTTTACAAACGAGAGGAGGACAATCAGCCCATCTTGCTTGTTTGGTTGTTAGTAGCTTATTGATTCCAGAATCTCATCAAGCAGCTTCTTGATGGATCCCAGGGTGTCAGCTTCAACAACATTACTGGGGAGTTGGTTCCAGACCTTCACAATTTGTTTTGTGTGCCCCTGCACTATTGGAGTGCAGGTATGTGTGTGTATTTGTTTATTTATTTAAAAATAAATAATTGTTTGGAAAAACAAACAAACAAAAAAAACCCTTTATGTGTGTTTGGTGTACCCCTGCTCTGGTAGTTTTTACAGTGCTGTGGTGTGTCTGTGTCTGGTTTGTTTTGTTCATTAAATAAATAAATAAATATAAAAAATAACAATAAATAAACATCAAAACACAACAAATACATAAACAAATAAAAGAAAAATAAATAAAAATGAGCGGGCAATCCCAACAACCCCCGAGAAGCATCTTCTTGAAGGATCTAAGGGTGTCAGCTTCAACAACATTACTGGGGAGTTGGTTCCAGACCTTCGCAATTTTCTGTGTAAAAAAGTGCCTCCTATTTTCTGTTCTGATCTAATCTCCATTTGTGACCCCTGATCCTTGATTCTTTTTCAGGTCAAAAAAGTCCCCTGGGTCGACATTGTCTATAGCTTTTAGGATTTTGAATGTTTGAATCAGATCACTGCGTAGTCTTCTTTGCTCAAGACTGAATAGATTCAGTTATTTTAGTCTGTCTACATACAACATACCTTTATTTATAATTTAATGATAACGCTAATAATAAATGAATCATGATTATAGCAGCAGTTTTTAAGTATTCTGTAAATATTTAATCTAATAGCTAAAAAAGTATACTGTGGGGCTGCCCGGTCTTGTTTTCAAAAAATATCAGCACGGACATTATATACAAACCAATGGAATACCGTGTGTGTGTTTAATAGAAAGAGAATACATGCATGTCGCCAGTCAATTGTGGGTTTCACAATCACGTCGCTTTAAGCGGTAGTCAAAATTGTAGATATCTATTACTGTCTGTAACAGGGGGAGACCTGGACTGGCCGCCTGACGTATGCACGATGCTGCAGGAAGAGGGCGGCAGTCCCGTGGGATCTGCCTGCCAGTCATGGCAGTGACACAGAGGTGGGGAAGTGGGTGTGTGGGGGGATGGGTTACTGGTCCTATAAATTAATACTTTGTTTTTTCCTCAGATCTGCCCCTTTAGACCGCAGACGGAAGGGAGAAAAAACTTCCACAGAAGAAACTTAAAGGAAAGAATCTAAAGAAATAGAGAGAAAGTGGGGAATCCTTGGGCAGACCCCGATATTGTTTTAAAGTAAGCTGAGGAACAGCATAGTGTAGGACGGAGACCCGGGTTGTACGGGTAGCGGCAACTGGGGAAAATCACGCTGCCAAGTGCAGCACATTTATTTTGTAGTTTTGATTACTATGTTTTATTTTCCCTTTTTCTTTTCATTGAGGTTAAATACTGATAGCAGGGCTCTTCGTTTCTATCTATCTATCTATCTATCTATAGAGACCTTTTCGTGACTGCTTGGAAGCAGAGCACCCCATCTGCCTCCTTCTCCTCAGCAGCCCGGAGCAGACTAACTGCTTCTCTTTTATACCCTGCACCTGACTCTAATTTAATAATAATCACCAGATGCAGGGGATAATTAAGCAATAAAACAATTTACAAAACTAATTAAACTATAAAACAATAACTAACAAAAATGTGCCTGCGCACATGTCTTACGCAGGGAGGATTTAAACCCCCTCCCTGCTGTTACTATATATATATATATATATATATATATATATATATATATATATATATATATATATATATATATATATATTCAATAGCAAAAACTTTGTTAAAGTAACATCAAGGTTTGTTTGCAAATGTCCAAAAGGTTAGGAAATTGTTACCAATCACAATGACTTAAGTTTTACCGAGCTTAAAAGTTGCATGGAAAAAGGCCTTCTTTTACTTAGAACTGCTCCGAGCAATTCTACAGTGATGCACAGTTGTTCCTACGAAATATAAAAGCTTTGAATTCAGAATAACTGAGTTTATTAAGTTTGCAATTAATGACAACAATATGCGAGAAGACAAGACATACTAGCTTGAAAAATAGGCTATTGTTCACAGTTAAAAGTCCATCTATTCTGCTTGCCCGAAACTGTGCTATACCAGCGCACGTTGCCAAGGTCAACTGGTGTTGTGAAATTCTGCTTCCTATGAAAATAATATGTTTTGTATATTTATTTGAAACTAGGTTGTTTAATCCTTAATGTGGCAACAACAACAACAATAATAATAGCCTATAATTATATAGCAATTGTTTATATAATTGAAGACAATGTGTTAAACCTGTACACTTGACTCCAAATACTATCCTACTATCTACTACTACTAATAATAACACTAGTAAGCGACTAATAATCATTTTGTGAGGTTACCAAATGCTATTGTTTGGGTTTGTTTTACATAGGTCTAGTAAAAACAACACTATAGTGGCTTTCAATTTGATAATGTATATTATTTGGTACTACTATTAGGTGTTAAAAACAAGCCTCGCCCAGGAAAACTGGAAGCTGCTAGAGACTGGAAAATGCTGGCAGATGTTGGTCAACGGCTTATTTTTCTACCTGAGATTGCCACCACTAACCTTCAACCAGATATTGTCTTGTGGTCTGGATCAGCACGCCTTGTTCACCTGGTAGAGTTAACAGTGCCATGGGAGGATGCTGTAGATGAGGCATATGAGTGGAAGAAACTGCGGTATGCGCAACTAGCTGCTGAAGCAGAACAGCAAGGATGGAGAGTCCCGGTTTACCCAGTGGAGGTGGGTTGTCGAGGATTTGTGGCACACTCTACAACCCGGTTTTTCAGAGACATCTGATTCAGTGGCCAAGAGCTGCGTCACACAGTGAAGAACTTACCTGAAGCAGCAGAGAGGAGCAGCAACTGGCTGTGGTTGAGACAGAAATATTCTGGTTGAGGATCTCAAGCACAATAGAAAGAAAGAAACGCTGATGCACAGGTAAGTAAGCTGGGTTGAGTTGAGTGGGGGACGGAGGGGGGTGGTGCTGGGACGCCAGAATCACCGTCGAGCACTCTCGAGGTGTCGTGGGCTAGTCGACAAAGCACTGAGGATGGAAGGTGCCCACCTGAAGACCCCAGACATGTACCCTACTTAGCTCAATCCAGATGGTTGTCATGCTGATAAGCTGGGGAGACTGCACTGTGGTTGATCCCCGGAGCCAGCATCGCAGCCGTTGTGTGTGCTGATGCGCTGGGGGGGCAAAATAAGCTGATCCCTGGAGCCAGCATTACACGTCAGCCATCAACACCAGGCAGAAGGATATCTACATCATCAGATGGAAGGAAACGCAAATGGATGGAGACGCAGATGGATCACATTAGTTTACTGTAAAGCTATGTCTTAGATGGTGCTTGAATCAGCATGAAGTTTTAACATCTAATCTCATGTAAGGAAATCATTATCAGTTAAATATGCCAATTAAGAGAACACAATCATGTAAGGTAATCATTAAACTAGTTAATCTAGTGAACTAGGTAATCATTTAATTGATTGCAGCAAGTGAATGTAACAATATGAAGCTACTTAAATACAAATGTTCACAATCACTACCAGAGCGACTTAGAATTGTGGGAAAACATGGATTCATGAGTTTTGCAGTTCCAAATGCTTGAGGAAAGGAGAAGGGTTAGGAGGAGGGCATACCCTGCCAATAGAGTATATAGGACCAGAGTGACCTTCCTTGAACAGTCAGATGTACATGTCGTGCAAAGATACCGACTTTATAAACAGGCTATACCAGACCTGTGTTCTGAGTTAAAAAATGACTTACAGAATCCAACAAGGAGTTGTGCCATACCAGTGCATGTGAAAATTACCGCTGCTTTAACATTTTATGCAACAGGCTCATTTCAAACACCAGCTGGGGATATTTCTGGTATCTGTCAGTCTAGCATTCAAAATGCATTAGCCAGGTAACTGCTGCTTTGGTTAAAAGAGCAAACAAAGACATCATACTTCCTATGACGTCTATGCAGCAAACTAAGGTGAAACATGATTTTTATGACATTGCATAATTTCCAAACGTACTAGGCACCATCAATTGCACACATGTTCGTATCTGTGCACCTTCGGAATGTGAACACATTTATAGAAATAGAAAATGTTCTCACTCCATGAACATGCAGCTAGTCTGTAATGCAACTTGCATCATCACCAATGTCGTTGCAAAATACCCTGGGTCCTGCCATGATTCTTTTATATGGAACAACTGCACCCTGGCCAACCAATTTCAAAGGAGTGTCATAGGTGGAGGATTGCTGCTGGGTATATACAGGGCCGGATTGTTTAATGGGGGCCTGGGGCTGTTATCGTTTTGTTTGCCCCACTTTGCATATTCATTTGCTTCCCTTTACTGTTTTACTACCACCACACTCGATTAACATTAATGTCAAATTATTCAGTCTTAGCTGATCCATATTTTACCTGATTTGATGTTTGAATTAGCTCCAGTTCTGAAAATAAGCATTGGCCACAGCAATAGTTACTGGCAGTTTCAAATACAAAATGGGAAATGCAAACTGCAATAGCAGGTTAACAGAAATGTGTTGTCCTTATCTCTTACGAATATGTACGTGTATAATAGGTTTGTAGTAAATATATATGCAGTCAAAAAATGTTTAGCAAATAATACAAGGATAGTACACAGCGCTTTCTTATGTAATGTTGTTTTATTATTATTTGTGTCAGCAGAATCAGCAGAGCTGCACACACAGGAACGAC
Organism: Acipenser ruthenus; assembly: GCF_902713425.1. NCBI lineage: Eukaryota > Metazoa > Chordata > Actinopteri > Acipenseriformes > Acipenseridae > Acipenser > Acipenser ruthenus. The sequence goes on from NC_081194.1 coordinate 37,735,271, forward strand.
GTATTTTTTTATTATTATTATTTATTTATTTTGGGGGTTTCTTTGGGGACCAAATGAGGCAGACTGTGTTTTAAGACAACCTAAAAACTTCATGGAAACCCGGTTTAAGAAAGCTGTACGATATCAGTATGTCGCGCAAGACCAAATTGGAACTCAGGCACAAACATAGCCTCCGGTATTTTAATATGAATTAGTTTATTTGCATTTGTAACGAGAATTGCTCAGTCTAAAAGAAAACTACATGGAAACACACACACACACACACACACAACCCGAAACTATTACCAAAATAGAGTGAGAAAAAGACGAGACTCATTTTCACCCGAATCTACTACCAAAATAGAGTGAGAAAAAGGTGATACTTATTTTTATTTTTCCATGGAGATTGCCCCACTGTAATCCATATAAACCTAGGTCATTTCTTCCTGTTGATTTCTCTCCAATGTATTTTCCGAAGTGCTCGTACCTTCACGTACATTTGTTAGTATTGTATTAAAACAGTGTGTCCGCGCTGGTATTTTGTTTAACATCTTCCTCGTGATGACGCTGTACTTCGTGTGTTTCTGCTTTTCAGAGTCGCTCTCATACTTTCAGGTGCTGCTTTGCCAGATATTTACATGTTCTGATCTGCGTCACATTCGCGCCGCAACACACCTGATAAGTGGCACTTGACTTGATCGCAGGTCAAGTCATATGATCAGGCAGTCCCTGCTCCTCCAACGCAATACGGTTTGGTAAAACAGACGTGTTGTTCCGATGCATACAGTCACACACTACTTATTCATTTTTTAGATTTTGTATTATAAATTATATATATTTTTGGGCGGCCCTCAAAATGTGAGGCCCTGGGCTACAGCCCCTAAAGCCCCTGCATTAATCCGGCGCTGGGTATGTATAACGCTATTGACAGTAGGCTTAATCTTTACAAACAAAATTATTGATTTATAATACATATTCAATTTAGGTGACAGTGGATATTGTCTGAAGCCATGGTTGATGACACCTGTTGGAGTTCCACAGACTTTTGAAGAACAATGATACAATGCAGCACACCGTACCACCCCAAATGTTATCGAAAAAACTTTTGGTATACTGAAGGGCAGGTTCAGATGTCTGGACACATCAGGTGGTGCTTTGCTTTACAGCCCAGTAAAAGTATGTGATATTCCTGGCATGTTGTGTTTTACACAATATTGCTATAAACGTGGAATACAGCCAGACTTTGACATAGGGCCACATGAAATCGAAGTACAACCTAACAAGCAGAATGACAACGATGCTGCTGCAAATGGCAGGAATGCTCGACTAATAACAAATGTGTTTGGACATTAGGTAATATCAAAAGACTGTTTACTGTTGACAACAGTTTAATATTATCCATGTTGTTTAATACATGGTTTGTGCATTATAAGAAAACATCAAACTTGACCATATCTTGTAGAGTCATGTATGATAAGATGAAAAATATATATATACAGAGATGTAAAATAATAATAATAATTTTCACATTTAAACACCACGTCTGCATTTGCACATTCAAAAACGCCAGAGGTAAATAATCTGTATAGGCTTACTACTGTAATTTAAAGATTAGGCCCGTCTCCCTCTGGTGGACGAGGCGGGAACGGCGGCCCGTCTCCCTCTAGTGGACGAGGCGGGAACGGCGGCCCGTCTCCCTCTGGTGGACGAGGCGGGAACGGTGGACCCTCAGGAACAGCAGGCAGAGACGACGGACCCTCGAAAACAGCAGACGGACCCTCGGGAACAGCAGGTGGAGACGGCGGACCCTCGGGAACAGCAGGTGGAGACGGTGGACCCTCGGGAACAGCAGGCGGACCATCAGGAACAGCAGGCGGAGACGGCGGCCACTCCGGCAATGGCAGTTCCAGCTCCTCCAGTGGCAACGGTTCTAGACACTCCGGCATTGGCGGTGGTGGCTGTGGCCATTCTAGCAGCCTCTGAAGTCAGGCTGGCACCTCCTGCCGTCGCAGTCGGGTGCGCCTCCACTGAACTCCTCTCAGCAGCATGTGCAAGGGCTCCTGAGGGGTGTCAGCCTTCTCCCCTTCTGGCTCTCGGGTCCGTGGCTCCTCCCCTTCTGGCTCTCGGGTCCGTGGCTCCTCCCCGTCTGGCTCTCGGGTCCCTGGCTCCTCCCCGTCTGGCTCTCGGGTCCCTGGCTCCTCCCCGTCTGGCTCTCGGGACAGCAGCTCCACCCCCTCTGGCTCTCGGGACGGCAGCTCCACCCCCTCTGGCTCTTGGGAAGGCAGCAGCAGGGGAACCAGCAGGCATGCTCCCCCTGCTGGTGGCGGCGATGGAGGCAAAACCAGCAGGTACTCTCCCTCTGCTGGCGGATACCTGGACTGTGGACGTTCGAACTTCCCCCTTCTTGGGCTCTGGACGCACCGACTCCCCCCTCTTGGGCTCTGGACGCACCGACTCCCCCCCTCTTGGGCTCTGGACGCACCGACTCCCCCCCTCTTGGGCACTGGACGCACCGACTCCCCCCTCTTGGGCTCTGGATGCACCGACTCCCCCCCTCTTGGGCTCTGGACATTCGGGTTCCTCCCACTCAGGCGCAGGACGTTCGGGCTCCTCCCACTCAGGTGCAGGACGTTCGGGCTCCTCCCACTCAGGCGCAGGACGTTCGGGCTCCTCCCACTCAGGCGCAGGACGTTCGGGCTCCTCCCACTCCAGGTCTGTGTCCTGTAACACCTCCAGGCAGTGGTGCTCCTCATGCCCGTACTGGCATGCATTAGGTGCACCACTCCTCTTCCTCCCATGTCTTCCATCCTCTCTGCCTCCTTCTCCTCACCTCTGTTTGGGTGGGGCAGATGGCCACTGTTTGTCCAAATGCCCCACAACCAGGGCACAACTCATCTACTATGTAGATTTGGCCAATGTCCTCCGGTGGCAGCTGTTGCTGCTGCCTCTTGCAGCTCTTCCTCCTTTTTCCTCCCATCCCCTCTAGGTGTACCAACCAAATCTCCCGGGATGAAGGTGAACACGGTGGCAGTGGAGGTAGAGGGGTGGACACTGAACATAAGAACATAAGAAAGTTTACAAACGAGAGGAGGCCATTCAGCCCATCTTGCTCGTTTGGTTGTTAGTAGCTTATTGATCCCAGAATCTCATCAAGCAGCTTCTTGAAGGATCCCAGGGTGTCAGCTTCAATAACATTACTGGGGAGTTGGTTCCAGACCCTCACAATTCTCTGTGTAAAAAAGTGCCTCCTATTTTCTGTTCTGAATGCCCCTTTATCTAATCTCCATTTGTGACCCCTGGTCCTTGTTTCTTTTTTCAGGTAAAAAAAGTCCCCTGGGTCGACATTGTCTATACCTTTTAGGATTTTGAATGTTTGAAACAGATCGCCGCGTAGTCTTCTTTGTTCAAGACTGAATAGATTCAATTCTTTTAGCCTGTCTGCATATGACATGCCTTTTAAACCTGGGATAATTCTGGTTGCTCTTTTTTGCACTCTTTCTAGAGCAGCAACATTCTTTTTGTAACGAGGTGACCAGAACTGAACACAATATTCTAGGTGAGGTCTTACTAATGCATTGTAAAGTTTTAACATTACTTCCCTTGATTTAAATTTAACACTCCTCACAATATATTATTATTATTATTATTATTATTTATTTCTTAACAGACGCCCTTATCCAGGGCGACTTACAATTGTTACAAGATATCACATTATTTATACATACAATTACCCATTTATACAGTTGGGTTTTTACTGGAGCAATCTAGGTAAAGTACCTTGCTCAAGGGTAGAACAGCAGTGTCCCCGACCAGGGATTGAACCCATGACCCTCTGGTCAAGAGTCCAGAGCCCTAACCACTACTCCACACTGCTGCCCCGAGCATATATCCGAGCATCTTGTTGGCCTTTTTTATAGCTTCCCCACATTGTCTAGATGAAGACATTTCTGAGTCACCATAAACTCCTAGGTCTTTTTCATAGTTCCCTTCTTCAATTTCAATATCTCCCATATGATATTTATAATGCACATTTTTATTGCCTGCATGCAATACTTTACACTTTTCTCTATTAAATGTCATTTGCCATGTGTCTGCCCAGTTCCGAGTGCTGTCTAGATCATTTTGAATGACCTTTGCTGCTGCAACAGTGTTTGCCACTCCTCCTATTTTTGTGTCGTCTGCAAATTTAACGAGTTTGCTTACTATACCAGAATCTAAATCATTAATGTAGATTAGGAATAGCAAAGGACCTAATACTGATCCCTGTGGTACACCACTGGTTACCTCGCTCCATTTTGAGGTTTCTCCTGTAATCAGTACTTTCTGTTTTCTACATGTTAACCACTCCCTAATCCATGTGCATGCATTTCCTTGAATCCCTACTGTGTTCAGTTTGAGAATTAATCTTTTATGCAGGACTTTGTCAAAAGCTTTCTGGAAATCTAAATAAACCATGTCGTATGCTTTGCAATTATCCATTTTCAATGTTGCATCCTCAAAAAAGTCAAGCAGGTTAGTTAGACACAATCTCCCTTTCCTAATACCATGCTGACTGTCTCCCAGGATATTGTTACCATATAGGTAATTTTCCATTTTGGATCTTATTATAGTTTCCATAATATGGTACCTAGGAGCATCTGCCCAGTTGTGGCAGTAGACCTCGCAGCGCCCACACCAGTCCGCTGGTGGCACCTCGGGGCAGGATCCCCAGCGGTGGTCCTCCTTCCCACACCAGGAACACCAGGGGGAAAGGCTGGCTGGGTCCTCCAGCTGGGGTGGCAGCAGCTTTTGATGCTGCTGTTGCTGCTGCCGCTGCCTGCTTCTTCTGCCCATTTTTATTTTTCTCAAAAAAACACTCACAAAAAAATTCACTATTCACAAAAAAAAAAAAAAAAAATCCTGCAATACTGCTCTGAACCTCCTGGCGGCGCTATATATCCCACTTCTAAAACCACATGTGAAAGGATGGCACAAGGGATGAGGCCCAGAGACAGACTGCAGTTCAAACAAAAGACGTTTATTAAATAGAAAACACAAAATAAACAGGCACGAGGGCCAAACAAAAGGTTTTTAAAACACAAACAAACACAAAGTAAAACTTACAAAAATAAGGCTTCCAGGCTGAGCTTTGCCTTTACTGGATTGCAAAATTAACAAAAACAGCAGACAAAGAAAAAAACACCCTTGCTTCCTCAGCTACCTCTCCCTACTAAGGCCTCCTTTTATGTCAGATGGCTGGGTGTTAATTGATTAATTGATTGCTCCCACCTGACACAATAAACCTGGGCAGGGAGGAGAATTTAACCCCATCCCTGCCAATATTTACAAGGGCAGAGCAGGGCTCTGCCACAACAATACTTATTATTTATTTTAGATATTTTAATATCAGCCCCCACATACTTTAATATCAAATTTATTGACCCATCACATTCTCCTCAATACACTTGCACGCATACTATAGCTGCCTACATCCTGCCGATTTGCTTCAGTCGTGGTGGAAGTAGCGGGTGTTGGTTCTGTCGGCATATTACTTGCAAACTATTATTAATACCCGCGAGTGAGCGGTCTATGCTATTCATTTTATTGCACAGGTTGACCTTTAACATGTTATTATGCCTAATTTCTTTCCTTAAAAGGATCAGTTTAGTTACTGTTTCATTTAGCTTTTTTTCGATTAAGTCATTTTGTTTGATTTGAAATTTAAGTAGTTTGTTCAGACAACCCTACGTCTTTGTCCAGTTGTGCGACATGAGGCTGATGGTGGGTCTTTTTCTGGCATCTGCTCTTCTCGGCTTGGTTGAACTGCTGTGTATTCAGTGTCAATACTTTCTTCATTTATGCTGTCCTCACAAATTGGGATGATCTAAGGCAGTCAAAATGAATATTATTATACCTGTACAGTCTACAAAATGGTTCCGGTGTCATAGGAAATAAATTGACCAGGAAAAAAGTTGATCACACAAGCGCAGTAAGGCAAAAGTAGACAAAAGTAAGGCGGGGCTAGTTTGATTAAAGGGGAGGTTCATTGCATGGCTTTTTATTTTTATCTGGCCGTTTTATTTACTAGACTGTAAGTTGGTGTGTGTTCGTGCCACTGTCTTTTCGTATGAACTTTAAAATGTGTGATCAACGGGTCTTTAGACTGTAAAATGTTTTAAATCCCTGTCTTTTTATGTTTCTATAACATCGTTTTCAATCAGATGTAGTTTATGTGTGATCGCTGAGATTTATTTATATATTAAATTATTTTACATGTCAAAATGTTGTCAATCGTTAATCAAAATTGAAATGTTTCAGAATATAATCTGATGACATGCTGCATCCATCATATTAGTATGACAAGGTCGTATTTTTACATTTTAATATTAGTATAGCTGTAACTTTACTACAGTTTAGACGTGGCAAAATCGCCAGTTAAAAAAAATGCATGTCTTATGTTTATTTGGCAAATGGCAAATGAAATTTAATAGAGAAAAGTGTAAAGTATTGCATGCAGGAAATAAAAATGTGCATTATAAATATCATATGGGAGACACTGAAATTGAAGAAGGGAACTATGCAAAAGACCTAGGAGTTTATGTTGACTCAGAAATGTCTTCATCTAGACAATGTGGGGAAGCTATAAAAAAGGCCAAAAAGATGCTTGGATATATTGTGAGAAGTGTTGAATTTAAATCAAGGGAAGTAATGTTAAAACAGTATAATGCATTAGTAAGACCTCACCTAGAATATTGTGTTCAGTTCTGGTCACCTCGTTACAAAAAGGATATTGCTGCTCTAGAAAGAGTGCAAAGAAAAGCAACCAGAATTATCCCGGGTTTAAAAGGCATGTCGTATGCAGACAGGCTAAAAGAATTGAATCTATTCTGTCTTGAACAAAGAAGACTACGCGGCGATCTGATTCAAACACTCAAAATCCTAAAAGGTATAGACAATGTCGACCCAGGGGATTCTGGGATCAATAAGCTACTAGCAACCAAATGACCAAGATGGTCTGAATGGCCTCCTCTCATTTGTAAACTTTCTTATGTTCTTATTTAAAAAAGGTTCTAGGTTTAGGATTGTGGTTTTTAAACTGGGATAGGGTGAAGTAAATTAACCACATATAGCCAGATGAAAGTTTTTTTTTTAGAAAGGAATTGTGTCGTGTACTCAGGTTGGGAATTAAAAAAAAAATCTCTCATGTTGTTTGCACACAATACATTAACATAAATGCCATATTCTTTGTAAACGTGACAACTGTATTCCTTGCAGTAATATATAGTATTACTAAGGGATAAGATTTGTACTATGTAAAAAAAAAAGGCCCTGTCAAATCCTCTTGATAGGACAAATGCAGAAATGAAAAACGTATGCCATGGTAGATATGATTGCTCGTTATGTCTTACATGGTTGTTGCACTACAGGAATTTATAATGAGATAGAAATATATATAAAAAAGACATATAATGAGGAAGAGAAATGTATCTACATTAGGGTGATTGTTGCATTTAATAAACATTAAGTTCTCAAAAATACTTCAATTTGCATGGAAAAGTTAATAAACTTTACCAGCAATACTGAAAAACTATTAACATTAATATTATTGAAAAGTATTTAAATGCATTTGAAATAATTTGAAGCTTTCAATACAAATGGAAATATGTATTTAGAATAGTCAAATGCAAAGAGTTCAGAAGATTATATTTAAATACAAATGCATTTACATTTGACGCCACATCTGCTTTACATTGCACTGTACAGTGCATTTTAAAACACATTCATATTCGTGTATACCCGCCTAAAAAAAGAGGTGCAATTTGTAATAACTTGCTACTCCTCCAGCGTTACAGCATAATCGTTCTGTAAGTATTTATTTGAAAAACATTTTAGATTGATTATGTAGTAGCCCTATGCCGACAGAAATATAAGAGTTAAGTCTACTCATTAAAAAAAGTAAATTGCAATTATTAATGTATGGATAACAACCTTATTAAAAAGGAAGATTTCGCATTAGTATAGTGTCGTAGGGTTTTTATTTTTCGCAATCGTGCTTCACGTATGATTATAAAGAGATGTGTTTATGTGTTTATTTCTTACCTTGAAATAAATGCAGGTTTTACTTCGAGTACTTTATGTTATTCTTGAGTTAACAAGTTAAGATAATACATATTTTAACATCACCATGATTAACTTAACGCTACTTCCTACATTACAGGCGTATGCAATTGCCTGCATGTAAAAATAAAACTACCAGAGTTGAAAGGTCGTAGTTAAATTACACAAATTTAAAGGTGTAGGTACAAATGTATTAGCTGTGGCATTTTTGTTTTCTACATCTAATGGTGTTCATGCATGTTGTCCTATAGTTTATTCAACAACTTCAACAACAAAAGGTAAAATACCCATTTAATATCGCCAGTATTATTATACTGAAAAAAGCCATCTATGTGTTTTGTTTTATAATCTCTGTCTTTTGCATAGTTTACACCTGTGTAGTGTTCATATTATTACAATACTTACAAGGAGGACACATTGATTTCTTATATTAGGCACACATAATGCATATAAATATGTTTTTCAATTATATACCTTGTATGCAGCAAACTTCTGATGACAATGTATTTATACTGTCACAAAGACGGCCGGAGTGGGTGGCGTCAGACCAGAAGCAGGAAATAAACAGACAGAGAGGTGTGGTTTGGTGAAGCTGAGCGAATGCTTTCGCTCAGCATTTAATAAACAGAACAGAAAATAAAAGGTTTTAAACACAAAACAGGACACGGCACTATACGCCAAAATAAAAAGACAAACAAAACGAACTAAACAGTGCACAGACAGACGAACAAAACACGGTGAGCAGATTTAACTATTATTAATTTACTTTACTTTACTTTCTCCTTCTCTCTCTCCCGTTCTCCACTCACCGAACACCCAACCCCGAATGAATGCTACGTGTCTCATACTGTTGTGCTGGGATTCAATTACTAATTAATTATTCACTTGAATCCCAGCACGTGAATTAATTCTGTGCAACCCCATGCTCACATTACATTTAACCAGCACGTGAAGTGATTTGTGCCCTCCTCGTGCCTAAATACAAATCTACCTTTTTAATACACGTGAAACACAGACCCGTTTATATCCCGTGTACCAATGACTATACACCAACATTAACACACGCACGCAACATACAACACATAATATGCACACAGGGGCGGGGCACATTGCCACAATACACACACATATATTGTTTCTAACAGACTCAAAAAAACAAAACAAAAAAAACAACAACTATGGACGCCAGGAGAACTGCCTCAAAAAGTAAGAGTATTATGTTACCTGTGTATGAATTGTGGCAGAGTTGTGTCTCTGCCACTGTGTAATGTAATGATTGACAATTCACCTGATTTTGAGAACACATACTGTAAATATACCTGTTAAGCAAAACCCATACTGTTTACAAAGGTGCATGCTTTAATTTATTGACCACTCCTGTGTTTGTAGTGATTGCAATCAAACTTCTTGACGCTACATAATTTTTCTTCACAGCATCTGTGTGGATTGTCGGACACAGTTTTGTCCACTGGGCTGAACAGCAGGCCAGAAGAGGGCTCGGGCTGGACCTGCAGCTCCAAGGCGCCTCCATCCGCTGGTTCGGATGGAGGGGCCTGAAATGGCACATGTTTTTTCATTTTTTTATTTCTTTGATTACTAATGGTTCACCTCCTGATGTCCTGGTCATCCATGCTGGGGGCAATGATTTAGGGAAACGTGTGGAGTTAATTCGAGTTATGAAGAAAGATATAACTAAATTGCATGACATGTTTCCAAAAACAAAAATTGTTTTCTCATGCATCACCCAGAGACATCTTTGGAAAAATATTAAGGCATCACCAAAAATAAACAAAGCACATAACTGGGTGAACAATGTCATTTCGGATTTTGTAAGGGGTTTGGTGGGGGGTTCAATTCGGCACCCCGAAATTAAATATGATCAGGTAGGGCTTTTTAGGAGGGATGGTGTCCATTTAAGCGACACAGGTAATGGTATATTCCTAAGAAACCTCCAGCATGGAATCAAAGACCATATGAAAATGATTCCCCATCCCATTCCCAACACTTACTGTTTTTGAATTGTTTAAAATAAAGCTGCTGTTTTTTTTTAAAGTCTCTTATTCTTTCCATCCATCCATTATCATAACCGCTTATTCCTTAACCTAACCCAGCAGACACAGGGCAGTGCGGGCTACACCCTGGACGGGACACCAGTCCATTGCAGGGCACCACACACACACACACACTCACACAGAGGGCAATTTTAGAGTGACCAACCTGAAAGTGATTTTATACTGTATTATCTCTCTTTATTATAAATGTATATTGGTTGGTATTGAACCACAGATTAAAATCATGCTGGTATACTGTATGATCTCTCCTCCTCACTATTTAAGTCTCTTGGCTGGTATTGAAAAATTGTAATTCAACACAACAGACATATATAATGAGGAAGAGAGATACTGTATATATGTGTATATCTACATAATTTTAAATCGTGATAATTCACTTTAATTCAATATACTGTATCTTTCTCGTTATATGTCTCATTGGTTGTTGGACTACAGGGATTTACCATTTTAAAATGATGCTGATATAGAGTAGCCTACATATACTGTATGATCTCTCTCACAACACAAAACCTTGGTTGGTATTGAACTACAGGTATTTACCATGGTTTAGCAAAGATGTTAACTCTTTAGTTTTTAATTAATTAATGAATGTATTGTTTCTTCCCACACTTGTAATTGAAATAATGCACTATGATAACCAGTTTCCTGTTCGTTTCCTGTTCTAATTATACAAAGTACTGTATGTAAAAATAAATGAAAGAACAAATATAAAATAATAACACCGTATAAGCAACGTTTTTCAAGTACATCATGTAATTGATGTGCACCGTGGCCTAGTTAGCAATCGCAGCATGGAGCTTAATTTTTTCCATGATTGAAGCTCATGCTTTAACTTTTGGACAATTGCTCGCATACCTGCTGTCCATACTGTAGTGCTTCCCAAAACAAAAACACCTCCAGAAATGCAAAATAACGTTAATACGTAACACATTTTGCTAGTTAACGTTTGTTACACAAACAGAAATACACAATCAGAAATGTACAATCATACAATTCATTTTAAATTATTTATTTGCTGCTAATATATATTACAGCGATATTCACATTTCCTTATCTAGCGAAATACTGTCGAATATATCCGATCTACATTAATGTATATTATACGTACAAAAGTCATTTTAAATTATGCATTTTTTGTTAGGCTAATATATCGGATCTAAAGCAATATTCACATCATCTTATCTAGCAGCATACTGCCGAATAAATCCGATCTACTAATTGATATAAATTATACTTACAACATTAATTTTTAAATTATTTATTGTTCATTAATATATCCGATCTACTTATTTCCTAGCCTAGGCTCGTTTACATTAGAAACAATGGAACCTCCCCTTTAAATTCTAGAGCTTGATCAACTTTTTTCCTGATTTACTTTTTCCCTGGGACACCGGTAATTAACATGTTTAAAACATACCAGCAGTATGCTCTATACTATAGCCTACTCAAACTGTTTTCCACAAATTCGGTGTTAGCATTATTTTTTCTGAAAGTTATAAACCTTCACATAAGCTGTCAAATCAATCGATAATAATGTATTCATACACAGCCGCTATAAAATAAACCGTAGGCACTGTGACTTATTGCATTCTAATTTTCTTTTGTATTGTATACCTTTTAAAATATTGTCAGTAATACCGAATTTGGGCCCATTTAGCCTCTGTAGTCTGTAGCCATCAGCTGTGTAAAATGGTTTTGCCTATTTTAGTGTTTTAACTTTTAATGTTATTTGCACTTTACCTTTTTCAGAAATAATCCGTGCCTATGATAGTGTTTCACCTCCTGGATTCCATTCTGCCGGTTGAGGGTCTACTGAGGTGCAGCTGCCACCTGCTGTACTCTCTGCCTATGGACCACTCGACATTGCTTCACTGAAGCCTGCATCATGACCACCCACTCCCCCGATAAGATGTGGATGTATTATTACAGAAACCGTTCCTCTGAGCTTGTTAATTGTATATCGGCGGGAGGACCCCCTCCTGTGCCTTTCTTTGATTTCATTTTGTTTGCCAATTTCTTTTCAGCACAGGCTTTCACATCGTGATACCTTTTATTTATTTCTGCAATATCTCTTGTAACGCCTGACACCGCAATTGTATGCCATGCCTTATTTTTTTCGGCTTTTGCACATTTCTTTGCAAATAAAACGGATTAATTCTGTATGACTTCTTCTAAAAATATGGTATCAGTCTCTTCGTTTGTAAAATTTGTTTTTCCTTTTTTAGGGCAACCTTCTTGAGTTTGTTGAGCCCTTTGTTTTGCTTCCTAAACCCTCAGCGTGTGGGTGTGCTTGGTACTTTTTGGCCCATTATTTATGCAGCGACGCAGGCTTACGATTGTTCGCAACTCAATTGAAAATGGCATTTTTTGAAATTGGCGCAAGTCATTCGCAACGCACAATGCGTTGTGTCTGCATTTAAAATAAAACTAGCCATGTACAAAAATGGGGCCGTTACGAAGTGGCTGAGTGGCAGCAGGTGCAGGAGTGATGCAGTGCGTGAAAGAAGCAGACAGCGATAACTAATCCGGTTTGGAAATGTTTTTATTGTATTTTTCCAGGTCTGGTGACCAAACAATAATTCCCCGGCAATACACACCAATGTGTACAGCACGGGGTATATAACAAGAACAGACAGTCCCAAATAACAAACGATATCCGCCCCACAATAATACAAACACGATCACCAGTCCTGGGTGTGTGCAGTAGTGCTCATGGTGGGTGATACAAGTTTATATTTGTGACAATGATGCAGTGTTGTCCGGTTTAGTGCTGGCCGTTGGCGACAGCTCCGGAACTGTGTTAGCTGTCTAATAACGTACAAGACAAGACAAGAAAAAAGCAAATTACAAAAAACAACATTCACGGTTTCAGTTCCCCTATTATTTTCACTGTCCTTCTCGGTTCTACTCACATTTAAAACAAAGCGAAGGAACAGATTACGATTCTCCGTCCCCTTTCATGCTGTCACACGACCCAGTTGGTAAACGAGTGCAACCGCCTCTCCAATCTGCGGCTGCCACTTCCTTTCCCTTCCGCGTCAATGCATTCTTGCAACGAAGTCTCGCCTTCATCCAGATTGGACGATGTCCGACAGTGGGAAAGAACTGTCAGACCAGCCCATCCAAAGGACTCTGTTGTCGCTGCTTAGCGCCCTCACAGGTCGGTAGGGAGATTTACAACCAAGAATCATTGTATTTCTGTCACAGGCCCTTAGTCTCCTCTAGTGGTGCAAGTCCTTTAGTACAGGTTTGTTGCAATTGGGAACAAGTTTAATACGGACCTGCGGATCATCTTAATTTGCTAAATTCATTGCAATTGGTAGTAACTTCCGTACTAGGATAGTACGCATCTTCTGTACTAACTACAAGATCATTCCCTGGTTTCAGTTCATTGCAATTGACCCACTGTGTTTGAACTTGATCTAACCGGAATATGTTTTTCACATGTTTAATGCATTTCAAATACCTTTCTCAAATAAGGTTGTGGCATTACTTGACAATGATGTATTTATCACATTTTTAAGTTTGTATTTGAAATGTATGTTGAAGAAAAGCACATTAAAAACAAATTACATCATATTAAAATAACATTTATTGGATTTAAATTGTAATTAAAACATGTACATTTCCAGTAGGGGAGTTAATATTTCTAATAGAACCTCTGTTCCATTATTAGTTAACCTTTTGTTCTCGTGCAAAACCTTACATGCCAGAATTGGAGAGAGATGGCAAAACAAGACATATCAACCAACTTACCACTACAAAGATGCAGCAGCCTGGAGTATCCTGGTTCCAAAAACAGGCCTACTTTCACCTGGGAAGTTAAGCTTGTAAATCCTGATGAAGGTGTGTGGGGTGGTGCAAACTGCAGCGTTGTAGATGTCAGTTGTTTTACAGACTGAATTAGTACGATCAAAGTAATAAGCTAGACCGCACACTGGAAAAATAGTGTGAGGTTGTCTACCGTATGTAGACCCTCCAGCTCAATCCTTTGATTGACATGAAAGGCAAATAGCTTTTTAGGAAAGAAAGCTGAGCTCCTGGGCTATTGTAGTGCTATCATTATTACCCTGTTTTTTTTTTGGCCTGCACTGGAAAAGAAAGTTGGGTATGAATGGTACCAAAATTGGATGGAGATCCGTCTTTTTTTGGGACCAGAAAGTATTTGGAGTAAAAGCCCTCCAGTGGGGGAACTACTGAAATAGTATGTTTGTGACCTTATCTCTGAGGACTTGACGTTTGTTGGTTCTTAGGCGTGACATGCTGAGCTGCCGGGTGGTGTTTGCCTCGTCTTCTACCCCTGCCTTGACCACCGTGTGGCACATGTGCAAGGATGGGGGGGGTTGTTTTAGGATAAAGCTAGTATCCCCCAATGCAAGATAGCAACACGTAAGCCTTTGAGGCCAGCAACATGACAGCTTATCTGACTCTATCTGCGACTTTCGGTTCTGTCGGTTGGAGTGCCAGCTTGACCTGGTCTTTATGACTGAGTCAGCTGTGGGGGCATACAGCCAGGCTGAGAAACATCAAACAGTTTGATCTTCAGCGCTGTTGCGGCTCTGTGCATGAGTTGTGCAAGCTCATCGGATTCCCTTCAAGAGGGGCTTCCTTGGTGGTAGTGTGCGTCAGTGAGGGGTTGCCCCCTCAGCTCTCTGCTCCAGCTGTTGGAAGCAAGCATCAAACATGGTTGTACCGTTACATCTGTTTGTTTTTGTTTTTTGTACTTATGCTGGGTCTGAGTTTAGCCCTCCAAGTCCTCCAAGGTTGAGCCTGTGTGCTGAGAATCTGTTTACTTTGAACAGGCAGGGTGATATATAATAATTTTCAAACTGCAGTCAAGAGACAATGCAATGAATCAGAGTAAGGGAAAACTTGCACACAACGAAGGCAAACTTTTTTGTTAAACTTTCTGACCTATAAATATGCACATTAAAACCAGTGTACACTCATTAAGTGAGTGTGAGTGACATCTGAGATAGATCTTTGAAATGGAAACAAACCCTTTGTTCACAGAGTGGAGGGAGACTCTGTATCATTTGAATGATATCTGAATTAGGTCATGAAAATAAATTGCTGATTTGTTTCCTGAATGCAAATCCAAATACTCATACTGTAAAGTCTGAAGCTAACCACATCAAAGTAGTTTCCTTATTCATTGATGTAACCACATTAAAGTCAGTCTCAGGCTTAGTCTCAGGTGGTCTAAATGTAGGTCAGTTATGAAAAGACCAACATACCATAGGAAATATTTAGTAATAATGTCCTGCCTTTAATTTAAAAATGCTGTAACCTTTCCGATTACATTTATCACTCTCTTACTTTATCTTCTTGGCATTTGGAGGTCACCTACCACCAGGCAAAATCTTGGAAGTGCTCACCCTAACTTCATAGTAAAATAACCCAAAATAAAGACATATTGGAGACTAGCTACTGACTTGCCTTGCATTTAACTGTACACTATTAAATTGTGAAATGCTACACTTTATTAAGGGCTCAGGTACCTACTCATTGCCAATTTATTCATTTAATTTTGCTCATGTAACACATCCATAAAGTTTTAGGCATTTCAAAGCTCTAGTCATATGTCAGCATCTCTATAGTTATTCAAAGTGCAGCTACATGATTTACAAATCACAAATTAAAAGGAAAGAAAAAGCAAATATATTGCACTATAGGACATTTTGGAGGAAAATGTAAGCAAAATCTGTGTGACACTATTTTAGCCTTGAATGTACTTTGTAAAGGTAAACAGTTTGGGGATTCCACACACAACAAAGTAGTACTGATCCTTTCCCATTATAAACATGACATTTGAGATATGAATAACTCAGGGTTAAAAGCAGTTAGAAGCAGGGCCGGATTAATGCATAGGCAAAATAAGCAGCTGTCTAAGGCCCAAAGTCCTGGGGGGGGGGGGGGTTGTAAATAACTTCTTTCATTTCTTTGAGTACTATTGGGAGGATCTCATCCGCCCTGCGGGATTTGTTTATTTTAAGAGCTCCTAGTCCCTAACACTTCTGCCTCTGTTATGCTGAAGTTATTTAGCATAACAGGATAGGAACAGGTCAACATGTGGGGCATGTTGCCCGTATCTTCCTTTGTAAAAACTTGTGAAAAGTAATCATTTAATATATTTGCTATTTTTTTCTCTTCATCTATGATGTTGCCATTTGTATCTCTTAGACATGTTACCTTCTCTTTGAATGTTATCTTGCTGTTATAATATGGGAAAAAACTCATTTCTATCTCTCTTGGCCTTTCTAACTTCCTTTTTGACTTGTGTTTGCAGTTCCAAGTACTCGTTCTGTGTACTTTGTTCTCGGTCCCTTTTAAATGCTCTGCAAAGTGCCTTTTTTCTCTGAATATTTTTTTTTAATTGATCTATTAAGCCATTTTGGCAATTTTGTTTTAGATTTAGATTTGTCTACTTTTGGGATGTAATTGCGTCCTCTAGTACTACTTTTTTTAAAAAAAAAAACAGCCATCCTTTTCCGTGGATGTTTTCTCTATTTTACTCCAGTCTACTTCTTTTAGTCTCTGTTTCAAACTGTAAGAACTTAACTCACTGAGGCAGTGTATCTCACTTGTGTTCAGAATAACGCCAATTAACAATACTGTGCTGAAATTAGTATATGCGTTCTTTAACACTAGAAGCCCCGCGGCAGTCATTTTGGCATTTTTTGGTTTTAAAATGTAATTTTCTCCAGTCGTGTAACACATGTATGTATGTATTAAATATTCTCACAAAGCATGAAACACGGGAGTGCTGAAATAAAGGAGATATATTACATTATACCTAAAAGCCCCGGGAGCAGTCACATTTACACGAGAAAAATGTCTCGTGTAAAATGCTTTTTTGGGTTTCCGTTTTCTCCGTTTATTTTACTTGAGTAAACCGGGCTTTTCACCCGAATGGGAAAGGTGGGGGTTGATATGTAAATTAGCTATGCATAAAATACTCGTGCTGTTTTCGCAGATGGCTCGTAAAATGTTGTTTCCATGCACACACAGAGAACTGGTAGACGAGAGAATCTAGCTGCATTTTTTTTTATTTCATTATTACACTGCAAAGCCTCATTTACATTTACAACTCAGACTTAAACCGGCATAGCTCCGGATGGTAGCAGAGATCCTTCTCATTTTCAGGTTGCGTTTCCACTTGGCTATCTTTATTTAATTCAAGAGCACAGACTGTGCTGCACAGTAAGGGGAATTTAAGAATACATGTTAGCTACTGTCTCCACATCTATAGAATTATTTTAACCATACAGGAACGTGTAGGAATAAAAGTTGAAAAAAGCAGTCATAATGTGTGCTTTACCAACATACTAAAACAATTATAAATATACTTTGCAAAGAAAAACAACCACAACCAAGTAGAGCAGGAAGTGTAAACTATAATACAAAATATGTCACCTACTGACATATTGCAGTAATGAAGTGCATGTTAAACACACTGCTCCAACCTAACTGAACTATTTAAAACAAACACACACAAACTTAACAGAGCACAAGGAGGTTAAGTGACTTGCTCAAGGTCATAGAGTGAGTCAGAGGCTCAGCTGGGATTTAAAGCCAGGAACCTCCTGGTTCCAAACCTTTTCTTTAACCACTGGGCCACACAGCCTCCACAGAATATAACTATGAACAGAAAATAAAAAAATAAACACAAAACAAAGCAAGACAAAGATATTCACAGTTGGGCATTCACGTTATAAGAAATTTGATTTAACACTGCTTCAAGCAAATGCATTTAAAATTAGATGATTTAAATGCAATGCACAAAAATTAACTTTGTTAAAGGTATAGAAAGTACAACATGAATACAAATGTATTTACCTTTGTATATGTTGCCCTTTGTGAAAGAAATAATGCTTTTAAGTTGCTTGCAGGCCCATAGAAGAATAAATATACAGTACCAGTCAAAAGTTTGAGTACACTTGCTGGAAACTACGTTTTTTTCATAATTGACAATGTTTTACGTCGTATACATTTCTGTAAATACATGAAAATGAAAACACATGTTACAATATACAAAACAAAACATAAGGAGTATCAAAGCAATGTTCAAGAAAATTGAAAATTGTCTCTAAATCTTGGATTCCTCAAAATAGCCACCCTTTGCCTTAATAACAGCCTGAGGCAGTGTGGTCCAGTGGTTAAAGAAAAGGGCTTGTAACCAGGAGGTCCCCGGTTCAAATCCCGCCTCAGCCACTGACTCATCGTGTGACCCTGAGCAAGTCACTTAAGCTCCTTGTGCTCCGTCTTTCGGGTGAGACGTAGTTGTAAGTGACTCTGCAGCTGATGCATAGTTCACACACCCTACTCTCTGTAAGTCACCAGCAAGGCAACCCCAGACCACGACACTGCCTCCTCCATGCTTGACAGTGGGAACGACACATGCAAAACTCATGCGCTCACCCTCTCTGCATCTTACAAATACTCTGCGGTTGGACCCAAATATTTTAAATTTTGACTCATCGGTCCATAAGACCGACTTCCACTCCTCAAACGTCCAGTTTTGGTGTTTTTTGGCCCAGGCAAGTCTCTTCCTCTTATTCTGCACTCTTAACAATGGTTTCTTTGCAGCAATTCTTCCAGTTAGGCCAGCTTCACGCAATCTCCTCTGAACAGTTGATGTTGAAACATCTGTACTTCTAGTAGCATTTAGCTGAGCTTGTATTTCAGGGGAAGTTAATCGCCGGTTTTGCAGACATGTGACTCGAATGAACTTGTTCTCTGATTCTGAGGTCACCCTTGGCCTGCCTGACCTTGTTCGGTCCTCATGAGTGCCAGTTTCTTCAAATCGTTTGATGGTCTTGGCCACAGCAGTTACAGACACTTGCAAAGTTCTTGCGATTTGTCTTAAAGATTGACCTTCATTTCTTAAAGTAATTACAGACTTTGCTTAACTGAGTGTATTTTGCCATTTTCTGCTCCCTTACATTCAGGAATGCCAAACTTGTGCCTATGCTATCTATATTTATAGTAATCATGGACCCTCACCTGTTAACAATAATTGGTGACAAAAGGTTAATCAGATAACATGCTAGTTAACTCGGAGAACATCTAACAAAGACACTTTTATACTTAGGCCAGTGTTCTAACACCGTGTTATACACATTTCAGACTTTTAACTGACTTGGGCTTCAGACTGAAATCCCCTTGCTTTGGGTGACCATTTCACTTAAATTGACAAGATTTACATTTTCATTTAAAAATAAAATTTTTAAATGCAATTCACTTATGACTATCAGCTTATATAAGTACACGTATCATATAATGAAATATTAAGTGTTTATAGACAAGTTTATACAGTTAAAAACATAGATAATCAAGAAAAACATGGTTTCAAGCAGGTGTACTCAAACTTTTGACTGGTACTGTAAGTACAAAATAGCCCCTGTTATTAATGCACGATTTCATAATAGTTTTTGTAAATGCACTTTAGCTAGAGAAATCTGATTTTCAAGAAAAACACCACCAGTATTCACAAAAGTCCTAGTTTGTTGTTGTATAATAATAATAATTGCTGTCAAATTTAAAAGATTAATTTAATTATTTTGAGAACAAAATCTGTTCTTTATAAACTGGGAGAGGCAAGACGTTTCTTCACCAAACTTCCTGAAAAGCTGTGTGCTGTTAACTCTTGAGAGCTTGCATTGTTTAAACTCCCGCAGAGCTACAGATCTGAGATAGCCTGACATTTCACAATTTTACATTTACAGAAATTCAATATAAATGCAGTGTTTTTAAACACTGGGCCATCCTCATCTTTGGGTCATCCCCTTCCTACCCTAAAAATGTCATGCTAAAACTTTAAAATGCTTTCTCAGCGCTAGGCCTCTTAAAAAGTAAACAAACAAAAGTACATCTGACTGGAACAAATTCGGCCACGTCAAGAGACATTTACCCTACAAGACCATTCATGCAAAATGTTGTGCCAGTCCATTTAACAGAGTAAAAATTATTAAAGTGCAAAAACTGGTGTTTAACAATAAAGCCTACTCAACCTTAAATGTGACATTTCTGAGTCAACATAAACTCCTAGGTCTTTTTCATAGATTCCTTCTTCAATTTCAGTATCTCCCATATGATATTTATAATGCACATTTTTATTGCCTGCGTGCAGTACCTTACACTTTTCTCTATTAAATGTAATTTGCCATGTGTCTGCCCAGTTCTGAATGCTGTCTAGATCATTTTGAATGACCTTTTCTGCTGCAACAATGTTTGCCACTCCTCCTATTTTTGTGTCATCTGCAAATTTAACAAGTTTGCTTACATACCAGAATCTAAATCATTAATGAATGTAGTGGGTGCTACCTGTTAAGTGAGTTTCATCACTGAGAGAATGTGGCAGGTGTAATTGATTAACTGCATTCAATTGGATAAATCGTTTCACCTCGTTACCATTTAAAAGGCCATGTAAACTGAGACTGATGCAAGGCTGCGGGAATGTCGGCTCCACATGTTTGTTTGCGAGTATGCCCCGTGAATGGAGGTAGTATAATTGTTTTGAGCTTTCTTTTGATTTAAACTGTTTCGTGCAGTTAAAGCAGTGTATATGGCTGTTAAGCAGTCTGTGGTTGTAATCAACTTGTACCTGCTGTGTGAAAAGTTTGGGCTGATGTAATATGTGACAGTCCTTATAGGAGTTAAGCTTATAAACATTTTGAAATGAGTTGTGTGCGTCTGTATTCCGGGAGCCTTGCACGCTGCCCGTTAGGAAGGAAAATGTTCACTTTCTTAGCTTAGGTTACTTTAAGGGGATTGATTGGTGTTATAGTGGGTTAGAGTGAACTTGAGTAATTCAGTGCTTACTATAGAACCCCATGTTAATCTGTATTCTCATTGAATGAGAGCAACACTGGTAGCAATGTTATTGGAAATGCATGCACATGGATTAGGGAGTGGTTAACATGTAGAAAACAGAAAGTACTGATTAGAGGAGAAACCTCGAAATGGAGTGAGG
Organism: Acipenser ruthenus; assembly: GCF_902713425.1. Classification (NCBI taxonomy): domain Eukaryota; kingdom Metazoa; phylum Chordata; class Actinopteri; order Acipenseriformes; family Acipenseridae; genus Acipenser; species Acipenser ruthenus. Next base: position 37,756,394 of record NC_081194.1, read on the forward strand.
TAACCAGTGGTGTACCACAGGGATCAGTATTAGGTCCTCTGCTATTCCTAATCTACATTAATGATTTAGACTCTGATATAGTAAGCAAACTCGTTAAATTTGCAGACGACACAAAAATAGGAGGAGTGGCAGACACTGTTGAAGCAGCAAAGGTCATTCAAAATGATCTAGACAGCATTCAGAACTGGGCAGACACATGGCAAATGAAATTTAATAGAGAAAAGTGTAAAGTATTGCATGCGGGCAATAAAAACGTTCATTATAAATATCATATGGGAGATAGTGAAATTGAAGAAGGGAACTATGAAAAAGACCTAGGAGTTTATGTTGACTCAGAAATGTCTTCATCTAGACAATGTGGGGAAGCTATAAAAAGGCTAACAAGATGCTTGGATATATTGTGAGAAGTGTTGAATTTAAATCAAGGGAAGTAATGTTAAAACTCTACAATGCATTAGTAAGACCTCACCTAGAATATTGTGTTCAGTTCTGGTCACCTCGTTACAAAAAGGATATTGCTGCTCTAGAAAGAGTGCAAAGAAGAGCAACCAGAATTATCCTGGGTTTAAAAGGCATGTCGTATGCAGACAGGCTAAAAGAATTGAATCTATTCAGTCTTGAACAAAGAAGACTACGCGGCGATCTGATTCAAACATTCAAAATCCTAAAAGGTATAGACAATGTCAACCCGGGGGACTTCTTTGACTTGAAAATAGAAAAAAGGACCAGGGGTCATAAATGGAGATTAGATAAAGGGGCATTCAGAACAGAAAATAGGAGGCACTTTTTTACACAGAGAATTGTGAGGGTCTGGAACCAACTCCCCAGTAATGTTGTTGAAGCTGACACCCTGGGATCCTTCAAGAAGCTGCTTGATGAGATTCTGGGATCAATAAGCTACTAACAAGCAAACGAGCAAGATGGGCTGAATGGCCTCCTCTCGTTTGTAAACTTTCTTATGTTCTTATGTTCTTATGTTCTAAAATAGGAGGCACTTTTTTACACAGAGAATTGTGAGGGTCTGGAACCAACTCCCCAGTAATGTTGTTGAAGCTGACACCCTGGGATCCTTCAAGAAGCTGCTTGATGAGATTCTGGGATCAATAAGCTACTAACAACCAAACGCGCAAGATGGGCTGAATGGCCTCCTCTCATTTGTAAACTTTCTTATGTTCTTAAGAGGAGAGGAGCAGGAGCTACCTCTGCCTCCATCACCACCATTGGGAGAAGTGGGGCTCCTGTTGCCACCTTCATGGCCACGGGGTCCCCTCCTACCGTCTCCTCCCGAGGGTCTGCTGCCGCCGTCGCCTCCCGAGGGACCGCTGCTGCCCTGTCGTGCATCGCCCGGGGATGGCAGTTCGCCATCGCCCGGGGATGCCAGTTCGCCATCGCCAGGGGATGCCAGTTCGCCATCGCCTGAGGATGCCTGCCTTGCACCGCCCGAGGATGCCTGCCTTGCAGCGCCCGAGGATGCCTGCCTTGCACCGCTCAGGGATGCCACGCATGCTCCGCTCAGGGATGCCACGTTTGGATCGCCTGGGGCTTCCTGCTGCTCTGCATCGCCTGGGGTTGCTATCTCTTCTGCTTCTCCTAGGGTTGCTGCCTCTCCTGTTTCGCCTGGGGTAGCCGAGGGTCCTGCTTTGCCTGGGGTCGCTGCCGGCTCTGCTTTGCCTGGGGTCGTTGCCGGCTCTGCTTAGCTTTGCATTGCTGCCGGCTCTGCTTCGCCTGGGGTCGCTACCAGTCCTGCCATGCAGTAGGAAGTACTGTGGCCGGGGCCCCATGAAGGGCAGCTGCCAGCCACGAAGAAGGGGGTGGAGGTCAGGAGACCAACTCCCATCAGCCACACTTTCGCGGCAGGAGAACGGGTGGCTGGAGCCCCACGGAAGGGAGCTGCTGGTCATGAAGAAGGGGGGGGAGGTCAGGATACCACCCCCAAAATTTCCTTGGCTGGAGGAGCCGGCCTGTGCGTGGTCCACCGGAACGCTACGGCTGTTTGGGTGGGAGGAGGATATCCCACCGTGGCCGTCACCTTTGGCCCGTTGCTGCCCCTGTTCCTGGGCCGGGGACTAAGGGGGGAGGTGGCCGAAAAGGCCATGTGTGCTGCGCACAAAGGGGGGGGGGCACGTGTGGTGGAGTGTCCCGCCCCTATATGTATTTGTATTATTATTTATATTATTGTTTGCGGCGCGGATAAAAGCGCCACGTATTTGTTATTGTTTTTATATTTAAAAACCCTGTCACAGGGTCTGGAACCAACTCCCCAGTAATGTTGTTGAAGCTGACACCCTGGGATCCTTCAAGAAGCTGCTTGATGAGATTCCGGGATCAACAAGCTACTAACAACCAAACGAGCAAGATGGGCTGAATGGCCTCCTCTCGTTTGTAAACTTTCTTATGTTCTTATCTTCTTATGTTTGTTTTGTGCAAGTGTTTTGTTTAAACCTGTTATTTTGTTCATTTAATAAATGAGCAAGCAGCGCATTTATCATTTCACTCGCAGTACTGTGTGTTCTTCTGGGTCTGATGTCAACCCTACAGTCATCCTTACCACACCCTACCATACCCATGGTTTAAATATTCAGAATCTATTAATTACTGAACTCACATTTTCAGACCATTCCACTGTTTTTTTTTTAAACATCATTACCTAGTTTTAAAAGTGCTTGTGACAAAGAGCGAATGAATCTGTATCAACAATCTCCCTCTTGACCTGTGAGAGCACTGTACAGCAGGAATTGCGTGCCCCGTACTGAATGTTTCGGCAGTTTATTCTGGGGGCAGTCGGAAGCCGGACATTCAGGAAAGGGATGGCGTCAAGGTACCAGGAGTCCCCGCCCTAGTACGGTAAGCAAAGTTTCATTCATGAATTGGAGGAGACGTGATTGAACTAGCTGTCGGAGGGGCTGAGGGTACTTTAGGGGGACGTGACGCCATAATCGGTTCCTTTGTTGTGGTTGATGGGAGGAAACGAGGACTGTTTGGAGCGAGAGTTAAGTGTTTTTTGTTTGTTTTGCAACCGTGTGTTTTTGTCATTTCTAGAGTAATTAAGCACGGATCTGGGAGCTGCAGCCTGGGGCCAGCGATTCACCCGGACTTCACCGCACCTGCACTTAACCAAGCATCACTGTTTCCAGCACCGCACCTGCACTAAGAGCACGCACTGTCCGGAGACGTGTCTGTGTTTGTGTTGTGTCTGTGGTTTTTGTTATTATTATTTCAGGACTGCAACCCCTTGTTTTGACGCTGGTAATACCCATTGTTGGGTAGAGCCAGCTTTATTATTTAAACAGTGGTCCGGAAAATTAAAGGATCTTGAACCGTGAACTTTGTGTTTGTCCTTGTCTGGAGCACGTGCATCACCCTTTCACTACGCACTGCAACCCACACGTTCACAGTGCTGTATTAAATCTTGTTTTTATAATTGGTCAACTTCTGATGTTTTTGTAAGCCTTGTCTGCTCCAGCTCCTATTCATTTATGGTCGGTTTAATTGGTAGATAATTATAACACCACTCTAATCACTATTTTGGATACTACAGCACCACTCAAAAAAAGTAAAGTGGTCTTTAAAAGATTCTCCCCTTGGTTTAAGCAAATGTGTCATAAACTGAAACATAGATGGAAAGACACCAAACTGCAGGTCTCGCCTAGAAAGATAATCTTTTGAAATACAGGGCTGCACTGTCTTTAGCTAGATCAGCCTATTACTCAAATTCTATAGAAATAAATAAGGATAATCCTTGATTTCTTTTTGAGACCATAGCAAAATTAACAAATCCACAGAGGGACCCTTCTTTAAGTACTCCATTATCAGCAAGCAGTGATGATTTTATGAATCACTTTAACAAGTAAATCATCGATATAAGAAATCAGATATGTAATAGAACATTCAGTTTAGATAAGTCATCTAATAACACTGACACAACTCCCACCTTGGGTCTGCTACATCAAAACAAACCTTTGAATCTTTTTCCTTGATTAATCAGCTATATCTAACCAACCTAGTTATGAAGATAAAATCCACTACATGTGCTTTAGACTAGAGGGTCTCAAACTTTTTTTGTTGACGGACCCCTTTTCAAATGGAATAATAATCACAGAGCCCCCAAAGTAATGATAATAGTATATATAGTATCTAATACTAAAATGGCATTTGCTTACAGATATTAGTGAGATGGATGTGCCTGCTTCTCACTGCAGTCATTATTACATTCTACTTCTTACTACTCAACTCTGCACTGTCCATGGCTTCAGCACAAATTTCAGTCAGGCTTCTGCCCTGGTCATAGTACTGAAACTCCACTTATCAGTGGTAAATTATGTTCTATTTTCAGATATTGGCTCAGCATTTAACACTATTGGTCATCCTATTTTGATTGATCATCTTGAGAATCTAGTAGGAGGCTGTGTGGTCCAGTGGTTAAAGAAAAGGGCTTGTAACCAAGAGATCCCCGGTGCAAATCCCACCTCAGCCACTGACTCATTGTGTGACCCTGAGCAAGTCATTTAACCTCCTTGTGCTCCGTCTTTCAGGTGAGACATAATTGTAAGTGACTCTGCAGCTGATGCATAGTTCACACACCCTAGTCTCTGTAAGTCGCCTTGGATAAAGGCGTCTGCTAAATAAACAAATAATAATAGTAGGATTGTCAGGTTGTGTCCTGTCTTGGTTTAAATCTTATCTTACAAAAAAGTTTTGATTTTTGGTCCAATTTTGTTTTCCTTGTATATGTTACTGTAAGCAGGTTCATAAAAGTGCATAAGAATTTGGGGGGCTTTTGGAATTTGACCTTTTGGCCATATCGATCTAGTTTACAAAACATATGGTTCATTCCCCCCAAATCACTGTACCTGTTTCAGTAGTATCTAAAACGTTCTGTATTCTGTTTAAAAATGACAGATCAGACTGATGAGGGATATAAACACTAACTAGCGCATACCTCTCATTTTGCAAGTAACAATTAAGAATTACAAAATAACCGCCTATGTCAGTGTGTTGGGAGATTAAAGTAAAAGGTGAATTTTTGTTTGTTAGAATGCCAAAACCACGGCTGTTCTGAGGACAGCTAACAAATAATGTATTTATTAATTAAGTTTTGAAGCTACATCTACAAAATATTACTTAATTTTTAGTTGAATATTGAGTTTTAACTCATTGGAAGTTTATTTTAAAAAATGAATTTCGATGTCAGGACAGGTGCTAAATGAAACCCATATGACTTTTCCAGTTGCGCATGAGCTCTTCAATATCTCTTATCATCCAGAAACCAAAAACAGACCATAATATGGCAGCATATTAGGTTACAGGTCAAAATGACATGAAATATTCGATTGTCATCTCAAATGGTTTATGTCTGAGATACTCCTTGTACACTATTCTCATCCGTCTTTCATTAACAGTTGCCTATTGAAGAAATGCAAATGTTTTTACCCTTCAGAATCCATAGTCTGCATGAAACACCCAATTACCTAAGCTGTGCTATCTCAGTGACAAGCTGCTACTCTGACATTCCTTACTACTACTACCATATATGGTCAAGCTAGATTGAATAATTAATTGCCAATCTAGCTTGACCACATTCTCACATGTTTTTTTTTTTTATTTTCCATCCAATCAGACTCACCAGCCAGCCACACTCTCACATGGGTGGCTTGTCTGTCGGAGAACCTAGATACACTGCAGGGATTCAAACAAAAGTCCCTGCTTGAGAATATAAATACAATATTTTTTACAATAAATTACACCACACATACACTAATACAAATTTACATGTGCAGGGTGTTTGCCCTGCCACTACCTGCAATGCAGGGTGCATTTAGATATTTTGAGAATAAGCTAAAGTGTGGTCTCTGGAATAAATGTGTCAGCCAAGCAAAAAAAAAAGGGAAAACCAAATCTACTGTAAAGAATAAGGACACTGCTATGTTTCTAATGTAAGGTAAGCAAATGGGTTTTAAAACATTGGTAACCACTCCGTTAAGTGTTACCTCTAAAACACTATATGACTAATGCAATTAAGCTGTTATGAATTCATTCAAATTAGGCAGCACAATCAGTCCCTAGTGCCCAAAGTGTACTACACATGCTGCCTGAATAAATGGGCTGGTAGTGTCAGTCAATCACCATTTACTTGTTCCCCTTATTTTTCTTTGTTCAGCCAACGATAGATACTTCACGCTGACACATTAAAATGGAAGTTGCAGCATTTATGTGATTGGTACAATAAAATACGTTTTTGGAAAAATTAAACATTTTAAAAAAAATTTAAAAAATTAAAATGAGTTTCCACTATGTGTGAATCAACTCCCCAGTAATGTTGTTGACGTTGACACCCTGGGATCATTCAAGAAGCTGCTTGATGAGATTCTGGGTTCAATAGTGGTTAGGGTTCTGGACTCTTGACCAGAGGGTTGTGGGTTCAATCCCCAGTGGGGGACACTGCTGTTGTACCCTTGAGCAAGGTACTTTACCTAGATTGCTCCAGTAAAAACCCAACTGTATAAATGGGTAATTGTATATAAAATAATGTGATAGCTGTATAATGTGAAATAATGTATAATGTGATATCTTGTAACAATTGTAAGTCGCCCTGGATAAGGGCGTCTGCTAAGAAATAAATAATAATAATGATAACAACCAAACAAGCAAGATGGGCTGAATGGCCTCCTTTTGTTTGTAAACTTTCTTATGTTCTTATGTTCTTATGTTCTTTATCCCTCAGTGTAGACTGCAAATAAATATTTGGCTGCGTTCACAATACTCTAAAAAGTCTACGTTTCAGTCGAGAGTCATATGTTTTTTGTACAGACTGTCCTGTGAGGTGCATGTTCAGTTGTATTAAACACTGGGGTCCCCCAATATTCTACATGGATGGGGGTACAGTATTCCATAGCTATTGAGAAGGCATAGAATTCCGTATCCCCTCACAATGTAATCAAAACATGAGTTTATACGCGCATCCATTTTTCCATGATATACTTTCTGATTGGATCAGAGTCTGACTGCTCATGTTCACAGCCAATCAGTGTCTGTTTCCAGCTCTTCAGTACATTTATGAGAGATGTGACACTTCAGAAACAATGTGCTTCTGTGATTCAGGTATGTTTCAAAGCTTTGAGGGATAATGTTTTTTTGGCTTTGGTAAACAAAAATGCTTCTAAATACAGTATACTGATTGGTCATTTGAAATATTGTTTTTACTCTTCGGTGTGTGGTGTTAGCTAGAAGATGCTTCATTTATCAAACAAATATTGACGTTTAACTTGGTGGCCAGATAGCAAGGAGGGACGTTCGAAAAAAAAAAAAAAGTTTAGTGGTAAAAATTTAATGGTAGTGGTTAAGATAATTATAATGCAGTGTGTGTGAGAGCATGTGCAAAATGTCTAATAATTTCCAGAATTACTGAAGAAAACAAGAAGGCGTTTTATTTTTATAACTATGTAATATTTAATACAGTGAGAAGTATCAGAACATCTGCTACGTGTTTTCAGTGTATATTAACCTACGTATATAGTTTTACATATAGGGCTAATTTTCAAGCACATGTTTAAGGTTGACTTAGAAAATCGCTGTCTTGCTGCTTGCATTGTATTGTTATGCATACGCATATTTTTCCCCATTTACTATCCAGCCTATACCTACAAACTGCTTATTTTAATTATTAATTTACAGGAGGAGCTGTTCTACATACGGAACGATAAGCTTGGTGGGAAAAGGAGTGTTAAAGTCATCTCCACAGTACAGGAGGCACATGACATGTTTATAAAAGGAGTGTTAAGTCATCTCCACAGTACGGAGGCACATGACATGTTTATAAAAGGAGTGTTAAAGTCATCTCCACAGTACAGGAGGCACATGACATGTTTATAAAAGGAGTGTTAAAGTCATCTCCACAGTACGGAGGCACATGACATGTTTATAAAAGGAGTGTTAAAGTCATCTCCACAGTACAGGAGGCACATGACATTTTTATTGAATGTCACTCCAGCTCAATTGGTGCCCATTAAAAATGTTTCAATTAGATGCTACTGGCCTGGAATGTACAATGACATTAAAAATGGGTAAGTGTTTATTTTCTCTCAGTAGTATTGTGTTCATTGCCATTTACTTTTGAGCAAATATTAATGTAATGTTTAATTTCATGTTGTTGACCCTCTATAAAATGCCATTAAACAAACTCATAGGGTTCTCCACCAAGCCCATATCAGTATATTATTATTATTATTTCATTTGGTTGATGGCTTCATCCAAGGTGACTTACAGTATTATTCAATCATGTTACATAAACGTCATCTCACAAAGTAGCAATCCATACATTGACACACCTTTCACATAGATCACATTCCACAAACCATGATGACAATGTGTGTTTTCAGTTTAATTGTAGATCTCTGAATGTGTCAAAAGAAGAGCTAATAATAAAGGAACCAACACCATACACCCCAATAGTAGTATGTATGGTTTTCATAATTCATTTTGCGATATGTCCATTTATCAAAGTTAACTTTTGTTGTATAGACTTTTACTGGTTATGATTTGACTATACCATTTCAAATATATATACACAGACGTGCTCAAATTTGTTGGTACCCCTCCACAAAAAACGAAGAATGCACAATTTTCTCTGAAATAACTTGAAACTGACAAAAGTAATTGGCATCCACCATTGTTTATTCCATATTTAATAGAAATCAGACTTTGCATTTGATTTTTTATTCAACATAATATTGTAAATAATAAAACAAATGAAAATGGCATGGACAAAAATGATGGGACCGCTAACCTAATATTTTGTTGCACAACCTTTAGAAGCAATCGCTGCAATCAAACGTTTTCTGTAACTCTCAATGAGACTTCTGCACCTGTTAACAGGTAGTTTGGCCCACTCTTCCTGAGCAAACTGCTCCAGCTGTCTCAGGTTTGATGGGTGCCTTCTCCAGACTGCAAGTTTCAGCTCTTTCCATAGATGTTCGATAGGATTCAGATCAGGACTCATAGAAGGCCACTTCAGAATAGTCCAATGTTTTGTTCTTATCCATTCTTGGGTGCTTTTAGCTGTGTGTTTTGGGTCATTATCCTGTTGGAGGACCCATGACCTGCGACTGAGACAGAGCTTTCTGACACTGGGCAGTACGTTTCGCTCCAGAATGCCTTGATAGTCTTGAGATTTCATTGTGCCCTGCACAGATTCAAGGCACCCTGTGCCAGGCGCAGCAAAGCAGCCCCAAAACATAACCGAGCCTCCTCCATGTTTCACTGTAGGTATGGTGTTTTTTTCTTTGAAAGCTTCATTTTTTCGTCTGTGAACATAGAGCTGATGTGACTTGCCAAAAAGCTCCAGTTTTGACTCATCTGTCCAAAGGACATTCTCCCAGAAGGATTGTGGCTTCTCAATATGCATTTTAGCAAATTCCAGTCTGGCTTTTTTATGTTTTTCTTTCAAAAGTGGAGTCCTCCTGGGTCTTCTTCCATGGAGCCCACTTTCGCTCAAAAAGCGACGGATGGTGCGATCACAAACTGACGTACCTTCACCTTGGAGTTCAGCTTGTATCTCTTTGGCAGTTATCCTTGGTTCTTTTTCTACCATTCGCACTATCCTTCTGTTCACTCTGGGGTCGATTTTCCTCTTGCGGCCACGCCTAGGGAGGTTGGCTACAGTTCCATGGACCTTAAACTTCTTAATAATATTTGCAACTGTTGTCATAGGAACATCAAGCTGCTTGGAGATGGTCTTGTAGCCTTTACCTTTACCATGCTTGTCTATTATTTTCTTTCTGATCTCCTCAGACAACTCTCTCCTTTGCTTTCTCTGGTCCATGTTCAGTGTGGTGCACACAATGATACCAAACAGCACAGTGACTACTTTTCTCCATTTAAATAGGCTGAATGACTGATTACAAGATTGGAGACATGTATGATACTAATTAAAGAAACTAATTAGTTTGAAATATCACTATAATCCAATTATTTATGATCTTTTCTAAGGGGTACCAACAAATGTGTCCAGGCCATTTTAGAATATCTTTGTAGAATAAGCAATAATTCATCTCTTTTCACAGCTTCTTTGCTTTATTCTGTGACATACCAAAGGCATGCAAGTATACATGATAAAATAGCTTTTAATTTCATCACTTTTCAGGAGGAATGAAGCATTATTTCAATGAGCTGTAAGGGTACCAACAAATTTGAGCACGTCTGTATATATATAAACCTAAAAACAAATAGTATCTGACACTATATTTTGAGTTTGAGTTTAACAGTTGATTGGATTTATTTCAGGTAACCGAACCATGGGAGTTAGTCGGTATGGACCTCATTGGCAAGCTTTCAAAAACAGAAAGAGGCCATGAATATATCTGCACAGTTATAGACTACTACACAAAATTGCCTGAAGCCGTCCCACTAAAGAGCAAGCCAGCTTCAGAGGTTGCTGGATGCATTGTGAAAATGTTTAATCATATGGAGTTCCAAAGAGAATTCTGACAGACCCGGGAAGATAATTCAACAATAAGGTATTTATATATGTATAACTATTCATATAGTCATATTTATATTATTATTGTTTTGAAGGTGGTGTGTGTGAATTGTTGAATGTTTTAGTTTGTTTTGTAAAAACCAGTGCATTTAAAATATACATGACTAATGAAATGTATTCAGTTTCTTAAAATTCCACATTTTGGTGTTTCTAAGAAATGTACAGGTCAAACCTACAAAGCTACAAATGTCAAACAATTGTAGTTGACGACAGTTGTTTTAACCAAAGTCTTATTTTACATTTGTATTTATTTTATGCAATATTTATTTTGTAGAGCCTTCATGAGAAAGAAAGGTGTGAAATCATGTAAAAATATTAGTTACCTCTAGGATTGCCATCTGGGCCCCATAATTTCGGAACACTGTGGGACAGGACAGGGTTTTTAAGTTGCAATTGATGGTCCTATTTGACTGTTCCTCATCCAAAACCAAGGGGCTCTGTATCATGTGGAGTGTACGTTTGCAAGGTAAAAAAAAAAAAAAAAAAAAACATTTTCAGGGTCACCATGAAAGCAAAAAAAAAAAGTATTTTTGATGATTTTATTTTGTAGAACATTAAACAATATTAATTATGTAAATCAATATTGTTTGGTAGCCACGACTCTCACCAGGACAAACGGATAAAGGAGATCAATGAATAACTTAATATTGCTAGGTAGAATAACAATCTATTTTAATGTTATTATGAACTAATGTTTACATTGTATGTTCGTCTTAGTTGGTGCTTATCTTGGCGAGAGCTGAGTTCAAATCAGCATGAAGTTTTAACATCTACTCTTGTGTAATGGAAATCATAATCATTTACAAGTCTTTTATTGCTATCTATAGATTTTTTTTTATTTTTTGTAAAATACTTCCATATGTTTCTAATAATAATTATTTTGTAATAATAATGGTTATAACATTTACAATTGTCCCATCCTGGGTGTGGTCTCGCCTAGTGTCCTCTGTTTGCCAGGTTAGGCTCCACCTCCCGGATTATTATTATTATTATTATTATTATTTGTTTATTTAGCAGACGCCTTTATCCAAGGCGACTTACAGAGACTAGGGTGTGTGAACTGTGCATCAGCTGCAGAGTCACTTACAACTACGTCTCACCCGAAAGACGGAGCACAAGGAGGTTAAGTGACTTGCTCAGGGTCACACAGTGAGTCAGTGGCTGAGGTGGCATTTAAACCAGGGACCTGCTGGTTATAAGCCCTTTTCTTTAACCACTGGACCACACAACCTCCTAAGATTAAGCAGTTTTCAATAATGAATTAATTAAACATTGCAATTTAAACTTTTTCCAAGTATGTCAATTTTTCAGGTTTGCAGAATATCTCTTAAATGGAGAAGAGATTGTTTTCGACAACAGCACTGATGCGATGCCATTAATAACTTTCGAAGGGATATAGCTGAGAGTTTAATTAATGAGTCTGGTAAATGTATAATCATTAAAAAGGGTTGAGAAAATACATTTATTTTATAATAGATTATTATAATAAAATATTGTATGCACTCATATGCCAACATTTGCCTGGTTTGTGTCAATTGAAACAACAAGGCATTTGTATTGAATCCTTCTTCAACAAATGTATGAGTAACAATATTGTTGAATGGTGCTTTTGTAAACCAGAAATGTATTTTCTCTACTCAGTTCAGAGTTCCAGGTCAGATGTTCAGATTTAGTTTTAAAAGATTGGATTGGTTCCTTGTTCTGCACGTGTTACTTGTTCTGCATGATTTTATGGATTGATTTATGTTCTCCTGAGTGTCTGTAAAATAATTACATCCAGTCAAGAGAAATTAATTTGAAATTCATTACATTTTCATTCTCACTTTGTTGTGTGTGTGTGTGTGTGTGTGTATATGTATATAGACAGGTGGTCATATCCACATATGTTCAAGCACAGTTTAAAAGCCAATTAAGCTTAAGTAGCTTATCAGTAATAACTAATGAAATTAATCTAATATTAAGTAATTTAATTGTATATAAATCTCATAGAAATACCACACGCTGTTACCTTGCCCTCCCTGTTTTTAAAAATATATTTTTATAAATTTCAAAATTATAATGAAGTTGATTTCCATGCCTGATAATTACTTTACTATTGATGCTTAATTTTAATTGCAATCCATTACATTTCCTTTTACAGATTGCTTGTGATGGCTGCAGCCTCTGGTTCCATTTGGATTGCATTAATCCACAGCATCAGCCAAAAGATGTTGACCATTCCTTTTTTATTGCTGCAAGTGCATGCAATAATTAGGCTTCCAAGCCACAATGTTGTGCACTCGTGGATCTTCACAGACTGGCACATGCCATATGCTATATTCTTCTTCTTATTATTATTCTTCCGTCAACTTCAAAATAGTTTTACATTACTTTGTTATTTATATTTAGTTTATTAATGTTGTTTCTATTTGTTTATTTTTAGCCCAGATAAGTTACTGAAATATTATTGTTTTTTTTCTTTTCCTTTGCTGTCAGCGGTAAAAATAAGGGACTGTTCAAATAAAACTTTGATTTGTAACATTATGTTCTAGTGTATACAGCTTTTATTTTAGATTTTGTTAATGCTAACAATGGTCGTTAAAATATGTTGATGCCTAAGCAAACTGCAGAAACACTACCTCACAGGACAGTCTGTACAAAAAACATATGACATGAGCAATTAAACTGGTGTTTTGATGGCTTCTCAATAGCTATGAATACTGTACCCCCACCCATGTAGAATATTGGGGGACCCCAGTGTTTAATACAATTGAACACATACCTCACAGGATAGTCTGTACAAAAAACATATGACATGATCCATTAAACTGGAGTAAACAGTAAACACAGATCTCTGCTTTGCGTTGGAAAGGTTAAGTAGAACAGTTGAAAAGAAGCTGTATAAATTTGGGGACATCATCTACACTTATGGAAGCGAGAGGTTTGGAGTTGAAAAAACTAAGGAAAAAGTACAAACTATTCCTGGAAAGTCTAGACAGGAGCAGGAAATTTAATGCTTAGTTAGAGAAAGGAAACAGCTGAGGAAGCAATGGAGAAGAGCAGAACAAACTCAGAAGGAGGGACTCAATCTCTTACAAAGGGTCATAAAAGATAAGCTTGCAACATTGCGCACAGCTGAGCGCCTACGGAAATGCTACAAAAAGAAGGAGCGTGCGAGAACTAACTTTTATAAAGACCCATTCAAATTTGTAAAGAAGTTATTTACCAGTGAGAAGAATTGCACACTAAAAGCATCTAAGTTTGAGCTGGAGAGATATTTGGAGGAAACACATACAGATTCAAAAAGGCAGGAGCCTATGTCATTTCCTTCAGACATCCCACCTATCAATCCACCAGAATACCAAATGGAGGACTGTGCAGCTAAGTGGAAAGAAGTAGAGCAAGCTGTGAAAAAAGCAAGGGCTTCATCATCTCCAGGGCCTAATGAAGTTCCATACAGAGTGTACAAGAGTGCTTCAGGAGTTGTACGAATCCTGTGGAAATTGATGAAAGTGGCATGGGAAAAACAGGTTGTACCAAGAGCATGGCGCCGAGCAGATAGAGTCTATATACCTAAAGAGCAACCACCAAGAAAAGGTGTTAAAACCAAGCCTCGCCCAGGACAACTGGAAGCTGGTAGAGACTGGAAAATGCTGGCAGATGTTGGTCAACGGCTTATTTTTCCACCAGAGATTGCCACCACTAACCTTGACCAGATATTGTCTTGTGGTCTGGATCAGCACGCCTTGTTCACCTGGTAGTTATCAGTGCCATGGGAGGATGCTGTAGATGAGGCGTATGAGAGGAAGAAACTGCGGTATGCTCAACTAGCCGCTGAGGTGGAGGTGGGTTGTCGAGGATTTGTGGCACAATCTACAACCTGGTTTCTCAGAGACGTCGGATTCAGTGGGCAAGAGTTGCGTCACACAGTGAAGAACAGCAACTGGCTGTGGTTGAGATGGAAAGATTCACACAGATAAACACAGATATATTTGACTTTCCAATTCAGCCGTCTTTCGAAAAAAAGAAGAAAAACGCATCTGCGCAGGCGTGAAATTATAGGGGATACTGAATTCCATGGGGTACCAAAATCAGCATCTCACTGGGCCATTCCGTCTCGTTCTGGCTTTTACCCCATCCCATAAAAACAGCTGTTTTAAAAAAGAAAAAGATTTAAGATGCTTTTGTATACACCTGTATCTCAAAAAGTACTGCCAATTAAGGAACCACACTTAGCATACACATAGTCCCGGGAGTGTAGATGTGCAACAGGGTATGTATATTTTCAGGGCGGGGGGGTTGGGGGGTGGTACCGAAATTGAACCATAAAAATAACGGTGACGTCATGCGTTGCTTTTGACCTTCCATTTCATTGAATAGGGAGACATTGAATAGCCTATAGTTCAGCACACACGGTCACCTCAAGTCACCTCACCTCACTTTATGATACGGTCAGGAATTCATCGAAACTGTGTGTGTTCCATTCCACACACACAGCGTCAGCAGTCAGGGAAACGAACAAGTGAAACAGTGAATGCAGTCGCACTTTACAGTATTACCCTGTTTGCTGGGTTGTATTGTTGCTCACCAGTCCTTAATTTGTAATGACAGGGATGGCGGGGCTCCAGCGATAATTTAATTTAAAATTAAAGTCTGTACGTTGCTGCTGCTTGAATAAAAGATCGAAGATCGTTGTTATTGGGTTTGTGATTGTTTGTTTTTTATCAAAGTTGTAATTTGCTTTGTTAAACTAATGATTTGACTGACAGCGTTACATGGCCCACCTTGAACAAAACTCTTGTTTGTCGAGGAACACATTGATTCACATAAAATAAAGTGTGGAGTAGTGGTTATGGGGGAGGCTGTGTGGTCCAGTGGTTAAAGAAAAGGGCTTGTAACCAGGAGGTCCCTGGTTCAAATCCTACCTCAGCCACTGACTCATTGTGTGACCCTGAGCAAGTCACTTAACCTCCTTGTGCTCCGTCTTTCGGGTGAGACGTAGTTGTAAGTGACTCTGCAGTTGATGCATAGTTCACACACCCTAGTCTCTGTAAGTCGCCTTGGAAAAAGGCGTCTGCTAAATAAACTAATAATAACACTGTGTAACAATTTATTTATTTTTTTTGTTCCTGGGTAGTAAGTGTTATAAGTATAGAAAATGACTATTATTCCCCACAAACTTTGCTTTTGTGACCAGGACAGTGATATTTTGAAATGTACCTATTTTCCATAACATTCCAGATAGATTCAGTGCTGAGTAAACTTGGAGTAACTTCTAGAACTTTCTAGAACTTTCCAGTAATATAAATAGTAGTATAAATACAGGGGCCTTAAGCCCACCAGTTCAGTTTAGTTCCAGCTGCCTAAGTGGATACATATCTGCATTTTTCTGAGATGGCATCAAGAGGCTGCAAGCATCCGGCAGACTCATTTTGCTATGTCTGCGGCCAATTTATCAAGACAAGAGCGAAAAAGTACTCCGTGGAAGCATCTGCTAAGATGTGTGAGGCCTACAAGGCATATTTCGGCATGCTTGTCGGGGATCAAGACAAACCCTGGGCACCTCATTTCACCTGCGAGCACTGCAAAAAAACCTCTGGAAGGTATGATGGACAATTGTTGCTCGGAATTTTATGTTATAAAATTTGTTAAAATTTTTAAAATTGTAAAAGTTTTTAATTTTAAAATGTTTTACAATTTTCAATGTTATTGAAAAAATATATCATATATGAAAAATGTTGCGAGAATCTCTTACACATTAGTCATGGGTGAAATAAATGTATTTTTGTAGGATGGTACAGAGGGGAAAAGAAAGCCATGAAGTTCGCTATCCCAAGAATTTGGCAGGAACTCACTGACCACTCAAGCAACTGCTACTTCTGCATGGTGGACCCTTCCAAACGTCGGACTGGCAAGAATGCACCTGCTATCACGTATCCGGACCTTCCTTCATCCATCGCCCCGGTGCCACACTGCCATAAGCTCCCCGTACCCACTCCTCCGGAGAGAGAGCAGCCGTCTTTAGCAGAGAGCAGCAAGTCAGAGAGCGACGAAGATGTTGTAGATCCAGATGACAATTTCAGAGGTGGAGCTTAGGAGAGAAACCCATACTACCCCAACCAAAAAGACCTCTATGACTTGATTAGAGATCTTGGTCTCACCAAGTCCAAAGCCGAGCTTTTGACGTCTAGGCTCAAGCAGTGGGACTTGTTGGATGAAAGTGTGCAAGTCGCAGATCAGAGGAAGCGTCACCAACCTTTTTCCAGCTTCTTCACCCGTCAAGATGGGCTCTGCTTCTGCCACAATGTGACCAGTCTGTTCGAGGCAATCGGAATCGCCTGTAACCAGAATGAGTGGCGCCTCTTCATTGACAGCTCATCCAGGAGCCTCAAAGCCGTGCTGCTCCATAATGGTAACAAGTACCCGTCTCTTCCCCTGGCTCACTCAGTGCACCTCAAAGAGGATTACAACAGCATCAAGACCTTGCTGGACGCCTTGAAGTATGATGAATACGGCTTGGGAGGTCATAGCAGACTTCAAAATGGTGGCATTCCTGATGGGTCTCCAAGGCGGTTTTACCAAGTTTCCCTGCTATCTTTGCCTTTGGGACAGCAGGGACACCAAGGCGCACTACCACAGGCGGGACTGGCCACAGCGGACCGAGTTCTCTGTGGGGAGGAACAACGTCAAATGGGAGCCACTGGTGGACCCCCGGAAGGTGCTGATGCCACCACTGCACATCAAATTGGGCCTTATGAAACAATTTGTCAGAGCTCTAGATAAGGAGTCGGCAGCCTTCAAGTACCTTCAAGACTTCTTCTCTAAGCTGTCTGAGGCAAAGGTCAAAGCCGATGTCTTCGTCGGACCACAGATAAAGAAGATCCTGGAGTGCAACGAATTCCCCAAGAAGCTCACTAGTAAGGAGAAAGCGGCTTGGAACAGCTTTGTCGCAGTGGTTCGGGGCTTCCTGGGCAATAACAAGGCCGAAAAGTATGTGGAGCTGGTTGAGACTCTGGTGAAGAACTACGGCACAATGGGCTGTAGGATGTCCCTCAAAGTCCATATTCTTGATAAGCTGATCTTGATAAATTCCAGGAGAACATGGGAGCGTACTCGGAGGAGCAAGGCGAGCGCTTCCACCAGGACATACTAGACTTTGAACGCCGCTACCAAGGACAGTATAACGAGAACATGTTGGGAAGTCATTTGGGGTCTGATTCGTGAAAATGATTTACAGTATAATCGTAAATCTTGAAAAACTACTCACTTCTAAATCTTTTGTAGTCATTTTTGTATTACTTTAGTATAAATACATGTTACTTTGGATTCATATGTTGTTTTTTTCTGACTTTATGTGAACGAAAAGACACAAATTCGCCCGTTTTCTCATTGGAAATAAGTAAATTTCAAAATATCACTGTCCTGGTCACAAAAGCAAAGTTTGTGGGGAGTAATAGCCATTTTCTATACTTTTGAGGCATAAGCAATTAGGAAATAACACTTACTACCCAGGAACAAAAATTGTGTTACATAGTTTAATAATAATAATGGCTCTGGACTCCTGACCGGAGGGTCGTGGGTTCAATCCCAGGTGGGGGACACTGCTGCTGTAACCTTGACAAGGTACTTTACCTAGATTGCTCCAATAAAAACCCAACTGTATAAATGGGTAACTGTATGTAAAATAATGTAATATCTTGTAACAGTTGTAAGTCGCCCCAAATAAGGGCGTCTGCTAAATAATAAATAAATAATGTTTTGCCAAATAAAATACAAATGTATGTTATATATTCCATATTTAAGCATCTACATTAAACACTTTCTGCTATTTGTTTACTGTATATCGCTGCCAAAGGAAGTTTGAGATTTTTTAAATTAACAGCGCGTGCTGGTCCACGAAGTTGTTCTTCAGCTGCTACAGAATGTTTATCTTGAAAGAGACCTTCTTCACAATGCAAAGTAATTTACTGACAGGTGGGTAAAAGCTATTATTAATCATTTGTGTTGATTTAAGAAACCCCTGAAATAAGAATGTATCAGACAGCAGTAGAACATCCACGAGTAAAATAAAAAGTTATTAAAGGTTTGTTAATGAAATGGGTCAATAACAATATATTTTTTAGAAAGTATAAGACATGACTGATGACAATAATCAATTGGCCTGAATTGAGAACATAAATAAATTAATATTACTCGCAGCGAGTAGTCTAAAGCCGGTAAAAAAAACCCAAAAAAACATTACAATACAGTATACTATTAATACAGTGACAATACAACTGTAGTAATATTCGTATTGTAATTGTTTATGTGTACAACTCGTCAAGACAGTACAGTAAAGTACAACTATACAGAATTCTATTTATTACATTTCGAGTAAACTTTTGGGCAGTTAAATTTAGAAATGCATGAAACCTCTTATTGTTATTATTTCATTTTTAATAAATACTCTTAGTATATCACAGATTATTATATACATTTTCAGATATCCAAATCACTATACAGAAATCTATTTATTACATTTCAGAAACCTTTTTTTCCTTTGGTGGTTGATCCAAATATCTCCTATCTAGTGGCTCTCAAAAGTATTCACCCCCCTTGGACTTTTCCACATTTTATTGTGTTACAACATGGAATCAAAATGGATTTAATTAGGAGTTTTTGCCACTTATCAACACAAAAAAGTCCATAATGTCAAAGTGAAAAATAAAATCTACAAATTGTTCTAAATTAATTACAAATATAAAACAGAAAATAATTGATTGCATTAAATTTCACTCAGAAGGCACCAGTGAAATAGAAAATAAATCTTCTGTAGTACTGTATGGTATACTGCTGCTCCATGTATACTGTGGTACACAAAGCAGTGTTTTATGTTTCTTGGAAGCATAAAATCCACGCATTACAATCCACTTCTGCTTTATGTACTTCTTTGAACTGCAGAAATCTTCAGTTGTACCTAAACATTTAAATGTCATAATTGGCTTCCAGCCATAAGATCATGTTAACAAGAATTCTTACTGAACTGTAAAGTTTGAAAGGAGAATGGATTACAGTGCAAAAATAAAATGAATAATACTTTAGAAAATGCAGTGACTCATTTTGCCATGTGAAACAGTGTAGCTCATACAAGAAAGCCAATGTTGTGGATTCCAGTATTAGAGTTTGGAGAAATATGGCTTGTGGAAGGTCCCAACTAATTAATTAGTTCTACTGTATTCTGAGTTAATTGATTTTATTTAGAACACTGGTGAAATAATGAGCTTGACAGCAAAGATTGTGGGAATGCAGTTACTGAACATTTTACCAACCACAATGACTTCCGTATGGCCAGTCTTCGGGGAGAATTTGTCATGTGCTTAGTGATGTCATTGCCCATGTTATTGATGATGTCATATGTGATGTCAAGTGTGATAGGAAACATACACATAAGGGTGCAGAGTTAAGGTTGCGTGGCTACCTTAACTTGCAATTTCCTAACCTTTTGGACATTTGCAAAAAAACATTAACATTACTTTAACAAAGTTTTTGCCATTGAATTATAGATAACTTTGCACTCACCTGCACTCTTTCATTTAACCTTGTGGCAGCAGGTAAAGTTTCTATTTGTTTAATATTTCTTGCTTCACACAGTCCCGCCCAGTCAGACTCTGTACAGACTGCTGTATAGGTCTGATTGATGGAAACAATCCTTGCAGGCAGGTGTGTGCTTTTGGTAACAATTAAGTAAAACAATTCAATTAATTTAGCGACAGTTCGCACAATTCACACTCACTTTACTGAATACATTGCAATTTTGAGAGGCGAGTTACAAAACCTGACCTACCTTGGCCTACTCTCAGATCATGTGACACAGATTGAAACGTCATTAAAGAAAATAGTGGGTTATGGCAAAGATGCAGCTCTCCTTTCTTGTAAAGGTAAAGTAAACAGTTCTGTATTTGTATGTTTCTGTTGTGGGGGGAGGGAGCTAGTGGTAAATTTGTAGATTCGGTATTCGGCCGAATCTTTTGAGATGGATTCAGTATTCGGCTGAATCCCCAAAATTTCGATTTGGTGCATCCCTAACAAATTATGTTGGAAATTACACAAAAAACACCTGAAAACTTGTAAAAAATGTTGTATCACTTGCAATTGCGACTAAAAAAGCATTACATATTTCCCAAATTTAAACTCAAGTTTGACTTGAATCCAACAGTCCTCTTAGTTTAATAGCTGAACAAGGAAACAGTGGAATCTCCACAGCTTTCATTATGAATATTGAGCAGGGGTTGAAGATGGAACCAAAGACAGAAAAACAGACCGTGTGAAACACATCTTTTTAATCCATAGAAAGCTTCTGAAAGAAAGGAACTGAAAAATGACTTGTGGATTCACGATGCTGGTAAGTTGCACTTAGCAAGAACATGTTTTATTGTAAGAACCAATGTGGTTAACAAAATGGGAGGGATTAGAGAATGGTGTGATTAAATAACATAACCAGGATGCGGATGTTGCTAATGATGCAACCTGAAAAAGAAATCCACACAATTGTATTTTCCAGTCTTCCTTTATTTGTTTATTTAGCAGACACTTTTATCCAAGGTGACTTACACAGCGTCTAGGGTGTGTGAACTATGCATCAGCTGCAGAGTCACTTACAACTACGTCTCACCCGAAAGACGGAGCACAAGGAGGTTAGTGACTTGCTCAGGATCACACAATGAGTCAGTGGTTGAGGTGGGATTTGAACCGGGGACCTCCTAGCTACAAGCCCTTTTCTTTAACCACTGGACCAGAATTGTAAATATTATTCTAAAAAGTTCAGATAATAACAATTCTCTCATTCCAATTGTTTTGAAAGGCAGAGCAAGCGATCAACCAATAAATAGACTTTAGCAGAAGTAACGCCTTCCATGACTACTGTAACCCTAGGGTTACATAAATGACAACATTGTAATACATTATTTTAGGATACAATATTACAAGAGAGTGTTAAATGGAAACACCTTTTTATTTTGTTTTCAAATCGCTGTATTATTTTCAAATGTGTAATTGGTATTTTACAGCCCTGTTTGTGATCATTGTAAAGACGTTATCATAAGCAGAAATAAAATAGCTTCTAATCAGTTAGTAACCACTACACGTGTGTGTTTCTCATGGCAATATTTTGCTACTCCACATTTGCGGTCACACTGTCTATCATGATAACGTATTTGAATAAGCATAATCAACAGGGAAAGTGCAAAGGTTACACATATATTACAAATCATTAGATTTATTCTACAGATACTAGATTGTATGTGTTTTAAGGATGTGAGATAAATGGCTTGCTTGCTAAATTATGATTAAAGCCTGCAATAGTTCTACCAGGAATGTAATTTAATATATGCATTGCGTGAAACAAAAGCATGAAGTCTTTACTCTTACCTTTTGTTTAGTTTTTTTGCTTATTTTTTGACTGTGGTAACCTTAATATTTGGTAAAATAAAAACATGCAATATGGCCAACAATTTGCAATCTCTTTCCAAATAGGTTAATGTGAATTCTAAGGTCTCCATGATAGAGACAGAAAAAAACATACTTTCTAGAAATGCATAATAACTAGGGGTGGGGTATTTCTTTTAAAACAATAAGTACTATTTTTCTATCTTTTTTTTTTTTTTTTTAAACTCAGCATGCTTCCAAGATCCACACACTTTCAATCATTCCCATGCACATGTATAGCTTTGACAAAAGCGATTTGTAGGACTTGCATTATACAAAATAAAATGAAGCTGATATATATATAAAAAAAAAAGAAATATACAATGAAATTAAAAGGTCAGACTAGAGTAATTTAATACAACTACAGTAATTTAATACAGTTTTATATCAAGTCTCGCCCACTTGTTACTGGCACCATGACACATTAGGAAATGCAACATTCTGTGCGGTCTCAGAATATGACAGCATTAATAGAGAGAAAGACCGCTGTATTTTCCGTAACCACATCAAGCAAGGAAGTCTCTCAATGTGGGTCAAGGTAAAGAGGCCAATTTACTTCATTGCCCTATTCGTAGAATTGTTTCCTGTACAGTGCTCCAAGAACCACCAATTGCATAAAAACCCCCCGAGTGACTCACAATGCTAGTAGTAGTTACATTTTGTTTAAATATATATACAAACAAAACAAAACACTAGAAGGCATTAACTGAAACTGTTTACTTCTGCTCATTATGTTTAATATACATGTATTGAAAACAAGCTTAATTTGTTAGTTATATACCTTAACCTATTCCATACCACATTGAAACTGGCAGAGGACATCACTGCAAACAGTTAAATTTAGCAATCTCAGATGAAGAATGGTCCTTAAAAAATGTGTACCTTGCTGAAAAAAAAGTTTTACTGATCAGGCCCCTTTTTTCTAGAGATCAGTGGCAGTGCACTGAAATGAGATTAGTAAAGGTCCAAAAAAAGAATATATATATATTTTTAATACAGGTTCAAAAAATAGTTTTAGGAACGAGAAGCTCTGTATGTCCATATTTGTTGATACCAAAATAACCATACAGTTCCAGTAATAACAATTACACATTCGTGAAAACAACACTATGCAACTCTAAAAGGCAAGAATGACTTTCTACAGTGATTTGGATGTGGATGTGGCAAGTGGTAACTACGTGCAGGTGAGTGCCGTGCAGAGCGGAATAATCACACAGAAACGTATGGTACAGGTGCAAGGGTGTTTATTATTGTTTATAATGTCCAGAGCCTTGTGGCAACAACCTGTAAATAATAATACTGTTGGAAGTGGTACAGCGGTGTGTATCACTCCGTGTATACAGATCCTACGGGTTTGACCCGCAACCAAAAAGTCCTGTTTTTCCTCACCCACACAAAACACAAACACAGACACAGTTTCTACAGTGCGTGAATTAGGTGCTCGTGGTGAAAAGACAGTCCTGAAGTGAAAGAAGTGAGTGCTGAAGTCCGGGTTAATGCTGGCCGACGGCTACAGCTCCGCATTGTGCTAGTACTCTTAAATGACAAACAACACAAAACAGACAAGACAAGACAGACGAATACAGCGAACACTCACGGTTTCTTAGTTTCAAGTTCACAGGCTCCTTCTAGGTTTATTTGCTTAACCATCTACAAAAGAACAGATCACTCAAGCCTTGCCCCCTATTTATACCCTCGCCCATGACCCCGAGGTTAACGAGCGCATCTGCTCCTCCAGTCCTCGGATGCCACGCCGCTTACC
The DNA here is from genome assembly GCF_902713425.1 of Acipenser ruthenus. Taxonomy (NCBI): domain Eukaryota; kingdom Metazoa; phylum Chordata; class Actinopteri; order Acipenseriformes; family Acipenseridae; genus Acipenser; species Acipenser ruthenus. The sequence goes on from NC_081194.1 coordinate 37,780,132, forward strand.
GTCCGGGTCAATGAGCTTGGGTGCCGTAGCTCTGCCCCCTTCCTAAATGACCGACTTCCACCTACCCTACGGAATAAATTGTTGTGCCATTTCACTGGGCGTGAGCTGGGGGGGAAAGATAAGGCAGAAGAAGCAGCAAGGAGCAGTTAGTAGGACAGAATGTGGTCACCGACTGGGGCCGACGCTGTCGACATCCCAGGGGCGGAGGACCCGGCAACCGAAACGGGATAGAAAAGAGGTAACCGACTGGGGCCGACGCTGTCGACATCCCAGGGGTGGAGGACCCGGCAACCGAAACGGGATAGAAAAGAGGTCACCGACTGGGGCCGACGCTGTCGACATCCCAGGGGCAGAGGACCCAGCAACCGAAAACACATATGAGGGTTATGACTTGGAAAGCCGCCCCTCAGGAGGAGATGAGAGAGGTACCCAGCATCTGAGGCTTCTGTAAGGGGCGCTCGTAAAACCCCTGATTGGCTGAGACATCATGCTGCCTGGGACCTGAAAATAAGGACAAAGCATTGAGGTTAGTATAGGACTCGGCACGAGTGACCACGTCCTGAAGAGAGGCAGAATAGAAGAGAGCCTCGAGTGAGATGAGCGCAGGAGCTGCGACAGGACAGAGTTTGGCCGGGGGTCCGCTCTGACTCACGCGGTGAGAACCCCTGAAGGTAAGGGAGGCGGCTGCCTAGCCCTGAGGTCGGGGAAGTGAGCCTCACTTGCCCCCCAAAGGATGGACCCCCGGCACCTCACGAAAACTCCCACACCGTGAGACAAACAAGACAGCACATGCCAACGCATAACATAAACAAAAGACCAGAAGGACGAACAGAGGGAGATTAGTAAATTTGTTAGTGGGATGTGACTATGTGTATACCTGCCGCTCAGTGGAGAGGAAAAAACCCCTTGAGGCAGATTAGGGGAAAACCTCTGGTGGCCCCGGCGAACAGGTAGCCCCCACTCTGGGCATGCTAGCGATTTTAAAATGGGCTACAACTATCGGAGGAGATGAATGAACGTAATAATCTACTGCGGAAGAGGACCAGCGGCCCATGGTCTTGATCAGACTGTGGTTGATGCTGGCTCTTGCAGCGGAGGTAGCTGCACCTATGCGAAATGAATGGGGAGAATACAGCTGAGGAGGGAGGCCTGCTCTAGAAAGGAGGGTGGAGAGGTGGGCTGATTAGGAGATCTTCGTCGCTGCAGGGAAGCTTGAAGCTGAAGAAACTGTGTATTCTGAGCTTCCGAGGAAGCCGAAGAAGGCTGCGAGTGATGTTGGCCCTCGCAGCAGAGGGGGCTGTGCCTATGGAATGATTGGGGGGGGGAGGCCCGCTCTGGAAGCGAGGTAGGTTGGAATCCAGTGACGAGTGATCCTAGGAGCGAGAGAAATCGATGAGGGGGTGAAGTAGAGGAGGGAGGCTTGCTGAATTAACTGACCACGCTGAAATGGATCCGTCTGGAGGTACATGACTGAATGATGGAGTAAATTAGAACTGTGGATTCTGAGCTCCTAAGGAGACCGTAGAGGGCTCAGATGCAGATGATCTCCATAGGTAGATCCTTGTATGGGGAGAAATGGCGTTTCCGAAGAGTAGAATGAGCAAACTGAAAATGGTCATTGATGCGGACAGTGGGAAGGTGAGGTAGAAGGGAAGGCTCTTAAAAATCAGCTGTTAGGCAGATGGTCTCCATGAGGAGATCTTCGTAAGGGGACAAGCAAACTTTCCAAAGAGTAGAGATGAGTGAATGGAGAATGTCTGTTGATATGGGCAGGCAGGAAGGTACAGCAGGGGGGGGATCTTTGAAGATTCCGCAAAGAGTCAGACAAACTACTGGTATGGAGAGAATGGTGGGAAGAAAAAAAAAAGAAATCCCTAGCTGGACGATGAAAGCCATGATCTGGTTTGATTTGAAGGAATAGGATGAATCCGATTCTGGCACAGAACGTTTAAAACACTGACCAAGCTGTACAATATGAAGCTGTCGAAGGAGGGAGAGAGCTGCAGATATGAAATGCTGAGCAGATTGAAGGAGGTTACTGAGTGTATGATTCAGTCAAATGACAGCAGACAGGACCAGTCGACGGAACTTGAATACTAAAAGTGGAGGCCGAAGGTGAGCTGGAACTGACAGTTGAGGTAGCAGCTGGAACTGAACGAACGTGTGTAAATCGACTGCTGGGGAAGCTCAGCACGTTTTGTGCTCCATTTTCTGGAATGGAGGGCAGAGATGAGATGTTAACTATCCTATGTGTCAGTTAATACGGGATCGATCTGCGGTCTGCTACTATCATGTCTGCTTGAAATGGAAAAGGTGAACTCACATTGAGAGACTGGGTTTCACAACTCCAGTTATTCTCCTAGAGTGGAACTCCTTAACTCATAAACAAGACAGATTTCCAGTCTCACCTCGTCTCTCACCATGCATTAATGCTGTAATATTTGAGAGGATGTGTGGACATATGAATAGATTGCTGAGAAAGACAAGCACCTCGTATTTTTGATTAGATGGGGATTAGCATTAGCCTTGACTGCGGAATGCTTCCACGATCTGCGTATTGGAGGAAAGCGGAAGCGTTGGAAGATCTGGAGTAGTGCAGGTTTTAGACTGTGAACTAAAGCAACTTGCATGCTATAATAGTGAGTAGATTTGAAGAGGGAGCAGAGATCTGCTGCAGTGAGGAGCAATTAACAGTAGAGGACGGGATCTGATGAACGGTGCAGAGATCCGAGGAAGTAAACAAAGAAGTGCTGTCAATAATGAGCGGTGGTCTGCTGTAGAGAGAGAGAGAGATCTGCTGAAGCAGTTAACTGTTATTGTGAATGGTGTACTGCCATTGGTAGAGCGTGGTGGTCTGCTGCAGAACGCAGATATCTGCTGAAGCAGGGATCTGTAATAGTGAATGGTGGATTGCCATCGGTAGTGTGATGATCTGCTGTAGAGCACAGACATCTGCTGAATGCGGTGGATATTGGACTGTGAGTTAAAGTGATTTAGATGAAGGCAGAGATGGAGAATACATAGAGCTGAGGCCGCTGTAGAACCTAAGAGGATGAAGAATCCGCTGCTCTGAGGCTGTTGAAAAATCTATTGATTTGGTCTGGAGCAGTCCACCTCAAAGGGGCGGGGGGAGGGCAAGAGATGAAATTGAAGAATGTCATTTGATATAGATAGACAGAGGATGAGGCAGGAGGGAAACTCCCGAGAATCCATCCGAGTGAGAACTGCGGGAATAAATAGAAAAGCTGTAGTGTCCGAGCTTTGCAGCAAAACCAAACTGGTTTAATGTATAGAGAGAGAGCTTGTGGTATTATACTGCCATCCAGAGGTTATGATTGGAATTACATCATTGACTTGAGTGAATCAGGGTAGAATCTATGAAGTTATTACAATTAAAATCCTTGTTTATGTAGAACAACATTTGCTTATTCCTTTAGATTTGAATAATAAATATTCTAGACATGTTTAGGACAGATAGCCATGAATAAATAAGTTAACGCAATATTTAGATGTCATGGTTCGGCGCGTTGAATTCGTCTCTGCCAGTTGTGAAAGTGCAGCAACAGGAAGACGGAAGATTGCAGTGCTGAGGCGCAGAGCACGCAGAGCCTGATGAAGCTGCCTGGTCACCATGACAACTTACCACTCCCCGCAGTCACTCAATAAGGGCGTTGCCGTGGTAACCATAGTCTGTGAGGCGCCGGTGGAAAAGTTACAGTACAATAGTGTAGTTGGAGAATGTTGTGACCAGTCGAGTCACGAGCCGCCACTAGTTAAAAATTGAGTTTAGAATGGGCTGGATACGTCTTTAAAAGGTTGAACGTAGCTGATGGAGGTCCAGGGCAGGATCTTCTGATGAAACGGTAATTGTGCTGGCTCTGTGGGAGCGGGGGAGGGGCGTCTGATTGCAGGCGAGGAGTAAAGAAAGATTCCGCCGACAAAACTTCGTGGTAGAATTAAATAGAGCTATGGTAAGGCAATCGCAGACAACGGGAATGACGATGTCATGTCGAAGGAGCTTGAAAGCTTAACGGAGGACCAGACTTTCTGATAAAGTTGCAGACAAGTTGAGTAATGAAGCTGCGCTTTGGACAGCTATGATGCCGAGGTGGAGACTGGATGGAACAGGAAAGAGTAACGTTGGAGCTCTTGGAGCCGAAAAGAGAAGCTGAATGAAAAGAAAGATCACCTGAGCAGGTAAGAAAATGATTGATAATATCTTGGCAGCGATGTGCAGAGAAACGACCTGCGTGAGCGAGGCAACGAAGTTTAAGTATTAGCGGTGAAGCACGAAACGACGGCGTCTGAGCGTTTGCTACAAAAACGAAACACTAGACAGAAAAGGTGTAGTTGATCAGGTCTTAAATAGAAAATAGATACTAATTAACGGGAGATTAGAAAATTGAAAGATTAGAGATTAGCGCCCCCCCCCCCAGCTCCACGCCCCCCGAACCTCGCAAGCTAACATTTAATTAAGGGTACTCTGTTCCTCTTGCACCGTGCTCTCACAGGTCGAGAGGGAGATCTAACACCAAGAGTCATTCGATCTCTGTCACAGTGGAATATACAAATAATACAATACATCTTCATTGTGTAAAATGGGCATAAGTGCAATTATAAGCAATTTATTTTAAACACTCCATAAAAAGACATGCTTAGTGGCAAATATAGTAACACAAGGGAAGCAAATACCAAACAGAGCAGTGCCTGATATTATGATGTATAACCCCCATCAACACATATCAAACAAATCTGTTCCAAACAGAAGTAAAATCCATAACTTAAAAGTGATCATTAAATTAAAAACCTGAATCAGCAACCCTCCCAGTACCCTACTTATATAGCTGAGGGGTTGTGTCCATTTAGCAACAGGTAACATGCCTTTTGCTGGTCAGATAACAAATTAACTTTGCATATAATAATAATAATAATAATAATAATAATAATAATAATAATAATAATAATAATAATCTTTATTTATAGAGCGCCTTTCATACCACAAGGTTCAAGGCGCTGCACAAAAAACAAAAAAGAAGGTAACAGAACACAAAGATTAAAATCAAAGTTAATAAAACTGCATAAATTGATGAATAAGATAAACAGGTTAAAAAAACCCCAAAAACATCTTATATCGCAAAAAGAGAAAAAAGACACGTTTAAAACAACTAAAAACAACAATAGATAAAATCAAAAAGCTAAATTATAAAAATAGGTCTTAAGACTAGATTTAAAAGTAGCTACTGTAGGTGAACCTCTGACATGGTCGGGGAGAGAGTTCCACAGCTGCGGAGCACGAACACAAAAAGCAACCTCTCCTTTCCTCCTGACCCTCACCCTTGGAATACAGAGGAGGCCACTATTAGTCGACCTCAATGCACGCCGAGGCTGATAAAGAGACAACAACTCTGAGAGGTAATCTGGTGCCATTCCATTTAGTGCTTTAAATGTAAGCAATAGAATTTTAAAATCAATTCGATATTTCACTGGAAGCCAGTGCAGAGAAGCAAGTACAGGAGTTATATGTGCTCTCCTTTTGGTTTTGGTAAGGACCCTTGCAGCTGCATTTTGCACAAGCTGCAGCCTTAATAAAGCTTGGCTAGTAAGTCCAGAAAAAAGAGCATTACAGTAGTCCAGTCTACATGAAATAAAAGCATGGATTACTTTTTCAGCATCAGATAAAGACAGAAATGATCTAATTTTTAAAAACATACTTTTGTAATCATTTTAATATGCGACTCGAAACTTAAAGTAGAATAAAAAATAACACCCAAATTTCTCACTTCAGACTTCAAATTAGGAGTTAAGTCCCCCAAATGTATTTTTGATAAATCAATTTGTTGCTGAGAGCCTACTATCAACACTTCTGTCTTATCAGAGTTTAATTGCAGAAAATTTAAGGACATCCAAGTTTTGATGTCAGTGATACACGCAAGTAAAGCTGATGTGCTAATGTCACCAGGTTTCACAGAGATGTATAACTGTGTATCATCAGCATAGCAGTGGTAATTTACAGCATGTTTATGAATAATCTGGCCTAGAGGTAACAGAGAATAATATCGGACCAAGAATCGAACCCTGAGGGACACCACAGGTAACATTTGCTAAACCCGACACAGACTCCCCCCGTGAAACAAAGAACTGTCTGTTTGTAAGGTAGGATCTAAACCAGTTTAGTACTTTACCATCTAGGCCCACCCATCCCTTAAGACGATCAATTAAGATGGAATGATCCACAGTATCAAACGCAGCACTAAGGTCCAAAAGAACAAGAATGGATATCGCATTTGAATCTGCACTCATTAATAAGTCATTTGTTACTCTTACCAGGGCAGTTTCTTTACTGTGATTTGAACGAAACCCAGACTGAAACTTTTCAAACATATTATTAGTAATCAGAAAGCCATTAAGTTGTTTAAGCACTACCTTTTCAAGAACTTTTGCTAGAAAAGGGAGATTTGAAATGGGTCAGAAGTTACTCAGAAGTGAACTGTCTAAGTTAGCACTGGAACCATATGAAAGGCAAGTTGGAAGTTACAAAACAAGCAGTCAAAAAAGCAGAAACCAGAATATACCATTAAAGGTATGCTGAAAAATAGTAACCGAAATGAATGAACACCTTATCTTGTCTCACTACCCTGATACTGCCTTCTGTCTCTCCTCTGCATGCTGGCCCTGGTGGTCATGCCTTCCTCCTACATGAATAATCTCAGCATGCGGTGAGTGAGATGCAGGCAGGCTGTCCAAAGACAGCGAGCTCTCACTTCCTTCACAACCCTTGAGTGGACATCAGCATCCTCGGGCAGAGTGCAGAGTATTGCTCCCTCTCCGCCTGGCAATATAGGTACCAGCCTTTTGAAATCCATTTAAATGCTGACCCTAAATAAAAAGTAAAAAATAACTTAAACAATAACCATCTACCTTTGTACTGACCATGACACTGACAGTGTGTAACTAACAGGATTCCTGCTCTGTTATACATGTTCTATCCTGCACATGGCAAATGTTGTGTGCCGAGGAAGTGAATTTTAAGAGAAAGTATTTGGCAGGATAAATTGACTTTACTTGAGTCAAAGTGAAAACAAAATGGTCAACACAAGAACAATACTTGTAAAATGCTACTTTGCTAAGCTTTTTTTTTTTTATCCCAATTTGGAATGCCCAATTATTTTTATCCCGGTTCACTGCTGCAACCCCCCGGTGACTTGAGGCTGAAAAACTCTGAAATGTGTTCCTGCCATCTTTCACACTGCGGATCCACAGTGAAGCCACCAGACCTATAGTGCCAGAGGACAACACAGATCTGAATGGCTCCACTGCAGGCGCCCTATAAGCCACAGGGGACGCTGGTGCGCTGTGAACTGTGGATTGCCCTGCCAACCTCAGCCCCGCCTACCTGGGCGGCGCTCGGCCAATTGTGAGCTGCCCCCTAGGAAACCCCGGTCACGGTCAGCAATGACATAACCCGGATTTGAACCTGTGATCTCCAGGCTATAGGGTGCATCCTGCACTCCATGCGGAGCGCCTTTACTGGATGCGCCACTCGGGAGCCCCTGGTAATGCTTTTTTAAAGCCCTTTTAAAGGTTATTATGGCCTCTGCATTACCATTTTCTTCTAATATAATGGCTCTGCATTAATGGCTCTGCATTAATGGCTCTCATTTAACACCAATTGAATACCCACATATTAGGCCACACTCAGTGTATAACTGAATTCACAAATTAGGAAATCTTAACCAAAGAAATGCTTACCTTTCTAAAGGGATGACATCGATGAGAACAGGTACCCAGCGGTTATCCTTGAGGTGGACCGCCAGTACTATGGCTGTGTGGGACAGAACAGTGAGGAGGACATTAGATTCTACTCCATCCCCATTCGCCATGAGATGTTGGTCTTGCAGAGAGAACAGAGGGGCTGCAGTCACTTCAAACTAGTGACAAAGACGAACGCTGTACCTGTGTCCGGCCAGTGGTCTACTCTGCACAGCAATAACAGATAGGATTGAATAAGTTCATACTTGATACTGCAATTTTAAAGAAATATTTCTGGATGTTTTTTGGCCCTTATTGTTTTGTATTTTGTTATTCAAACAGTTGCAAATAGTTGCAAACAGTGTACCTGCCATTTTTTATTTTAATTGTTAACATCCTGACAGCTTTTTAAATTGATAACTTTAAAGTCTGTTTCAAAGCTCTTTTCAAAATGTCCAAAATTAGAACTAAGAATCCAATTTCAACAACCTTATACACAGCATTATCCTTTAAAATATAATCCAACAGCCCACTATAAAGAAAAGTCGCCTGGTGTTCATACAGAATAGATAATGGGTTTCAGTGATCTGTCAGACATCCTCCACAACTACCTGTATAATGAATTTGATGCCACTGCTACTTATTGTAATATTCTATTATATGAATGAGAAGTGAAACTGTTATCTACTAAAATACAGTTACACAGCTTTGCAACAAGAAAAGTGCTAGGCACAGAACAGCAAGCCACAAACTGCAGATGAATAAATAAATAAATAAAAAAAAGAAAAACCATATGAAGTATAGTGAATCTACTTTTGATCAATAACCTTTGGTCCAAACTTACCAAGTGGTCTAATGTTAACCCCCACGTCAATGCATGTGTGACCAGGATGACTTTATGGTGACATCAGACCATGAAGTAGACAGACACAGTACTGCAGACACAGAAGTGCTGATCCGCGTGCTTATTGCAAAATAAAAGGTTTAACACAAAACCAAACAAAATACTTTCCATAAACAAAATGGCACATTGGCCAAAATAAACAATTACACAAAGCAAACAAGGATCGTACTGGTGCAAAACCAGCATGGGTAGCAATTGCTTATATTTTAGATCTTACTGTCTCGCTCTCTTGTTCCACTTCTGAACACCCAACCTTGATAAGCGGCGGATCCGCTCTTTTATGCAACTGTGCCTGGGCTTGATTGCTTGTTAATCATTCAATTGGGCCCAGCCACATTCTGCACGTGAACTGCTTTCGCAGGGAAGATAATTAACTCTTCCCTGCCGACCTTAACCACCCGTGCACAACAAACATTTGTTTTAAATAATAACAGCACAAACACGAAATAAACAAAATACGCACAGGGGTGGGGGGTGTACCCCTCCACAGCATACAATAAATGAATGTTTTTTTAGTGGTTATCAGATTGAAAATGAGGCATGGTTGAGTGTAGCTTGGAAATAAAGCACCTCCCTTGAGACAAAGTGCTGGGTGTATATCCATCCAGGATATGGTAATTTGTCCATATACTGTATTTAATCAGCCCTAAAGGTTTCCTTTGTTGCTAATATGAATTAATCAAATATTCTAAAATGATAACTGTTAGAGTCTGAGTACTGAAACTGCTGTGCACAGAAAATGTATAGTCATAAACACTGGAGGTATATTTTTATAAAATACAGTATGTCATATTTTATTTATAGCACCACACCATTTAATAAGACGCTGAAACTCAAACACAGATTACTTTTCGTATTATATTGCAACAGTGAATTTTAGATGCCACTTTCAGAGGCATCTTTGAAAAAAAAGTCTCATGGGTTAGTTTCCAGAAAAATAAAGTTCTATAACAATATCAAATATAAACATCTTGACATCACAGCAAACAAGATTTGAATTAACACAAAAACAAAACAGAAAAATACTGATAAGATTTTGTTTTATTTTTCCTGAAATCATCGAACCTCAAACACAGAGCAATTCTGCCTTGGTGTGATGCATGGTGCATCCCCTGCTGAATTTCAATTCTGCCTTGGTGTGATGCATGGTGCATCCCCTGCTGAATTTCAATTCTGCCTTGGTGTGATGCATGGTGCATCCCCTGCTGAATTTCAATTCTGCCTTGGTGTGATGCATGGTGCATCCCCTGCTGAATTTCAATTCTGCCTTGGTGTGATGCATGGTGCATCCCCTGCTGAATTTCAATTCTGCCTTGGTGTGATGCATGGTGCATCCCCTGCTGAATTTCAATTCTGCCTTGGTGTGATGCATGGTGCATCCCCTGCTGAATTTCAATTCTGCCTTGGTGTGATGCATGGTGCATCCCCTGCTGAATTTCAATTCTGCCTTGGTGTGATGCATGGTGCATCCCCTGCTGAATTTCAATTCTGCCTTGGTGTGATGCATGGTGCATCCCCTGCTGAATTTCAATTCTGCCTTGGTGTGATGCATGGTGCATCCCCTGCTGAATTTCAATTCTGTCTTGGTGTGATGCATGGTGCATCCCCTGCTGAATTTCAATTCTGCCTTGGTGTGTGATGCATGGTGATGGTGCATCCCCTGCTGAATTTCAATTCTGCCTTGGTGTGTGATGCATGGTGATGGTGCATCCCCTGCTGAATTTCAATTCTGCCTTGGTGTGTGATGCATGGTGATGGTGCATCCCCTGCTGAATTTCAATTCTGCCTTGGTGTGTGATGCATGGTGATGGTGCATCCCCTGCTGAATTTCAATTCTGTCTTGGTGTGATGCATGGTGCATCCCCTGCTGAATTTCAATTCTGCCTTGGTGTGTGATGCATGGTGATGGTGCATCCCCTGCTGAATTTCAATTCTGCCTTGGTGTGTGATGCATGGTGATGGTGCATCCCCTGCTGAATTTCAATTCTGCCTTGGTGTGTGATGCATGGTGATGGTGCATCCCCTGCTGAATTTCAATTCTGCCTTGGTGTGTGATGCATGGTGATGGTGCATCCCCTGCTGAATTTCAATTCTGCCTTGGTGTGATGCATGGTGCATCCCCTGCTGAATTTCAGTAGATGTGGCTGGGTGCATCACCTTGGAGACTGTACTGATGTGTGTGCAAACCTTTCTTTGGCCTCAACAATGTATCTAACAATTTAATTGCTAATTGACATTGACATTGTCATGGCAGTTGTCTGACAAAACACGACACCCGATGCCCAACCGAAATTAGGAATTGAAATTAATCATACAATCATGAACTACTGGAAAAGCCCAATTGTGCCACAATGACAGAAAAGAAACATGCAGTGGTACATATCCTGAATGTACCATTCTATAAAATGTGAAAAGCATCACAAAAAGCCCTAGTCCTAAATATAATGTATACATTTTGTAATGTTTTATACTGTATGCATTGTGAATATGTGTGTATTTTTTGCAAGCAGTTTCATCCATTCCAGGTTTTACTACAAGCTTGATTAGCCACAGTGTATATGTAACAAGCTCAGATGTGTCTTGTTAAACTCGGAATGGACCAAACTGCTATGAATGGAAGTCTTATTTTCATCTCTGTATTCCTATTGTTGTATTGTAATGTCTCTTAAGTATCAAGTCAATGCTTCCGCTACATGGTAAACATTCTGAATCATGTAATCAATTAAATATATATATTTTATATATATATATATATATATATATATATATATATATATATATATATATATATATATATATTGTTGTTATTAATAATTGTTCACTAAAGTTTACTTCCCACATTGCATCCCTCTGTGACTGGATTCATCCTCCAATTCTTATGCATTTTAAACACATTTTATGATACTGTTTTCTTCAGTCATATAAATGGATATTTGTTTCCTATCAAACCCAGGGATTAAATATTTCATTATTAAATATTTAAATGTTTCTTTAAATGTATCACCAGAATGGTCGTAATTGTTCAAGGTTTACAGGGGTACATTATATCTAAATGCTGGGTACTGCCATTTCTAAAATGAGATAAATGGGGTATTAAACTAAACAAAATTACATATTTTTTCCAATATTTACTATATTTGGTCTTGTTTGTTCATTATTAATTTCTTTTTTATTTCCTTTTTTAGCAAAAGATTTAGCATACTATCGGAAAAACATTTTTTTTTGCTTATAGTCAGTTGCCCCTAATGCATTTAAGACTTTTGGGCATTACAGGCTACAGCAACACAAACATAATGTAAATATGAATTTCAATTTAAAATAATAACAACAATAACAACAATACTACTACTACTAATAATAATAATAATAAACATATCAAAAATCATCATTGTAATTTTTAAAATGTCTATACATTCATTTCAAACTTACATATTTTATTTTAGAAAAATAGCATCACATTTTCACATTACACTATTCTACAGTGTGGTGGTTCTATACCATTTTTATTTAAAGTGGGTCTGATTCCCGGAAATTGTAACTCCAAAAAAGTTGAATACCCCTGTGTTGTATCTGATGCTGCATAAATAAGGCAGATTGGACAGCTGCACAATACTCATGCTCCTCGGAACACATGCTGCCTTAGTTTTATATTTAAAATCGGCCCCTGTGTCTAAGCATATCCCATCAAGCAGGAAAAGATGAAGGGTTGATATCCTTACAATTTACCACTATTAGCCTCCAAGCAATGACACGGGCACTGGAGTCAGAATACATTTTTAGGACATATACATCTTAAAATAAAACTTATTAGAAACTAAGTCAAGCTGACAAATATTTCGGAAAGTGCCTTTTTCAGTGTACAGTACTTTTACCGCAAGGATTTTAAAGTTGGATGGATGACCTATACATTTGCTATAACTTTGCTTTTTTACTTTTATTCAATCAGACAGAAATGTTGGAAAGTCTTATAAGAACAGTTACATAACAAAAACTGTGGTTGCAGTGTTTAAAAACAATTTACCAAGGCTTTACATCATTTTATTGGACTGCTAATATAAACAAGTATGTCAGTAACATACATACCCTGCCACAGCTGTACATGCAAAATTAGATGATCAAAACACTAATTACCAAGACATAGATCAACAGTACATACAGAATAGTATAGAATACAAATGACTACATTTCATGACACTGTGATACGCGATTATCTAGATATATACAAAAATGTCAGTGTGACATATAGACTAATGGATGAATAACTCCAGAATCTGATGTTATCAATAATTTACAATATATAATGTTAATACCAAGTTTCATGACAATTGGATAAGCGGTTATCAAAATTTATGGAGAAATCTGTGAAATGTAATATACCTTAGTACATTCAACCGTATCCACTATATCCCCTTAACCTATTCTGGAGATCAGTCAATGTTTTTCAGAAGATGAGTGAGTGCCCCCTGCTGTTTCCAAACATGCGTGCACACACACACACATCAGTCCTATTCATACAGTGATTCAGTCATCTGAAAAACTTTTTAAATTCTATTCTAAAATTACCTGTCTTTTTCAGATTAAATTAAGCATTGATACATTTCAGTGATAAGTGAATCATAACTTTTGATAAACCTATGAAGTGATATTCAAGGCCCTTCATTTTTTGTATTTAGATATACTGATTTCAAGTTTTTACAAAAGCTATAGGTCAGTTTGAACTAATTTATACCAAGAAATCTATCATAAAAGCATCTTTACTGGCAATACTTGGATGAATTTAAACACTGGACTAGCCACCTCATCCAGGTCAAAGAGACTAGTACATGGGTTCATCTATGGGTGAGTGTAAAAGTAAGAGGAATCTCCCCTTATCAAATTTCCTGTAGTGGGTAGCAGTTACTTCAGAATATTTAGGTTACCATTAAATTTATCAGAATTACTAGTCAACTATATCAACCTGTGATGTCACCACTGGTATTCAATAAAAAGAGACGCTTGCTTAACTTACTACAGAAGTACAAGAACAACCAAGTTAGACCAACCAACTGTGGTTAAAAAAAGAAGTCAGAAATCTACTGCTTACAGCTTTTTCTGTGGATTCAAGAACAACCAGATAACAAAGATGTTTTTCAAATTCGAATCTCGTAATTGTTTGGTAAGTTGAAACATTTTTGTTTTGCTACTCAGACAATATGTGGTCCTAGATGTATGTCAGTTTGAGAATTATTAAGAATGCTTTATATTGTACAAACAAGTATTGGGTATTGCTTACTAAATATTGGTATATTTATACAGGGGGATTCATATGCAATGCAACATAGGTCTACTGAAAAGAATACTGAATTACAGGACAAAAGTAAGAACGTGTAAGCATCACAACCATGACTTAATTAATAATAATAATAATAATAATAATAATAATAAGAAGAAGAAGAAGAAGAAGAAGAAGAAGAAGAAGAAGAAGAAGAAGAAGAAGAAGAAGAAGAAGACGAACAGACCTAAAATACCAGCACTTTAGGTTAATTATATAAAAATGATCCAGTAAAAATGTTTAGTACAGTACATTTTTTAAATATTGGTAGTAAATAGGCTACCCTACATGCCCACGTTTCCCACTACATATTATTCTTATAATAATAATAATAATAATAATAATAATAATAATAATAATAATAATAATAATAATAATGGTAATAAATGCCTGAATCCAAATGCTGCAGTGACAGTACAAGGCACTATATATATATATATATATATATATATATATATAGGTAATCAAGTATATTATTCATGCTGTTATTGATATTGGTAATCCAGTATACCAGTTTAACAAATTTCTCAGTGCTGTCCCCTGGGACATTCTGGAACTTCAATGTAAATCTTGTAGCTGATGTTAAACCCCTTATTTGTCTTTTTTAAGAAATTTGTGAAAGAGTTTTTTTTTTTTTTTGTGTTTCGTATTTAAAAAAAAAAAATCTTGCTTGTGCTGCTTGCTTAATTTTTCCTATTTTGCCAAACAAACTTGCCAGAGCAGATCTCAGATAATAAAGTATTGCTTGGTACGGACTACTAGAGTAGAAGGTCGGGCGAGGTTATGTCACAAACAGGATTTTCACTGCTGAAGTCTCGTAAGCATAAGGTGCTTGGTCATTTGTATGTCTTTTTAGCATGAGAAAGCGATTTACCCACCTATAACGATTTACCAGCGCACTCCCTATAACGTGTGGAATATCACATGCTACGTCACATAAATAATGACTGCGGAGAGAGAGTAACGACTGTCTAAGCTACGTGGAAAAGCGGACATTCTTAATAGATATAAAATAAGTACAAGGAAACCCAGCTCTTAGGGCCACTCAAAGGACCAACATTTATACAACTGAATATGCAGATGAGTTATATTATGTTACATCCACTTTTTCAGCTTTGGAAGAGAGACCTAATCTTAAAATGTTTGTCATTGAATTGTATATGCTTCTTTTAATATTACTTCATAAGTTTTCAGATGATTTAAAAAATTCATCTTATTGCAGATGACTTTACATTGAATCAGGACTGTAAAAAAGTAGCCTTACATTGCGGTGGCTGAATTAGTCCCTTCTTTTTTGCTCTAAAAGTGTATACTGAATTTAAAACTCAATGTAATATTCAAAATTCACTTTTTCTTCTTGTTATTATGTTCACAGGCTGTATGTTTGGTAGTAATTTTGCTGGCTATGCTACCTGAGGCCAAAGGGAAGAAATGCTGCAAAGAGTCCAAAGACTCTGTCCTGCTTCTGACAAAATTGAACAAAGGAAGCAACTCTGCATCCAGTAGCAGTGGGGACATACATCGACGGTCCCTTGCCCCCTGGACCTGGAAGTTAGTCTGCTCATTATTTTAAAATAATCATTATATATATATATATATATATATATATATATATATATATATATATATATATATATAAAAGAAAAGTATTGATAAAGTGATGATTCACTGTTTCAATGATTAGCTACAATGTTTTGGTTTCTTCAGACATCAGCCTAACTAGCTATCTCTACCATGCTATATATAGAGAATAATGCCTGGGGTAGTGTGTGATATGAGAATTTAATGCACACCCGAGGGGTGGGATGCTATTGTATTTGCTATATGACAGAGTGAACTGCATAAAGAATTGTATTTAAAATAGTAAGAATTTTAATAACTTGAACACAATTTCAAAAAAGGTTTGCACTATGGGAGACAGTACAGAGTGCCAGTTCTGTTGGTTTTTTTTTGAGGAGGCAGAAAAAAAGGTTAGGGTGCGTGTTAAAATGACGCACTTAAACATTTTTTATATACAACTATTTTGCCATTTGTATGTTCTAGTTTGTTCCTAGGGTGCTTGTGTTTGTTAACATTTCTGTGAACCTTTTTGTGAGAACTGGCTTACCTTTAGTCAGAATCTGTGTATTACAAAGCACTTTCGTCTGTGAATGGGAGATTTTTTCGTACACATGAGGGGAGTCATACGCACAGAACACTCATTGTCATATAACATACGTATCCTCCACTCCACCCCAACCCTAACTCAACACGACATGACCATCATGACAGTAAAAATAGACATAATGAAGAGTTCTTACCTTTGTATAAGTTAGTGATCAGCAGATGCGTCAGCCGCACAAAGAGCACAGCGTGTGGTTTTCACTAGCTCTACTGTGCAGAATAAAGGATTTATTTCTATGGTTAAATATCGGGACTTTCTTCCTATGCATCGGGACGTGGGCCATTTGCTAGGAAATTGGGACTGTCATGACCATATAGGGACTGTTGGCATGATGGTAGTAATAATAATAATAAAAAAGAAACAAGGACCAGGGGTCACAAATGGAGATCAGATAAAGGGGCATTCAGAACAGAAAATAGGAGGCACTTTTTTACACAGAGAATTGTGAGGGTCTGGAACCAACTCCCCAGTAATGCTGTTGAAGCTGACACCCTGGGATCCTTCAAGAAGCTGCTTGATGAGATTCTGGGATCAATAAGCTACTAACAACCAAACGAGCAAGGTGGGCTGATGGCCGCCTCTCGTTTGTAAACTTTCTTATGTTCTTCTTATGTTCTTAATAATAATAATAATAATAATACTAATAATAATAATAATACTAATACTAATAATAATAATAATAATAATAATAATAATATATATTTTTTCACAATCTTCTGTTCTCTGTTTATTCAAATAAAAGTATACAGTTTTAAAAACGCTGTTTTGTATACTAATTTTATAGAGAAGATCGTTGTTATGGAGGACTATATTTATAGAAAGTTCATTTTAGAGTGATTATGTGGAAGGATACGTAAAAAAAGGAAAACCTAAATAAATTCAGTTATAGTTAATTGGGCTGTAACATTGAAGTATATAAGCAATAAGACCCTCCACATCTGGCATTACCAGGCATTATACGACTGTTTGGTTCTAATAACGCCTCGACTTCATCTCGGGCCTCATTACCCAAACGGTCATATAATGCCTGGCAATGTCCTCTGTCTCAGGTCTTATTGCTTACATATCAGTCTTTTCCTTTTCATTGAAAAGTAGGAGGCTAGAAATCTTAAGTAGAAGGCAGGGGGGTATGTGGGTTCTCCCCCACCTCTGGTGCAGGGGGGCATGGGGCTCCTCCCCCAGCACGGGTGCAGAGGGGTATGGGGGTCCTCCCAGAAGCGGGTGCAAGTGGCGACACCCCCCACTGAAAACGAATTTCAGGGTTTTGCAGGGGTCTAAAAATGCATATCCTGGGCCTAAATATGTGTTAATAGGGACAGAACATTCAAAATAAGTGTAACAAAATAAGTCTTAACTTTTTGGCATCCCGATTTAAAGAGATTTAAGAGCAAGTAAAAGTTACTCATATGTGTCTATGAAAAGTAATTACAAAATAATTTATTTATTTCATCATTTTAAAACCAGAAACTTGTCTAACACAGTCATTTTCAAAGTAAGTAAAGTCCACATATTTAAGTAAACTGTTTGGCTTTGCAATAATTTATTACACAGAAAAAAAAAGTGGTGAAAGACAGAATCAGACACCAATGAAACAGATAAATTATATTTTAGGCACAAAAACAAACAATGTCACATTATATAGATACCATAATACCAAGTGAGCCAGAAGAGAAAAATGTGAAGCAATTTCTAAAGACATAAGATAAGAAGCAGTAGTAATGGGTAGCAAATTTGAATATAGAAAAGGTAAGTGTGAGCTGTGTTTTGTTTTCTATTTTTTCATGTACTCCATTTTTTCTTTAGCATTTTATACAAAAAAGCGACCAATTTTAAGAGTCTAAAAATATTAATGGAATCAACCAGTCCTTACATTTATGTGTAGTCTTCCAAGATTGAGTAACATACTTTCAAGCACCTAAATAAATAAATGCATAAATAATACATTTTTAAAAATCTGCTTGCAATTTCGAACACTGTTGATTTTACACTTTTCAGTTTGCTTCTGTTGAATTTTCTGTAAACATGAATGTGATTTCTACAGTAAGCTCTATTTTTTTCTTTCTTCTTTAATATTTTTTTTCAATTTTGTTAACTGTTGCTTGTCTAAATGACTATCAAATGGAAGAGAGTAATGTTCAAAACAGAAAATCACTTTGGTCTACAAATGGCATTTATATACACAAATCGTTTTGGATATTTCTTATTCATTTTATTAATACAGATTAGCACAAACCGACATACCACTTCTTTACAAGATTAGCATGAGCTACTATAGGAAATCTGAAGCAGCTACCCTTTTCGGCTGGTGCTTGCAGTCTGATATAAAACACTGCAATACACGGCTAACTAGCTTTAATCTGTATTCAATTAAAGTATGACTACTTACTGTAGAAATCACATTAATGTTTATGTAGTATACTGGACAAGGGTAAAAGTGTTCATGTGATTGTATACACTCTATTTAAGACTTTCAATGTAATACTGTTGTAGTTCAATTTAGCCAGAACATGTCGTCACGAGAGGCATCAAAGCCAACGATACAGCTGGTGAGTGCGTAGGAGTAAAAAGTTTCAAAGTGAAAGCAAATGCAGAGTTAACCCATTCATTAATTCCTGCATTTTTATACTGTGTATCTATGTTTACACCATGCCTTTTAGCACCCTAAAGGCCTGGACACAACAGCGCTTCGCGT
Source organism: Acipenser ruthenus (assembly GCF_902713425.1). NCBI lineage: Eukaryota > Metazoa > Chordata > Actinopteri > Acipenseriformes > Acipenseridae > Acipenser > Acipenser ruthenus. The sequence goes on from NC_081194.1 coordinate 37,798,952, forward strand.
CGCTTCACTTTTTTTTTGACACACAGTAGGCAGTAGACAGAGGAAGAAGAGATTTGTACTGTACATGTACATTGTACTTGAACATAACTTTTCATTTTACTTGAACTTCTTAAAAAGGGAATTTAGGTAGTCTTCTAAAATAAAGATCCTTTGTCTTTAATCATCTTTAATACCGTGCCTATTTAAATATGGACAGATAACCACAGTATGTGTTTATGCGTATGTGTATGTGCGTGTTGGTGTGTGTGGGTGTATTTTGTATCTGTGTATGCATATTGTGATTATGCAGCAAAAGATCTGACCGGTACATCTTGTAGCTTATATAGTGATATTTTGCATTCAATAAAGACTGAATCATCAAAACAAAGGACAGGGGTGGCCAATTTCTAAAAAGAAACTTGTTGTCCATGGGACAAAATGCTTGAAAAATCTGTCCTTCTTAAAAATCTACTTGTCCTTTTTAAATATATGTGACCTGACCTCACCTCAACAGATGTATAACATATTTTAAGGAAATGTACATTTAAGTAACATACTAAGAGTACAACTAATAATAAGCAATATTTGAGAGTTATTGAAATATGAAAATAGATTCTGCCTGTTTTTTCCACTCTTTCTTTATACGCTGAATTCATCTTCTGATGTACAGGTGTTTTAGTTTGTTGCATCACAGACACAACATGCATGCAATATTTACAGTAGGCGCCATCAAATGCTGCAGACATAAAATACGTTTTTTTTTCTTTTGTTTATTTCTATGATGTATTTATTTTACTTAATAGTAGTATACTTATAATTATAAAATTGATTGTTAGAATGTTGCATCCTGATTGATGCATTATTGTTCCAAGCTGTTACAATATCCAGCACAATGTCACGATTAGGAACTACTAAGAAACAAAGGCAAATCACTGCATCTGTGCTAACCACTTATCACTGCGCCACCCAAATCAAAGAAAACGCCTGTCAAAATACCTGCTGTCATGGAAGATACTGAAAACATCAAGTTGTCTTGTCATATCTTCCAGTTTATATTCATTTGCGCTACGAACCAGTTTGCTATTTTAAACAAGACGCTGTTTTGGTATTTCATTTGTAGTACATACCATACCAGTCATTTTCTGTAACTTCGGTCGGATCCAGATGTCATATATTCAGATTTATTTTACTCCGTTTAGTTGGTATCAGCCGTCGTTTTGTGAAGCTGACTTCATTAATTGTCAAATGTGGATATTTTAATATTTTTCGATAGCATTTACATTACACGCGATGTCTTAACCACCCGACTCTCGCCTTTCTTCACTCTCTCTTCTTACTACGTGCACTCATCTTTACAGGTATAATAATAATAATAATAATAATAATAATAATAATAATAATAATAATAATAATAATAATAATAATAATAATAACAACTCGAAATGAAATTAATACCACACAAATTGGCTGTTAAATGCTTAAATGACTGGCTTTTTTTTAAATACAATTTGCCTTTAAATTAATTACTTAATTAATAATCTTCATCCCAACAAAGCATTTGCGCTTAGAGCCAATGGGAATGAATTACATAGCAACAATGTTACGTAGAATATGCAGGAAGGCAGCACCTCAGATACACAACTAAGCAAGGTTTCTTTTTATTTTTTATAGTTATTTAAAGTCAGGAAAATTAATTGAAACACATATAGCAAGGTTTTTATAGTTATTTAAAGTCTTTATTAAAACTTTTTTTTTTTTTTCACTTGACAACAACGCACCAAGAAGTGACAATATCCAGCGCAACCCATGCATGCCTTATTGTGCCTTATTGTTTAAAGTCCATATCTCAGAAAGAAAATCATTTTTTTTCTGGCTTTGGGGTCCTACTTCATTTACTTTCATAATGAGCAAGAAATTAAATCTCCATGATCAATTTTAGAGCACTGAGAGACGTAAAACTATCAGTAATTCGGGTAAATACCGACAACACACCGGAGATGCACGAAGTTGGCGTGACGTCACAAAGGGAACACATACCAGGAAAAGCTAAGAGATATACAAGACTTCAGACTGTGAAACATCATTACGAATTTTGCCAACGTTTCTGTATTACAATAAGGACAGCGGGAGTGTGGTGTGTAATGAAATAAATTGTGGGAAGGAAGAATAAGTGGTTTGAGGCCCGATTCTGAACTGTTTTGAACCTCCAGCAGGAGAAAATAACCACATCGGCATGAGGAATGCGAGCGACACGCCCCCTTGTCTGCAGGTCGGCAATTATGAATGTTGTTCTTGAATACAGTTAACTCCGGCTAGCAGTTAATTTAAACCAATAAAAAATGTGTATTTCTATGTTTGGTTTGTTTTACCATTTATATCTTGCAAATAGTGTTTACCGTTTTCCATCCACTTAAAAAATAAAGCATTGAATATTACTGGGCTGAGATGACTTCCATGGTCACTTATAACTCTTCAGCTTCATTCATGAAATAAACATAAGAACATAAGAAAGTTTACAAATGAGAGGAGGCCACTCGGCCCATCTTGCTCGTTTGGTTGTTAGTAGCTTATTGATCCCAGAATCTCATCAAGCAGCTTCTTGAAGGATCCCAGGGTGTCAGCTTCAACAACATTACTGGGGAGTTGGTTCCATACCTTCACAATTCTCTGTGTAAAAAAGTGTCTTCTATTTTCTGTTCTGAATGCCCCTTTATCTAATCTCCATTTGTGACCCCTGGTCCTTGTTTCTTTTTTCAGGTCAATAAAGTCCCCTGGGTCGACATTGTCTATACCTTTTAGGATTTTGAATGCTTGAATCAGATCACCGCATAGTCTTCTTTGTTCAAGACTGAATAGATTCAATTCTTTTAGCCTGTCTGCATACGACATGCCTTTTAAACCGAGGATAATTCTGATTGCTCTTCTTTGCACTCTTTCTAGAGCAGCAATATCCTTTTTGTAACGAGGTGACCAGAACTGAACACAATATTCTAGGTGAGGTCTTACTAATGCATTGTAAAGTTTTAACATTACTTCCCTTGATTTAAATTCAACACTTCTCACAATATATCCGAGCATCTTGTTGGCCTTTTTATAGCTTCCCCACATTGTCTAGATGAAGACATTTCTGAGTCAACATACACTCCTAGGTCTTTTTCATAGATCCTTTCTTCAATTTCAGTATCTCCCATATGATATTTATAATGCACATTTTTATTGCCTGCGTGCAATACTTTACACTTTTCTCTATTAAATTTCATTTGCCATGTGTCTGCCCAGTTCTGAATGCTGTCTAGATCATTTTGAATGACCTTTGCTGCTGCAATAGTGTTTGCCACTCCTCCTATTTTTGTGTTGTCTGCAAATTTAACAAGTTTGCTTGCTATACCAGAATCTAAATCATTAATGTAGATTAGGAATAGCAGAGGACCTAATACTGATCCCTGTGGTACACCACTGGTTACCTCGCTCCATTTTGAGGTTTCTCCTCTAATCAGTACTTTCTGTTTTTTACATGTTAACCACTCCCTAATCCATGTGCATGCATTTCCTTGAATCCCTACTGCGTTCAGTTTGAGAATGAATCTTTTATGTGGGACTTTGTCAAATGCTTCATGGAAATCTAAATAAACCATGTTGTATGCTTTGCAATTATCCATTGTCGATGTTGCATCCTCAAAAAAATCAAGCAGGTTAGTCAGACACAATCTCCCTTTCCTAAAACCATGCTGACTGTCTCCTAGGATATTGTTATCATATAGGTAATTTTTCCATTTTGGATCTTATTATAGTTTCCATAAGTTTACATGTAATAGAAGTCAGGCTTATTGGTCTGTAGTTACTTGGTTCGGGTTTGTCTCCCTTTTGTGGATCGGTACTACTTTTGCAATTTTCCAGTCTGTCAGTACAACCCCTGTGTGAAGAGACTGTTGCATGATCTTGGTTAGCGGTTTGTAAATAACTTCTTTCATTTCTTTGAGTACTATTGGGAGGATCTCATCCGGCCCAGGGGATTTATTTATTTTAACCAATCAGAATGAACTAACGCAGGGAAAAAGATCGCTCAGTGTGAACTACAGCCTGCGTCTGTTCGTAGCGTCCGTCTGAATCGTATGCCCGGTGTGAACCAGCCTTTAACTAGAATCCGGCATAATTGATTGTTTCTAATCAAAAACATGTATAATAGCTTAAAAATGAAAATGATACCTTCTGTAAATAGGTGGAGCATGAGTTAAGCTAATGTATACATATAGATAATCGTATATTTGTTGTTATTCATATAAAAAGATAGGGGTCCAGAAGTGTATGTTTGCCTAGGGCCCCGTGATGGGTTAATCCGGCCCTGCTTACATACGTAATAAATTGTGGAAATTGCCACTATTTTACTGGAAGAAAATAAACATTTTGAAATAATTTCAAGTGGCTCACGTGGCAAAGTAGGCGGAAATTTAGCCAGCTGCCGGAGGGAAATGAGAAGGCTGCATATATTGATATGCTGTACATATCTTTCTCAAGGGAGCATGTGTTTGAATCCAAACACTGGAGGTATTTATAGTTTTTTGACGGAATGACAACTACTTGTTATTGTTTATATTCAAATCCATGATTTATTCTTACATGATGTAATGGTGTGCTATATATTGTGTGCGTACCTAAATTCAATGGTACAGTTGAGCGTTGACTCAACGAAAACGTCACTATTGTCACAACACTTCCGGGTATTTAGGAACGCTTTGTTGCATTCCAAAACTAAACAGTAAAATTTAAAATTAACGATTCTGCATATCGGCCTGAGCTTCAGAATCTAAAAAGAGTATTACAAAATCTTAAATACAAGTTTGTATTAAATATGCTGCATTAATTTGTAATATATATATATATAGACATAAATACATATATACATATATATATATATATATATATATATATATATATATATATATATATATATATATATATACACACACATACATATATATATACACATACATATATAGCACTGTTTTTTTGTATTCAGCCGATGAAGGACTTGTAGTCCGAAACGCCCTGATAATTGAGTTGTAATCATTTATTCTACCTTTTTAGGTACCTGAAATATCCTTTTCTCTTTTTTCTTTTTTCTTATTGATCATTTTGGTACACAGCAGTTTTCCTTTTTCTCAAACTTTACATATATATACAGTGCCTTGCATAAGTATTCACCCCCCCTTGGACTTTTCCACATTTTGTAGTGTTACAACCTGGAATTAAAATGGATTTAATTAGGATTTTTTGTCACTGATCTACACAAAATAGTCCATAATGTCGAAGTGGGGAAAAAAATCTACATATTTTTCTAAATTAATTACAAATAAAAAACTGAACTTGATTGCATAAGTATTCACCCCCTTTGCTGTGACACCCCTAAATAAGCTCTGGTGCAACCAATGGCCTTCAGAAGTCACATAATTCGTTGAATGGAGTCCACCTGTGTGCAATTAAAGTGTCACATGATCTCAGATTAAATACACCTGTTTCTGGAAGGCCCCAGAGTTTGTTAGAGAGCATATCTAAACAAACAGCATCATGAAGACCAAGGAGCTATCAAAACAAGTCCGGGATAAAGTTCTGGAGAAGCACCAATCAGGGTTGGGTTATAAAAAAATATCCCAAACGTTGAACATCCCCCAGAGCAGCGTTAAATCCATTATTAAAAAATGGAAAGAATACGGCACAACCGTGACTCTGCCTAAAGAAGGCCATCCACCAAAACTCAGTGACCAGGTAAGGAGGGCATTAGTTAGAGAAGCAACCAAGAGGCCAATGGTAACTCTGAAGGAGCTGCAGAGATCCACAGCTGAGATGGGAGAAACCGTCCATGGGACAACTATAACTCTGACGCTCCACAAAGCTGGGCTTTATGGAAGAGTGGCGAGAAAAAAGCCATTGCTGAAAAAAACCCATATCTACTCCTGTTTGGATTTTGCCAAAAGGCATGTGGGAGACACAGCAAACATGTGGAAAAAGGTTCTCTGGTCTGATGAGACCAAAATTGAACTTTATGGCCTTAGCGCAAAATGCTATGTGTGACGCCAAGCCAACACTGCTCATCACCCTGAGAACACCATCCCCACGGTGAAGCATGGTGGTAGCAGCATCATGTTATGGGATGCTTTTCATCCGCAGGCACTGGGAAACTGGTCAGGATTGAGGGCAAGATGGATGGAACCAAATACAGGGAAATTCTAGAGGAAAACCTGTTTCAGTCTGCAGGAGACCTGGGACTGGGGTGGAGGTTCACCTTCCAGCAGGACAATGACCCTAAACACACAGCCAAAGCTACACTGGAGTGGTTTAAAAACAAGAACCTGAATGTGTTAGAATGGCCCAGTCAAAGCCCAGACCTCAATCCGATTGAGAATCTGTGGCAAGACTTGAAAATTGCTGTTCACCAACGGTCCCCATCCAACTTGACAGAGCTTGAACAATTCTGACAAGAAGAATGAGCAAAAATTGCATGATCCAGATGTGCAAAGCTGGTAGAGACTTATCAAAAAAGACTTACAGCTGTAATTGCTGCCAAAGGTGGTTCTATCAAGTATTGGGGGGGTGAATACTTATGCAACCAACAAAATGTCTTTTTTTTGTTTAATTAACTTTTGTGTCACAATAAAAAATATTTTGCACCTTCAAAAGTGTTAAGTATGTTGTGTAAATCAAATGGTAAAAATCCCAATTAAATTCATTTTAATTCCAGGTTGTAACACTACAAAATGTGGAAAAGTCCAAGGGGGGTGAATACTTATGCAAGGCACTGTATATATATATATATATATATATATATATATATATATATATAAATTGAAGAATGCAACTATGAAAAAGACCTAGGAGTTTATGTTGACTCAGAAATGTCTTCATCTAGACAATGTGGGGAAGCTATAAAAAAGGCCAACAAGATGCTCGGATATATTGTGAGAAGTGTTGAATTTAAATCAAGAGAAGTAATGTTAAAACTTTACACAATGCATTAGTAAGACCTCACCTAGAATATTGTTAATGATTTAGATTCTGGTATAGTAAGCAAACCCGTTAAATTTGCAGATGACACAAAAATAAGCCTGACTTCTATTATATGTAAACTTATGGAAACTATAATCAGATCCAAAATTACCTATAAAGTAACAATATCCTGGGAGACTGTCAGCATGGTTTTAGGAAGATCGTGTCTAACTAACCTGCTTGACTTTTCTGAGGATGCAACATTGAAAATGGATAATTGCAAAGCATACGACATGGTTTATTTAGATTTCCAGAAAGCTTTTGACAAAGTCCCGCATAAAAGATGAATTCTCAAACTGAACGCAGTAGGGATTCAAGGAAATGCATGCACATGGATTAGGGAGTGGTTAACATGTAGAAAACAGAAAGTACTGATTAGAGGAGAAACCTCAAAATGGAGCGAGGTAACCAGTGGTGTACCACAGGGATCAGTATTAGGTCCTCTGCTATTCCTAATCTGCATTAATGATTTAGATTCTGGTATAGTAAGCAAACCTGTTAAATTTGCAGATGACACAAAAATAGGAGGCGTGGCAAACACTGTTGCAGCAGCAAAGGTCATTCAAAATGATCTAGACAGCATTCAGAACTGGGCAGACACATGGCAAATGAAATTTAATAGAGAAAAGTGTAAAGTATTGCATGCAGGAAATAAAAATGTGCATTATAAATATCATATGGGAGATACTGAAATTGAAGAAGGGAATTATGAAAAAGACCTAGGAGTTTATGTTGACTCAGAAATGTCTTCATCTGGACAATGTGGGGAAGCTATAAAAAAGGCCAACAAGATATGAGAAGTGTTGAATTTAAATCAAGGGAAGTAATGTTAAAACTTTATAATGCATTAGTAAGACCTCACCTAGAATATTGTGTTCAGTTCTGGTCACCTCGTTACATAAAGGATATTGCTGCTCTAGAAAGAGTGCAAAGAAGAGCAACCAGAATTATCCCGGGTTCAAAAGGCATGTCGTATGCAGACAGGGTAAAAGAATTGAATCTATTCAGTCTTGAACAAAGAAGACTACGCGGCGATCTGATTCAAACATTCAAAATCCTAAAAGGTATAGACAATGTTGACCCAGGGGACTTCTTTTACCTGAAAAAAAAACCAAGGACCAGGGGTCACAAATGGAGATTAGATAAAGGGGCATTCAGAACAGAAGATAGGAGGCACTTTTTTACACAGAGAATTGTGAGGGTCTGGAACCAACTCCCCAGTAATGTTGTTGAAGCTGACACCCTGGGATCCTTCAAGAAGCTGCTTGATGAGATTCTGAGATCAATAAGCTACTAACAACCAAACGAGCAAGATGGGCTGATGTTCTTATTTTCTTAACTTTAGCTGAACCTCAATGCAAATACAATGACAACACTTTCATCTTGAGCTATGTTAAAACTATAATAATATATTTTGTAACAATGTAATGCATTTTCACTGCAGTTTATACAGTTTTGTTTATTTATGGAAGGATAGTTTGAATGCCATGGTATTATTGAACTGTTTCCCTCAATGCACATAAATGTTATCCCATCTAGTTGGTTGTTTATCAATAGTTAGGCTTATCTATACTTCTGAGTTAACACACTGCCAGCAAACTGTAAACCTACATAAGGAAACCCAAAATGATAACTTACAATAGCACGGAATGATGGGGACACCTAGTGGTCAAACCATAGAGCTTTAACTTCTCAACCACAATAACCAAAAGCGTAAATTTTTTTTCTTTTAAACTATTGCATGTAAATTTTGAAGTATAATAAATAATAAATGAATAAGTTAATGAATAAATACATGTTTTTTCAGAAAGGTATAACTAAATTAAAAATGGTTCTGTGGGGAATTCTAAAAATACCTTTTTGTCATATTACTTATTAGTGCCTCTAAGGCTACTATGGAGGTCTTTTCTTTGATTATCCCTTCAAGAGCTGACAGCTCTGATTCAGCACATGAGAACTACAGCATGTTCTCTTGACCCCATTCCTACAAAATTATTAAAAAACGCTCTTGGAGTTATTATTACCCACATTTTAAAAATTATAAATAGTTATCTTTCTTCCGGTATTGTTCCCTCAGCACTTATAGTAAAGCCAATGCTCAAGAAACACAACTTGGATCCTAAACTCATTAATAACTACGGTCCCATCTCCAGTCTTCCATTCTTAGTTTTAGCGAGGGTTGTT